>NC_133911.1:9852083-10192798 GCF_964199755.1 Larus michahellis
GCGCAGACGGAGTTGAACTGCAAATCACGCGTGGGGACCAGCGTGGGGGCCAGCAGGGGCCGGAGGGGGAAGCGGCCGCAGAGGGGCCAGAGCCCACCGGGCAGCGGGAGGACGAGGTCCGGGCGGGGGTCTGGGTCCAGGGCCACTGGCCGGGGCGGGCAACAGTGCCAGCGTCTCCGTGAGCCCCATGGGCCGCAGGGAGGGATGGAGCGGCTCTGCGGGGGGCACGTGTGGCGGCAGCGGCGCCCCAGCAGCACCATTTGGTTTGGTTTCGTGTTTGAGGGGAACGCAGCGTTAAAAGAACCTCACGTTTTTAAATGAGTTTGTATTTCAGCGTTGAATGTAACTGATCCAAGCGATTGGCAGTGCGATGTTAAATAGGAAATCGGTATATGGAGCACAAAGCAAGATCCCCGTTCCTGGCAGCGAAGGGTGCGTTGGGAGGAAACGCACTGCACAAAATGCAGCATTTTCTACAGCCTGAAAGCATTCCCCTTCCCGGAGCCAAGAGGTCGGGAATTTACCTCCTGCCTGGTTTCCAGAGAGATCCCCGTGTTTCTGTCACACGGCGGAGAACAGATCAGAGGACGTTCAGCGGGAGCTCGGGAGACTGGTGATATACGAGCCTTTTAAATGAAGTGTTTGCATATAGCAGTGCTGGAAACAGGCCGCCCGCGGTTCGCACGCACACACACCCACGCACTCGGCATCCTCAGCATCTCTCCAGCCTCTGGGAAAACAGCTGCCTCCCCTTCCAGCAGTGCAAGCCAGGAGACTTCAACGTTCCCCCCATGAAAAGCAAGGGAAAAGATGATGTACATGAGCATCCGGCACAATAGGAAGGACCGTAATGTCCCGTCTGCTTGTCTAGAAAGCCGGGCAAAATCATCCGATATAATTTGTGCTATGGCTTCTGTTGGGAAAATGAGGCAGGGGTTTAGCCTTGTGATGAAATAGCGTTCAGGACTGTGGAAGGCTTGATTGCAGCTCTTTAATTAGCTATCGAGCACGGCTCATCCCTCTGCAGAAGGGTGTCACGGGCGGTGGGCTGCACACCAGGAGAGCCGCGCCGTGGTGCCGCCAGTATTTAGGTTAAAGCCCGGGATTATGTGTAATACAGAGTTTCCTTCGCGGGAAGGGCTGGGGGGGGTAAAGACAAGACACCTTCAGCGTGTCCCTCAAATATCTGCTCATCTCTGGTGCCTCGCTTGGCATTTGAAAATGGTTTGAAGTCGAGGTGTTGATAAAAAGAAAGCTTCATAAAACAATGCCAACAAAAATAAATGAAATCCTTTTATCTGATTCCTCGCCGGTCCCCCGAGGTTCATGAGACGTGGGGTGGGGGGACCGCAAGGTCATCTGCAAAGAGGGAGCTGGAAAGGCTTTTTTTTATATCTGCATGAGCAGTTAACTGGAGCATGCTGCAGAGTGTTTACAGCAGGATTTTGGCTTCACAATGGATTAAAAGATTTTACAATCCATCTGCAGAATATCTTGAACTTTAGCGTTGTTGTGTGCTCAAAATAACGTTAGTCTTTTAATGTTTGATGCACTGGGAGCCTTGAGGGGAATCGAAGGATTTTGAAATGGCGTGAGAAGGGGAGGGTGGCTGTTGGCATTAGCGGGGTCCTCTTGGAATCGGTGACACGGGACCCCCTGCCGGCAGAAACACCGCCGCGAGCTCAGGGACCCCCCGTGCAGAGCCGGGCGAGGGGACGGTTTGGGAGCATCCGAGTCGCTCCTCGGCCCCGTGGTGCCGCTGCCGGGCCCGGGCTGGGTCTGGCTGCAGCGATGGGGCAGAGCCTGACCCTGGCCGCTGACCCTGGCCTGACCCTGGCCGCTGGCAGCTTCGTTCTGCCTCCGCTGAAGCTCTTGGCGACCGTTTTACCCAGAGACGCTGCTTTGTGAGGGCCCTGTGGAGGCTGGGTCTGCAGCACGAGCCAAGGCTTTCGCCGTCTCTGTGGAAAAAGACGCTCTTGGACCCCCCAAGCTGATCTCGCCCCGATGGCGTTGGCTGTGTCCAGCAGGGCTCTCCTGCTGCTCCGTGTTATATTCTGTGATTCTCCGGTGTCCAAAGCACCTTGGCATGCATGTGCCCCCTCCTTTTGCTTTCCCGCTCCCCTCGCACAAGACGTCCTTCACAGCGGCTAGCGCGGGAGCTGGGAACGTGGAGGAGGAACGTTGGCTTGGGCACAGGCCTGGCTGAGTAGGCTGCAGAGATGGAGACGAAGTTTGCTCTATCTCTGGATAGAGCTCTTCCTCCATCTTTTCGGGGGCTCATGTGAATTTGGGAAGCCTCCTTTTAAACCCACGCTTAAGCCGATTTTCAGAATTATTCAGAAATATCATCCTAATTGGTTCCAAAGTCCCACAAATGCGTAGCTGCCTGGAAAAATTAAGCCGTCAGTAAGAGTGTGAGTTGGCGCCTTTTAGGGGCTCGGGGTCCTGCTGCCATTGGTAGCCCCGGCTGTGGCGACCCGGCGTGCTGGGATGGGGAATGCCCGGTGCTGCCGCCCGGACCCATCACCTCGGGACCATCTCCCGATGCCCTTCGCTCTCGTGGGGCAGAGGGTGTCTGCCAACACAGACCCACGCGTCGTGGCCTGTGACAAATCGCTTTTTAATTGCCTCAAGGAAGAAATCCATTAGTCTTCCCTTTACGTGAGAATCATTGCAAAATTCTGCTAAACACGAGCAGATGATGCGCTCCAAATAGTGCAGGCTCTGCTGCTGTTTTCAGTTTACGTCACCGTCCGGTTTGGAGCGTTAATTTTCAATCCAACAAAATCGAACTGTCGGAGCCCCCTCCCGCCCCCTCCCACTCTGCTGACACAGGGAGCGGCGTTACGGTGATGCATTAATTGCCAAAGAAATTTATCTTCTCTTAGTCCCCACTTCCTTTTGTTGTTTTTTTTTTCTGTTGGTTTTTTTTTTTTTTTAAAAGCAAATGACAGTTCTTTCTTTTCTTAGAAGTGCAGCCAATAGGACCCGGAAGGCTTTGACCCTTCTGGCAGCAATGTGCCGTAGCTTTCCCACATCTCCGGATCGCAGCAAACAGGCAGAAACCTCCGAGCATGTTGTTCTGGCAAATTATTGCCCTGCCATCTTAATTTAAGCCTCGTTGCTACAAAAAAGGGTTCAAAAGCGCCTCTGAGCTGTTGACAGCTGTGGCAATCACAGGCTGCTTTTGCTGTGGCTGGTGGCCCTTTCAGCCAGGTTTGTTGCTATTTTTAGGTACCTTTTACAGGAAGAAATGCAGTTAATGGCAGAATCAGAGTTTTACCAGTCCACAATGTCTTTTTTTCTCTCCGGGCTTTTCCCATTTTGTGAGGTTTCACTGCATCCTGGCACAGGTTTGGAGCAAGACAGCAAGAAGAAAATGCAGGACGCGGGACCACATGTGAAACCAGCCTCTCTGTCCGCTTTTCCAGTGGTAGCTGGTGACTTACCGACTGACGCTCCCCCCGTTGTGCTTCGTCCTTACGGCATCTGTCGTGGGTGAGAGACCCCGAGGTGGGTGCCGGACATGGGGATGCGACCCCCTGCCGATGCTCCCGCTGGGGTGGGAGCGAAGCGTGGCAGCGCTGCTGGCCGTCCCCGGTGGTCCCTGCGGCACTGCTTAAAAGATGCAAAAAGGGTGAAAAATCTGGCTGGAACGCGTTCATGGAGTCTTGGTCACCAAGCGGTGCAATCGTGCTGTGCTCAGATGTTGCCTAACAGGTAGAACAGTGGCAATAAATATCACTTCGTACCATACGATCAAGACATAAAATGCAGGGAGGACCATTTTCCAGACAAGGAGTACCATTGTTGGATGTTGCTGTGTAAAAAGCGAGACCAGAAATTGACTGTAATTGAAATTTGCTGTACAGAAAAGGAGCTACGAGGAGGAACCCAGAATCAACACAGGTGGTTTGCTAACCCTCCGCAAATTCTACTTTGTTGACTCTGTTACTAGCTTTATTTCTAAGCTATTCTGTAGAAACAAATCTCTTAGCACTTGCGCGTTTGCTCTGCTCTTATAAGGAATATGTATCTTTAAAATTGCAGATTAACATTATGTTAAAATTCATTATTATAATGTGCACAGGGAAATTATACTAATATAAACATTTATGATAGAGTGTAATTGTTGAAATTTCAGCAAGTAGTCCCAGTTTAGTGCCCAACCTGTAACATGAAACACTTCTCTGGTCACAGCTCTTTCTTGCTTATGGGACCAATAAATGAATTCACATTTGCAAGTTAGATAAATCCTTTGAATGTATTATTGATGCAAACAAATGAGGATTGGGGCTCTAGACAATACCTAATGAAGCTGACTCGACACAGGCTGTTCCCGCTGAAGGGTGCCAGGTTTCGGCGCGGGAAGATGGATGCCTGTTTCATCCCGTAATTATCCCGTGGCTTATACTCGCTTTCTATGTTCCTTGGCTTGGCACAAAGCTAAGGGCACCACGATAAGTAATTAATTACTGGGGATCCACTGGCAGCTATTAAAGAAAGCTCACGCTCAGTTGATAGTTCGTGACTATCTGCGCTTTGATCTCCTTCTAGACTCAGGGTGTTGACTCTCCCAATTATTTTTTCTGGTAAATATTGCTAATCAGAAGATCTTTTAGAAGAGGTTTGTACCTTTTCTGAAGACAGCTGCTTTTTTTTCAGCTGCAGACTCCAACTGGTGCTAAATAAACTTGGTTGAAAAGCCCTACTCTGTACATCTGAATTATAAATAAGGTGCGCAGCGTTGGAGTAAACGCCAGCGGAAAGGCTGCAGCAGCGCGCGGTGGAAAGCACCTTTAAGCTGCTGGAGAACTGAACGTTCCCCTTCCCTGCCGAGAGAACCACCGGAGAGCAAAAGGTTACTCTCCTCCTGTGCCATTCAGGGAGGCATTCCCAGCTCCAGGACTTAATCCAGAAAACAAATCAGGTCCTTCACGCCGCAGGGTGGGGCGACGCTGCTATAGGCGCTTCACAACTGCACCCACGGGGTGCAGGAGACAACGATTTCCACATCGAAAATGAGCGTCTGTGATATTGTAAAATGGATTCAGCCCAACTTAACAGGATCCTGTTTTCTCCCCGGGCGTTTCTGGGCTGGGTTCTGTCGGCTGCGTGTCCATTCAGGCACGTGAACCCGCGGGATGCTGCGGGATGTGGGCGCAGCGTCCCCGGCGCCGGGATGCATCAGGGGCTCGTAACCTCACTGGGAACGGGTCGCTTCATCTCCCTTTCCCTCGGACCTCAGGCTGCACAAGATCCTGTTCTTCCCTACGTTGTCTAGGCGCGGTTTGTCGCCCTGGGCCGGGTGGCACAGGCGTCGCAGCAGCCCATTTGAGGGGGGTATGAGCCTGGTGCGAGCAAGAGCCCGGCGGGTGCTGGGAAGCTTTATTTTGGCCGACAGGAGACAAGTGCAGTCCTACAGAGATATTCTAAAGCAGAGAGGCCAGACAGCCACCCCGAGCACCTTCCAGGGTGGGTTTGCTTCTCCTCCGCAGGAGGGCAAGCACGATTCCCACGATAGCAACTCTCTTTTCTAACATAATATAGAAACCAGTCTCCATGCCTGCCAGGGCAGATCTCAAGATACGGGGGGAAAGTTTGTGCACGCACGTTTTTGACTCTTCCTCTTTTAACTGCCCTTTTTCAGCACCGTAATTCGGGTAACGTGGAGAGATGGCATCCCAAATAGCGTCCCTTGATGGGCCACAACAGTGGTGCTTCTGATTACAGGGTACGCTGCCGGAAGGTCTGTTAACTGCAGAAAAACAGCGGCGTTGTAGGGCAGGGAGGGATGGCGCTGGGTTAAAGAGACCCCGAATGCAGCTCCGGTCGCTGACTCTCCTTGGCAGACGATGCCAATCGTTCTTGTGTTCCTCTGAATTTGAGGCTACGCTGCTGGAAGTGGTACATTTAGAAAAACGAGCATTTATTGGGTAATTGTGGAGAGCCACATCTCTCTGGAGCTGTCGGCAGGAAGGTTTCCCAGGGAAATAAATGCAGCATGGGAGTCAGGCAGCTATCGGAATGACCTCCAGAAACGCCACCAGGGAAGACAAGTTAAGTGGGGCTGAGCTGGACTCTTGTGTCCTGGGCCCAGGAGAGAAAAAGACAAGTTTGCGTTGAACACCTCGGTCCAGAAGTGGCAGCTGGAGTTTGCCTGTTCCTCAGCTTTAATTCTCAGTGGCAGCAATTTGAATTCGTAGACCTAATTGCTGGTTCTCTCTTCTGTGCAGGTGGCAACCAACTGGCCGGTTGGCAATGAGTAATGCCTTGGGTTAAAGGCTTCAGAGGGATAGTTACGTGGTCAGAGAGGTCACAGAAACTATTGTCAAGGCCTAAGCACCAAATGGAGCTATAGCTGCTTGATTAATTGGCTAAATTAGAGAGGCTTTGACCTACCTCACGGAAGTTTAATGAATTAGTTGATTAGTTACAGGAAGTTGTTTCACCACAGCAAGGCAGGGAAGGTCGTTGGTCTCCAGACAATGACCTCCTCTGGAAACTGCCAGAACGATGCTTTTGGGCAAACTGTTTTTCTCACTCTGGTGGAGTGAATGAGGTTTCCAGGCCCTGCGACAGAAAGGAGTGTATTAAAACTCTGCAAATCCTGCAATGCACAGGACCCGGTGTTACTTTTCAGCATCCCGACATTGGTCGGGCTGGCTTGCTTGCTCATGGCTTGTGCATTCCTATTTTCCACCCTTTTTCCCTTCTTTCTACCTCTTCGTTTGCTGCGTTGATGTGTTTGGAGACCTTCCTGCCCTCCCTCCTGTCCTGGTACCAATATGCCCCGCAGAACGATGCTGCAGAGCTGCTTTTGGTTTGGCACACTGCAGCGTGGTGGTAACAGTTTGAGGTTAATCGTGCTTATGATATAACACTTTTATGTGGGGATGCTAAGGTGTGATAGTGTGAGTTTGGGCTTCTGCCTGTGTTCATAATTTGGGGGGAAACGCAGATAAAGTTGGGTACAGAACGTCTGCTGCGCATTCGAGGCAGGTTGCTTCCCTGTGATGTGGAAGACGGGATGGGAACGGAGCAGGAGGACACTCCTGTTTTGGGCTCCTCTGCCCCGAACGCTGAGGGTTCGCCGTGTCCTGACCCGCTCCCTGGCAGAGCCGCCGGTGACGCCACGGCGCCGTGTGCTCCTCAGGGCATGGGACTGGGGCTGCTTTGGCCGGTCCCTCCCCTTTCTGGCCAGTTTCAGACCATTTCTGGGACGTGGTGGGACCCTTCGCGTAGCTGTCGAATGCCTGGGTACACCCGAGCGCAGTAAAACGTCTTCTCTTCCCTTCGACTCGCCCGGGAACAGTTCATCATCAGGTGCTGAATAAAAAGGGACTGCCAGGATTAGCATTTTGGAGCTTGCTCATTACAAGTCGTTGCACTTTTAAAATGAGTTTCCATTTACATTTTTTGCCAAAAGGCAGCTGTGAAAAAGCCCTTGGACTAAACTCTCTCCTTAGGGGGTAAAGCAACCTCCAGTATATTTTAATGGATTCTTGTCAAATTACTGATCAGAATAAATCCAAGTGCTCTTGGAGACTGAATGTTTCTTGTTAAACTCTCCAAAAAAGAATAGGATTGATTTGGAAATGTCACTTGTGATTTAAAAGCTTAAAGGTGAGAACGTCGGGATATAATTAGCAGCAGCTGATTTTTCTTTTACTTATTCCTTGTTGTCTGCGTGGAAACGTGATGCCCCCGAGTGACTTTCTGGGCCAGTCCGAACTGGTGGCCAGCAGAGGTGGTACCTGAGGGTGCAGAGGTGGGTCTGAGATCTTGGTTGCCTCCCCTGGGTCAGGAAAACCAAGCAATTTCAAGTGATTGAAATGTGAGGTTCAAATCGGGATTTACCACTTACTGTTGTACGATGAAATCGGCGTTCCCTGGCACAAGGAAAGGCAGCAAAAATTAATGATATTTAAAGAGTAGTTTTAGCAGCCCAAGTCAATGTGATAGAAGGCCCACTAATAGGGAGAAGCTTACTGGGTCCTCAGTTCTTACTTTAACTGGATTCTTTCTTAACTTAAGAAAAGAGATGAGGTCCTGCAACACTGTACTGATTCCCAGTATTCGGAATATTGGTGTGAATACCACTGCCATACCCACCCCCAAGCCGGGGGACAGCAGTTTCCCAAAGGGCAGCAGCGAGGCGTCTTTGCTGGGGAAACGCAGAGAGAGAGGAAGGCTGCGTTGTTTCCCTGCCTGACGAAGAGGAGCAGCGTTTGACCGACGGGAGGTGAGATGGTCCTTTGCCCAGCGGGGTCCCTGTACCGGGAGGTGACGTTACGCCCAGGAGCTTTTTGGCGTGTGGCTCCATCCTCTCTCCTGGTTTTGCTTTCTCGGCCGTGCATTCATCGACCTTCTGCCTTCACGGGCTCTTTCCGTGCCGGGGAGCGCACACACGGACCGTTTCTTGCTACATTAGCATTTTCAAACGTAGTTGATGCTTTCTGAAATTTTATGTGCTACAATGAAAAGTCCAGAGTTGTCGCCCTGGCTTGAAGAGACTTTTAAAAGAGATCTTCTGCCGTTGAAAGGCAATCTTGCAGCAATTAATTGTAAAATTACATTTCAGGTGAACAGCATACATCGTTTTAGAGATTAATTCTTCTGGAAATGTGATCTTTCATCACTCTAGGTATTACATTTGAAATAAACTCCTTCATTTCTCAAAAATAGACTGTGAGCCTATAAATAGAAATCATATTGTGAATTCAGATTTTAACTGAAATCACTGATATAAAGTATTCAAGATACAGTCTTTGAAAAAAGCCTGATTGTGATAATCCCACAGCGTTAGAATTATATTGTGCCGCCAAAGATATGAAAAGACCCGGTCTCTCTTTTTTTCACATCCAGTAAGTGTAGCCATTGATCAGGATCACCCGGTCCATTCTCCATCCTCGCTTTGCCCTGATGATGTGCATTTCTTCTGCTCATATTATCTTTGTTGAATTTGAATAAGATTCAATTTCCTGACATCTGAGGCTCTTTGTACTTTGCAAATTGTTATCCTTAGCTATAAAAGAGGACACATTCATTCTGCCCTCCGGTAGCTGTGGACAAAGGAACGTGCCGAGGGTGCAACCCTATTTCAGCCTGAGGCAGACGCGGTGCACCGCGTGCTCCGCCGGTACCTCGCACCTGCCCGGCTGCACCCGCTCCCGCTTAACCATGTCTGCGATGTCTGGCTTTACCGGAGGGGGCAGGCAAAGAAAATATGTCCGGGCTGGAATGCGGGGCGTGCCGGAGGGCTTTGCCGAGGCCGCGGCGGGCAGAAGGGGGTGCCCGAGCGTAATGCCCAGCACAGCTCCGGTTTAACTTCCAGCCATCTGAGAAGCATCCGCACTGGGAAATCCATCGATGCCAAGGAGAAGAGCAGAAACATTCCCGGTGTCCGGAGTAAGAGGTCTCACACTTCCTACAATTCACCTCAGTGATTTCACCTAAATTTCAGTTTCCGTTGTGATACTGTGAATGTATGTGAATCCTGCACTAAATGTTTACGGTAGCAGAGGTCAGGGAAGCATTGGATGCTGTGCCCGGGGCAGAGGGGCAAAGCTCCCCTCTTGCTGCTGCTGCCAGAGCAAGCAGATCCCATTCCCAGGAATATGGGGATCCATCGCTCCGCAGCTGCCTGCGTACTCCGTAAGAGGTGAAATACTGGGCAGCAGGAGCTGTGTGTCGATGGCCGGTCTTTGCCAGCTGCTGGCAGACATGGGGTTGCTCTCCACGGCGCTGCCTCCGCGCTCGCGGGGCTGAGACCAGCCCTCCGTCCCAGGGCCGGAGAACGAGCCTGTCTCCTACACGTGCCTCTTTACCTGGCATCCGTACGGCGAAGACAGGGGAAACCGGCGATGGGGAGGCAGCCCTGGGGCTGACGGGGGGGACACGAGGGGACACAGGGTGCTGCTCGCTGGAGCCCTGGGCTTTGGTGTCAGCCCTGCAGGGAGCACATCTTCCACTGCCGTATCGGAGTCATTCCTAGAAACTACATCGCAGTTTGATTTATTTTTTTTTATAAGGGAAAACCCCATCTTTGAAACAAGTAAGAACGACTGCGAGCAACAGGGAGAACGCTGATGTTTCTCTGATGGGAGCAATGCAGCATATGGATAGTGCAAGGCTCGCAGCACCTGCGGGGAGCAGACAGCAATATTAATGCCTTTTACGTCTGCCGAGGCAATTGCTGGAAAAATCCTTCCATGAGTCCTTGCTTGTTGGCAGGGTGAGGAGGATTTTCGGAGCAGGAGGGTGCTGTGCTGGGCAGCGTGCCTGACCCGTGCCTCGGCAGGTGCTGCCATCGCTGGGCAGGAACGCTGCGCCGTGCCGGCGTTTGGCCGTCGGCATTGGCTTTGCAGCGCCGAGGACAAAGACGAGCACGGTGTCACCCCGCAGGACAACAGGCGCAAGGAGCCGGGCATCACTGTGCTCGCCCAGCCCTTGTGCGTGGCCCTGCATCCCCGTCCCTGCCCTGCCGCACACCAGTCAAGGATGTGTCCTTACGGCAGCCGGCTGCTCCTCTCTTTACAGGGCACAGCAGAGCCCCTGGTCATCCTCACTGATCCGCTCCGTTCCGGTACGGCAGGTCCTTGCATCCTCCGTCCCTGCAGCACGTTCCCCTGCCATCTCCTTCCCGGGCCTGGCAGCATCGCATGAAGGCTCTGAAGGTGTCCTTGCAGAGTCCTTCATCCATCAGTGTTTTTCTGGTGCTGCTCCGGTGACATAATGAGCCTTTGTCGAGGAGTAAATGAGTTTAGAGGAGGAATGACCCGACCCAACGCTTTGCGAGTGATTAGCGGTGAGCGATGCTGCTGGGGACGGAGCAGGAGGAGCCCAGGGGTGCCCAGCAGAGCTGGCGTGTCCAGGAGCATGACGTCCTGGGCTGCCTTTCTCTGCGACAGCCGGGAAGCAGCCAGGGAATGGGAAGCTGGGAATTACTGCAGTCCCATCCTTGCTAAATACAGGTTGAAGTGATTAACAGGGAGAAGCATCTTCCGTTTCCCTGGATAAAAGCCAGGCTTTTCTCTGTCCCACATGCTGACATCTGGTTTCCCTTTTGTGTCCTTGCAGCCACTGTGGTCCCAGGACAGAGGCTGCGGGGACAACGTCGAGGAGAGGGACTGGTCCTGCCTCTGCTGAAGCTGCAGAGGATGTCACCTCGCAGTGCTTGCGTGCTTAGTTTCTGCTGCCTTAGCCATTTTTAAGAGAGAAATCTACATTAGGCAACCGTTACTCAGCATATTTTATGGTATTTTGCCCTGGTTTGAGTGTGTGAAGTTACTAAGCTGTTCAATTCAGCACTTTTCCTGCGTAGCTGGATGGCATAACTCAGTTTGAGTTCGGCTCCTGTAGCAGCAGCGTGGGAAAGGGGCCTCAGTTTGGGGGAACCTGACCCTTGGTTGCTGCCCACGGGACTCGGCGCCGGTGTCGGTGTCCCTCTCGCTGGTGTCGGTGTCCCTCTCGCCGGTTTGCTCAGATGCTCTGCCCTGCCGTGCTGCAGCGAACCTGGGACTCGGCCTTTTCCCACCTCCTTTCTGATACCCACCTTCACGCACCTGAAGAAGGGCTTAGGGTTTTCTGGTGGTTTATTCCTCTGGTCTGTTCCCTGCTGGTTCATCGCCTCTAACTTCTCTATTTATTTTTACATTTTCCCAATGAAGGAGTGGCGTAGCCGCAATGACAGCCAGCGGGTTGGTAACGTCACCTCCAGGTTTGCTTGAGAGTGGGCTCTGCATGGATCTGACTGTGTCGCATCTACCATGTTGTGCCAATATGATATTTAGCAAGAGGCAAAGGATTTCTTATGTGCCCAGCTCTGTATTCTCACGTATGTGTCCAGCCCCCAGGATGGGGGCACAAACGCGTACAAAGGCACGCGTGCTGCACCAGCTCATCCGCCAGCAGCTCCTGGAGCCGATGCTCCCAGCCGGGAAGGCGTTGATAACGCGATGCTTCCTGGGCTGCGCGGAGGCGACCAAGTCTTGAGCACCAGCAAAACCCCTCCTATTTGCAGCTCAGAGTTGAAGCTTACAGCAAAAGCCCTTTGTTGTATCGCTCAAAGCAGAAAATCATTTCCGTCAGTTCCCGTAAGACACCGTGGGAAAGACTTGCCTTTGGCATGGGATTCCCTGCGAGGCGGGGGCAGCGGTCTGATGAAGCAGGAAGGTCGGGGTGATGCCCGAGCTGCGTCTCACGGTGGCAGCCCGTCTCCCCTGGTCCCCTGGGCAGGGTGACAGTGGTGCCTGCTTTGGGAAGGGTCTTCCCAAGGCATTCCCTGCCCGGCCAGAGGCTCCCCGCCGAAGCATCTCCTCCCTCGCAGAGTCTTGGTGTTTGAAGAGTGAGCGCGAGGCTGCCCTGATTAAAATTTAATGAGGCTTGGTATTATTGAGGGCCCTTTAGTGTCAGTTCTGCACTCGTCAGCAAATAAATACGTGAGGCGGAGGTGTGGGGGCGAGCCCCGTCCCTGCGGCAGCCACGGGGTCAGTTCTGCCGGGGCAGATCCGGGGGGCAGCGGGGCAGGTGGGAGCAGCCGGGGCTGCTCCTTTTCTCTCTGGCAGCTGCTCGAGCAGGGGTTCCCTTTTATTTGTTATTTGCATACTTTAGCCATTGGAATTGAATTTGTGCCCATTAAAACTAAATTAGTGCTGCCTGGAATTTTAAATAGGCTCTGGCAGAGCAGGCCATTAACTCTATGGGAGCGGTTTCTGCAGATCCCTCCCCTACAGGCGCACAATGCACCCTGGAAACCACTGCAAAGTGTTGATTATTTGCACGTTCCTGAGGATAATTGGAGTGCCAATATTAGAGACAACGTATTACAGTTTTGAAAGCCATCAGCATGGCTCAGAGCTGGGTTTAACTTCCTCTGCTTCAAAAAAAGGTACGGTGTCAAAGTCTCACTAGATCAGTTTGCAGCCCCTTGGGTTTAACACCATATCAATGCCACCACCTCCGGGTCTTGTTGTCCCCGTCCCTCGCACGTGGCTCTGCCCCAGCAGGCCCATCGCCGCCCCCGGGTGTCCCAGCTCTGTCCCTGGCGGTCCCCTGTCACCCCCCAGCGCAGCCTCTTCTTCCTCTCCCCCAACAGCCTTTCTGCTCTTTCGGGGTCCCTGTTGACGGCGCGCCCGCGACGTTGGCTGCTCTGCCCTCGCGTTTGGAGCCCAGGAGCAGCCCTGACCCCTTGCCATCTGCAGGGATGCTCTGCGCCTTCCTCCCCTCCCTCGTCCCCGTCCCAGGCGTGGGAGCCCCATGCCGGGTCACTCGCAGCCCTTTCCTGGAAAGCCTTCAGGGCTCAGGTCCTTGCCAGGTCTGGCAGCGCGGCTTGCCCGGCAGCTCTGGGAGTAAATGGACGCTACGTGTTGGACTTGCTATTAAAATAATCTCTTTTGTTCGATAGTGTCTAATGAGAAAAGAGAAAACACACCTGAGCAAAACAGTGTGCCTTGTTTACAAAGAGTGGAATTTAATTTAAAGCTTATTCTTTGCGGAAAAAAACCCACGTTCAATCAGCCAGAGATACTACAGCAGAGTTTATGAGACAAGGCTTGGCTGCCTGTTCCTGGTACCAGCCAGGATCCTCAGATTCTGTTGGATTATGTATTGGATATCTTTCATGATTATGAAATAAGTGAATGGAGCATCACACTGGTGTTCTTCCAATGTTACGCACTTCTCAGCAGTCCCTGCTCCAGACATTTCCCAGGCACGCTTCCATCGGGCCCTGGTGTTGGCTTTATTTTGCTTGGCTGCGCGCGTGTGTCTGTGCATCATAAAACAACCGAGGAACTTTCTCGTTTGAGCCCAGAGAAATGGGTCAGCACTAGACAGAAACAGACATCCTTTTTAATATTTTTTTTTAATTTCTGGAGCCAAGTCTGTTCCTGGAATGTCCACAAATGCTCTGTGGCTTTCCCGGCCGAGGGAGATCACACACACGTGGACGCGTTGTCCCCGAGTACAAACCACATGGTGCGTGTTCCCCGCAGCCGCCGCAACTCCTCTGTCCTGGGCAGGGTCCGCGGAGACGGGACTGCCCGTGTGTCGCCTTGGGTGACACGTCTCCATCTTGTGCTCCTTCCTCATGTGATAATAAAAAATGCACTACAGGCATCAATCTGCAGACAATAAATTCGTCTCCTTTTCTTGTGCAAAGCCGCGGCTCGCCCTGCCCCGGTGCCGGGCGCCCACAGGGCAGCTGGGGGGGGGACAGGCTGGGAATCGGCACCGCGGCCCGGAGCAGCGCAAAGCAAAATTCCTTCTAGAATTTGATATAAAGTGGCCAACATGACTCCGCTGTAATTGCTTTGAATCCAATTAATGCTGCCTGAGTAGATGTTAGGAATTATAAAGAGGAATACGACTCTGAGCTTGTCACCTAAACTATGATAATATTCCTTCAAAGGAGGCACATTTGCAAACATTATTAATTACCTGGGGAACAGCTCAGGGTTTAAACTGAATTAGAGGGGGAATGTGGTTTTGTGATTTTGGGTTTGATTGAGAGGGGGAGAGAGAGAGATTCCCGTATTCTCGAACAATGGAGCATTTCTTTGTTACAGACCTGGCAGCAAAATACAGGGAGTTTGTCTGCACTGCGTCCCCCGCCCCCCAAAACCAATTTACCAGCAAGGATATTATGCCAGGAATTACCTGGGGCCAAAAGAGCTTCTAAAAGTGTTTAGCACAGGCTCCTCTAATCAGAAAAGCCCAGGAGCGCATAGCTAAAATTTGGCTTTTTTGCTTTCCGTGAAGGGTTGTTTGGCTGTAGGGTGCGTTGGAGCTCTGTGGGGTTTGGTTGCTCTCGGGGTGGGCTGTGGGTACTCCTGTGGGGACATGAAAAAAAAGCACCCCAAAAGCCTTCAGATGGAAGCGGAGGCACCCGACTGATCTCCCAGACCCCTTCCCAGGCAGGGGATGGGGGGCAGGACCCCGGCGCAGGCGGGCGCAGGCTCAGACGGGCCCGTGGCTTGCATGGGGCCAGCAAACCTTGACATGGGGCAGGCGATAAAACCCCAAGGACACGGCGAATTAGCTGCAGCACAGGCTGTGGGGGAGTCACGTACAAGACTGGCGTGAGAGCAAGGCTGCCTAGAGTCTGTTAGCCAGGGAAATACCTGGGATATTTCTCTTTTTTAATCTTTTCTTTCCTGCCCTCGGTATAAAGAAATCATCAGCTTGTCCTAAATGACCCCATCCTAAGTCAAAAGAACCAGGCAGATCCCTCCCCCATCGGGGGTCTGCCTGTCCGAGGAAGCACCTGGAGCTGGTTTCAGCCCCCACTTTTACCGGCATCGCTGCACCTGAATGGATTTAGGGCATTCAAGAGCTCTAATTACTGTAATATAGAGCATAGCTGTGTGAGTCCTTTACAAACCTGCCCCGGTCCAGTGCCCAGACAGCCCTGGGAGGGAGACGTGGTGTCCTTCTTTGTCCAGACCTGTCTGCCCACAGTCCCTGTTGATATTGAGGTGACTTTTCCTACAAGCCACAGAAACCCAGTGCTTCCTTAATTACAACACGCAAGCTGCACTTGAAAATACCCTCAGAAGGTATTTGCTGCTTGGCTTAGCTGTGAGCTGAGGATCTCGGGGAGTTTTGCATGGAAATAGTTTCTTCCTTAGGCCCTCGAGTTGCTGCTGTCAGCAGAAGGTAAGTTTTATTTTAATTTTACAGTGGTAAAACCCCAGCCCTTCGGTAGCTCCTCTGGCTGTGTGAGGAGCCTGCAGTCACGTCCCCTGAATTGCCAAGCAACTGTGGCCTGTTCGCTCTCCTGGAGCAAATTGAAGCATTGATTTATCTATTTGTTTTGCAACCAATACCAGGGCTTCATCCCGCCGTTCCCCAGGGACGTGCTCCCGCGTGCTCAGCTTGGAAATTAACTCCTCTTACCAAAAAGCGCGCGTGGCTTTGTTTTTCATTTTTGAGGATAAGCCCAGAAGCGGAAGGCTTGGCTGGCTGTGTGTTCGCATGTGGCCGTGGGCTGTTTCAGGAAAAAAACATGGAGTTTCCCTTTCCTGAGCCGCTGGATGCGGTTTCACATCCCGGTCTCGTCCAGGATGGCGTTTGAGCCTCATATGCCATCTATAGGTCTGCGATGCACGCTGCTCCTACCGCAGCTAGTTATTCGGAGACGGTTAGCTGAAAGCAGAATTCAGCAGCACAGTCAGAAAGTCAAGATGCCCGTGGAGGGGGGAAGCAGCGTGCCCCAAACCGTGCCCAGAGCTGGCGCGGAGCAGTGGGAAGGGAAAGCAGGCGCTGGAGCAGGGCCGTAATCCGTTCGAGAAGTGCCAGACTTTGTGCACGATCGCCGGGGATGTTTTACAGAGATTATCCACCCACACAAATGTGCAAATTTGCACATCATGTAGGCAAAACGCAGCAGTGTTTGTTTCACAAAAGGGCACAGACGCTGGGTAGCAGCAGGCTCGGCTCGCCCGGCAGCCCTGAGCCCGGCTTGGTGAAGCGGGGCTGGCTTTTGGGGACAGGCGAGCGTGGTGCGCGGCAGAGCAACTCCTCCGTGCCTTTGCTGAGTCTGCGGGTTGTCTCACAGCGTGTTGGAGGAGTAAAGGTCTGAGAGTTGGTGCTTTGCTGCAGGTGGGAACCACCAAAGGTCCCTGGATGGGATCCATGTTTAACCCCGGTGAGCCGAGATGCCGCTGCGAGAGCCGCTCTCTGGTAGCATCCCCTAACCCGAACAGGAACGTCTACTTAAACTTTGTTAAAAGATGGGGAAAATGGAAACATATGCATACAAAATTAGACTATCTGTTCCCTTGTGTTGAGTGTTAAAATATATAATAATGCGATATAATGCTTAATTACATGAGTGAATATTTTGTTACATGGTTGGATGTGCTCCCATATGGAGCATGAGTAAGGTTTGACTGTGGGACTTTTGGATTCTCTTGAGCTAAAGAAATACCCGAGAGCAAAACTGGGCTGTGGCTCTCCATGCGGGCTGGCACCTTCGGACTGTTACAGCACGTGGTTTTACGCGCAGTGCGTGGTTTGCAAGGGGGGAGCTGCAGGGCTCCTCAGTGGGGCGGCCGCACCGGCGTGGCGCAGGCTGTCCTGCCCTGGAGTCCCACCACCAGCGCTGGGATCCGCTTCTCGCAGGCGTTTCTTTACTGACGGGGCTGCCGACTCGCACGTTGCACACGCGTAGTGGACCTGCTCCGTCTTCCCGCACGTGCCTTGTGCACTCCCAGCCCTGCACCCCCCCATTGCCCGCAC
Organism: Larus michahellis; assembly: GCF_964199755.1. Classification (NCBI taxonomy): domain Eukaryota; kingdom Metazoa; phylum Chordata; class Aves; order Charadriiformes; family Laridae; genus Larus; species Larus michahellis. Next base: position 9,869,328 of record NC_133911.1, read on the forward strand.
CCCGCCGTGTGCCACCTCTGCTGGGACTTGCTGGATGGCGCTGGCAGGATGGCACTTGTGGCCAGCTTTTATGACCTTTGTGCAAATCACACATGAGATCTCCTATGCCCATGATGCTCTTTTATACCAGCCCCTAACGATCCGAGTGGTCTCAACGTGGGGATCCACGAGCCCGTCACTGCTCGCTCTTGATGTGAACTCTTTGGGTCAGTTTCTCCCCAGAATCCGGGTGATGCTCTTCTTGGTGGCTGATGTTTCCGTAAGCAAACAGAAAATCGATTCTAGCAAGCCTATAATCAAGCAGATTTAGCTTGATGAGCTGAAGCAAACCGTACAGGTTGTGGCAGCTGCAGTATAACCCTTCTCACAGGAACCAAAAGCAGAGGCTGTCTCACAGCTGCTCCAAATGTCATCTTAGTGCACAAAGACATTTTTAATTGGCATCTGGACTCAGATCTTAGCTCCAAAAATACTGGGGGCAAAGTAATTTAAGGATTTTTTTTTTTTTTCCCCTTTCTCCCTATAAACATAATAGCGAAACTCTCCCCTGCATCTGTGGTGTTTCGGCCACCTCTGCCAGACTGTACGGGATCCTGGGAGAGGGCTGGAAGAGGAAAATGCAGAAAGGTTCTGCTTACAGACGGATGCAGGACATCTGTGTTCGTTCTGCGCGCTCTTGGGGATTAGGTCTGCACCTAAACCTGCCAGTTTTGCTCCTGAAATTGCTGGGCCTCCTGAGAGCCTGTTGTGGATGCAGGGAGCAGGGGGACGTGCTGTGCCCACCTCCCCGCGCGCGCAGTGCGGAGGGAAACTCCTGCGCCGCGTTCCTGAGGGCGCGCACCCTCTGCACCCCGAAATCCTGCAAGCGACAGACCTTGGCTGAGCTTTTCTGTGCCTTTCAGGTAGCTCTGCTCTCCAAGTTCTCCTTTGGTTGAAAGGAAATGGGAATATGTGGGGAATGGGATGAGGGGGAAGCCAAAAAGGTGCATCGGGTTTGAGGAGTCTGGCATAATAAATTAACAGATAAACAGGGTATCGATTTGATTGTCTAGAACTCGCCCCATGTCAATGAACACAAAGCACGTTTGCTCAGTAAGCCCAAACCGCGTTCACGATTATTTTTCAAAGCATTTTTGGGAAAGTAATAATCTCTAAACTTGGTGCAAGTGCTGCTCACCCTGAGATTTCCTTTCGGACTGGCTGAGCGTTGCAGCTCCCCGGCCGCGCTTCAGCTCCCCGATCCTCACATGCAAAATGCATTATTAAAATGCACTTAAGCAAAACAGAGCAAATGGCTTCTCTTCTCAGATGGAGCAGCGCTGGCGGCCTCTGCTTGTACCGGCGACAGTTAGCTGCGAAAGGGAGAGAAATGATGAAGTATGAGGTTATTTAAGGCTCAGTCTGCCCTGGCGGAATGAGCTTCAAATGAAGATGTTGCTGATGAATAGAAGAAGAAAAGAGGGACGAGCAGAAGGCCCTGGGCCAAGGGTACTTGGCAACGTGCAGGTGTTATTTGGTATTATCTGAAGAACTATTTAGCCAGTGACTAAATGGTGTCTGGCACCTCATTCAAAAGTTTCGTGGTCGGAGAGGGCAGGACATCGTAAATGAGACTGAGGGGGTCCCCTGCCATGAATTTCTTGACTGAGGCATCCAGCAACGCTGGCAAAGAGTCACAGGTCACCATTTTGCTGTATTCAATCTAAACGCATAGGAAATTACTACTTAGGATTATTTAAATAAAATTAGGGCTGTTCCCTGGGTTTGCTGACAGTCTTGTCATCACAAGAGGATGTTTTTGCAAAAACATCGCTGTCTTAGGGCTCCTCCCCACATTCGGCTGGCAATGATAAGGAATTTCCTACAGTGAAACCAAGGCTTCAGCGACGACTGTGTACGGCCTTGCACCCTGTAGCAAAGGTGAGCTTGCATCTCTTTTCTTCCTTGCCCCACGCGCCGCCAAGGAACTATAGAGAAACGTAAGTTATTCCATAATGGAAATTAATAACCCATGTTCTACTTGGTGTTATGTCCTGTTAGTAAATGAGTGTTACACGTGCTGTGTATCCCAGGGCAGCTCTTGGGTACTGATAAGCAGTGACGTATTTGTTTGCTGTCCTTTCCCATGGGGATGCTCCAGTCCCGTGGCGCTTCCGTCACGGCACCCGGGATCTCCCCTGCCCCACAGGCAGCGCTGGGCCGCGGGTGAGGGATGTCCCTCCCGTCCCTCCCTGCGCGGAGCTGGCGGCTGCAACGCGCCCGCTGCCTTCTCGCAGAGCAGAGGCACCGCAGGCAGACAGCTTTTCCTGCACTCCGAGCCAGTTGTCCGTTTTAATTCCAGCTGAGAAACCAGGGCGAGGAATATACATCTACACCGTACAGACGCTTTCTAAATCACCACGATCGAGCTTAAATTCTTTTTATTCTTCACCGTAAACCTGTCCTAAAGTAGGTTAGTGGATCAGAGCAGATCTGCTCTATATTATTTATAGGTTGTTTCTGTTTGGTTCTTGCTGCTTGGCTGGATCCTGCTAAAGAGGACTCCATGTTCCAGCAGCCTTTCTCTTTGCTGCTGCTTTAAAACTTTCTATTTTTGTCTGTAGGAATCCCATCTCCCCAACTCCCTTCTCTGCTAGAATCAGCACGCTGGCAATGCTGAAAGTCTTTCATCACATGCCGTGCCAAGATCTGAATAGATGAAGAACACTGCCGCTGTTTCGTTAGCGGGTGAGCGCGGGCAGCACCAGCGCAGTTACTGACTGCTCCGGCGGCCAGCATCCTTCAGGGGACATTTCCCAGGAAAGCTGCTTTCCTCCCCCAGCAGGATGCTTTGGCGAGGCTGTCGCTGCAGAAGCACAGTTGCCCCTTTGAGCCAGATACTGCTCAGGAGCATTCGCAGCAAAAGAACAGTTGTCTTTGTCTATGAAGCCCTTTGAATTCGGCAGCCCCATGCGGGGCTGCTCCCTCGGCCGCGTGGGGCAGGAGCAGCATCATCCTGAAGGAGCCGAGGAGCTCCGGTAATTTAGAACCACTGTCAGGTGAAGAGGCTCTGCGCAGCAGCCAAATGTGATAGGCAGGGTAGGGCTGCATAATTTATGAAACCACATTTCTTTTTGATGAGATTTTGAGTCTAAAAGCCCTGGGAAGGGTGTGCTATTTTTTATTGCATCTCTGAACTCAGATGACGTCAGAATCTGTGGGCGCAATCTGTGCTGCTAATAAATAAATAAATAAATAAAATAAAGACGTGCAGGCTTAGATGGCTCCAGCTGCATGAGCACTCCCGGTCCACCTCAATGCCAAGTGAAACAGCTCCTTGCAAATCTCTGCCGAGAGCTCCCAAGGATTAGGCTGCGGGCATCCCAGGGGAGCGTGGGCTTTAGCAGCATGCCAGGGATTATACGCGCGTCCCGGCAGCGAGCGCCGGTCCTGCTCCGCCGCAGGACGTCTGGGGAGACGGCTTGTTCCCAGGTGCTCTCTGCTGTATCCAGAATTACAAGGTCCAGCTGCGTGTCCTTGTAAATGACTTGGCTTGGATTACCCTCGTGTGCAGTATCTCCCACTCCCAGGCCCCTCTTCTGAGCGTTGTGTGATCCGGCCGGGCCTCGCGGCCGGTGCTGGGCTGTAGGAGCAGCCATCAGCGTCCTCCCTCCGGGCGCTTTGTGGCCCCGGCTTGTGTGGCAGCGTGAAATGCTGGTCACAGGTTAATTGCCAGCCACGGCGTAACCTCTGAAAGGATGGGAATTCAGGGTCGCCACCTGCTCTCCTCCTGCACGCTGAAGGTCATTGCGTGAAAGGTGCGTGGACAGTCATTGCTTTGAGTAAATTCATTGCTTTGAGTAAATATCAGCGCATCAGCCCAACAAATTCTGGTTTTCGCTGCAAAGACGGGTGCCTGGTGTTCAGGCAGTTGGAGGTGGGCTGCTTTTGGTACAAGGGTTCCCTTATTGAGCGGATTATTCTGAGTAAATTATTGCAGGCAGTACTGTTTGGGGTCGCAGAGGCTGATATCACCAGCTGTACTAATGTGTAAGGATTTGGGAGACATACTGATATTTTCTGGAGATAAACTGCTAGAAACCGGGAGAATGTTATAAAACTGTGTCCCGAGTTCCTGTTCCCTTATCTCTGCATGCGTGTTATCAAGAGTTTAAAATACATGCGTGATAAAGCACTTCACGGAGCAGTTGCAGTGAGGATGTGTCCCGAGAAGCATCTCCGTCCTCCTGGGGGGCACTGAGCCCAGGGCAGCCCCAGCCAGGGGTGGGAAACCGCTGCTGTGGGAGCACACGGTGCTCTGGGTACTGGGCCACCAAGAATCAAGACCTTTTATAATGTATATTTTTAATGGCCAGCTGGGAAAGAGGGAGAAAACTGGAAAGCTGTTTCTTAGTCCTGTAGGTGGTTGGGGTTTTCTTGGTTGTTTGGGTTTGTTTAAGATACGGTTAGACAGTCACGGGCTGTCAGGTTTTCTCTTGATGTGCCACTGAGGTCAAGAAGCAAAAAAGATGTTTGCATAAAAATAAAAAGTAGGGGGATTGATTAAAACAAAGTTCATATACTACTGTTAGACAGCCGGGGGCTGCAGCCGTGTCTGATGGGCTGTGGGCGGCACGGGAGGGTCCCGTTTGGCAGGGGCCAGACGGGGATTTGAGGGAGGGCAGCAGAGATCACTCCCGGGAAAGGGACTGTGTAAAGAGAATTGAAAAGATTAATATTAACTGACTGAGAAAAGAGAAAAGAAGGTGTCATACAAATACTGTGTACAATGAGGGATTGTTCCCAAAATTGTAGAGACGACACCTCTATTTTTTTTATTGTGAAATACTGAATAAGGGGACGATGAATTTTACTAAAGAGCAACAAAAGTCAAATCTGATTTAAGGAAAGGAAATACTGTGAAACTGCTGTAAGATGTCATGCAGTTCTTGAACATGGTAAACTCAAATTGAACGAAAATATGCATGGACAGTGGCAACATGGTGATCGCGTGAGCAGTATCAGAAGTCATTAATTCTGAAATGTGGACCCTAGGGGACACTTAAGCAAGTTCAGCCAGCAAAAAAACCTGAAAACCTTTCCTTGTTAATGCTTCCCCTGTCAGGCAGGTGCTGGACTGAGTCACCCCCGTACAACCCTCCTCAAAAAGCAGCTCGAGAGTCCCTTTTCTGCACCATCCCTCCAAAGCAGAAAGGGCAGAACATTCCCTAAGCCCCAGTAAAGCTCTCATTTTCCAGGAGATAAATATATCTTCAAAATAATACGGCAGGATGGCTGTCACTTAGACTCTTCTAAATCAAAATAGTATCACCTGATGTGTTATGTGAGCTTTGATTTATTTTTTTTCCCATTCTTTTTTTTTATTTGTGGCGATGCATCCTGTATGGTCTTTCTAGTCCAATTTAAGACATTTGTGACTTCCAAGGTGCGGGTTCAAACTGCCTCGTTGAGTCTGGGTGTTACGCTGAGCAGCACTTGGAGGATAAGGGCTTTCCAATCTGATGCCTTTTGGTTATCAAGCAGGGGGTTAATACCTAGCGCTCAACAAAAAGGCTAAATCCGGCCTATGAAAAGGAATGAGTTACTTCTAAAGTGCTGGAGTGTTGAGACACATCTAAATCAAATTCTTGGGCAAGGGGTGGGTTTCTGCCACGGGGCTGGCAGCTGCCCTTAGACTCTGACTGCGTGCGATGCCAGAGCTGAATACCCTTCAGAGCTGCTTAAGAGCTTCTCTCTTCCATTTTGGTGATATCTTTCTAAATTATACATTAAACTTAGCAGGGTGAGTAATGCATCACAGCTTCCCCATGTCAGAGTTAATGTTACTTACTCAGGTGTAGCTTTGTGTTTGCCTTTCCCTTCCGTTTATCTTCAGGTTCTGCGCCAGGACGGAGCAAACCTGGGTCCTCCTTGCCAAAATCTGTCTGCGGCCGAGATGCTCCGTAGCTCTGTTGCAAGCACTTGGGGAGCGCAGAGCTGCCCCGTGCCACGGCAGGGCTGTTTCACGAGAGCAAGACATACCACGCTGTAATTGCTGCGAAAGGTCCCTAGAAAATGCTGTATTTGATAGAACCCATCCTACAACAGTGGGGGATGCGGGTGCTTTGCCGTAGGCTGGTTTTGTGCTTGCGAGGACATAAGCCAAACCATCCAAAGGATTTGAGCCGCTGCCCCAAAAGGCCACGTGTGGGAAGAAGGGTTACGGCACCTTATTGGCTCCACGAGCGCTGATTTTAGGTAACGAGGGACCCATAGGATAGGTGTTGTAATTTTAGGTGCTACAGGAAAAACAAGTAATTTGCTACTTTTCCACGCCAACGTGTCTGAAGGTGAATAGTATTTGGTTAAGTGCAGCTTTACAAATGAAACCCAAGCGATTTTCTTCCAGTGGCTTTTCAGAACATTGCACAGCACGATGCAGCTACAAAGAAATGCATTTCTCTCCATTTTAAGTACTGTGTATTATTGCTGGTTGCTTTTGTGAAATTACCAGGCGCTGCTGAAATTCGGTGCCCATTCGCCCCTCGTAGAAACCGTATCTTGTATTTAGGCGCTGATGACCAGCGTGTTTCTAGAGCTGCTACAACTTCTGAAATGTTATGGTGCACAAGGATAACAAAAGGAGGAATTCCTAATTTTAGGGGATTTTCCTCTTACAATCTCCTTGTGTTGCGATGCCCTTTATATTTCTTGTACTAGCTGTTAAATAATTCACTCCCAGAAACCGGCTGGAGTTCCCCCTCTTCCCAGCGCCTCTCTCTTCACCTCCCTCTGCCCGGGCTCCCCTGCTCCATCTGCCTCTTTCTTTGGCCACATCAGCGCTTCAACACGCCAGTGGCCTGGGGGACCCGTGCTGTTTCAAGCAGTCCTTTTGTATTGTTCCACTTCATTTTATTCCAATGTGTATATACAAATAATTGGATGCCTTTAGTAGGTTGCAGCTATACTCCTGAGTCACGCTGCCACCATTTTTCCTCTGCTTTTTTTGCGGAAGGCGGCAGGCAGACGGGGGAGTCGGCACTGCTCCTTCAATAAAGGCGCTCGCTCAAATGTATTTTGCACCTGGGTGGGGTTTTTTTCTGAGCAGCAGTCAGCTTTTGCTATTTGTATCACCCTTTCACCTTATTATGTTTACATTTCTATAGCAAAACACTGTATGTTTTCAGCAAAATTAATCAGTATAATTATGTGTGATTTCCAGTGTCAGGTTCAGCTGAAACACTGATTTAGGGTGGTGATTAGCCTTATCAGAAGCAACGAGGATGGAGAGCTAATCTGTGCCTAAAACTGTTATTTTGAAAGATGCCGTTTATACTCTGTTATAGATTGAGGCCCAATAATTGACAGGAACCAGTCCAATTAATCAAATTAGTTTATTAAGCAAGCGGCAACAAGCAAAACAGCGCTGGGCGGCCGGGGAGTCTTTGCTCCGCCAACGGCGCACACCCCTTCCCGAAAGTAGTTGATTATATATACTCTTCTGGTTCCCGTATATGTGTCAATCCTGGTATATTCCGTGTCTGAGCGACGTGTTGCTAGGGGGTCGGTCTTGTCCCGCCTCCTGATGGTCGTGAGGCTGAAGGCTCCTCATCTTTATCAGTGTCCTTGGGGAGACTCTTTTCAGCTTAACTCACAACTTAGCTCTTCCCTTTGAAGTGTTAAAACACACCAGATGCCTGTAATTTAGGCCTTGAGGTGTCAAAGTGCCCCAGACAGCACACCGGATGCCTGTGATTTAGGCCTTGAGGTATCAAAGTGCACCAGATAACACGCTGGATGCCTGCGATTTAAGTATGTGAAGAGTCGAAACAGTGTAAGTTTTCACCAGCCTTTAAGAAAGCCTGATTTGGTTAACAAACATGATTCTATCTATTACATACTCTATTCATAAATTGAATACTTCCTGTGAACCCCCCCAACCAATTTGAATAGAAAATGTATTTATACCAGCTGGCAGCGTACCTTGTTGGGTTTAGGTGGCCGCTCCGCCCATGTTGCCGTTCCTCAGACAGAAAGGGGCTGAGCGAGGTGTAGGTATTTACTCACAGGACCTCTGCATCTTTGTATTTGCTGAGGTTATACCAGGTGAAACTATTGAAATCTGCATAGCCTTTATCATCTCTGATCCACAAAAGAAATAATAAAATAAAAGATCCTGTGAGTGTTATTTACGAATAGTGCAGCAAGAGCAGGCATGTCTCAAAATTCTGTTCCTCCCACGTAAAATACTGGCCGGTGGTTTGCTGCCTCGGTGCATCCCTTGACGTAGAGAAGTCCTTGACCTCTTACAAGGTCCATGAGGCAGGTTCAAGGTCTGTTACAAACACGAACGAGCCTGGAAGTGTGGATTTACTCTTCATTTCAACCATGCAGCCTTTCGGAATACGGAGCGTTTTAGAGATTGCAAGCTCCGAGTGATTAATTTGCTATTTTAGTCCTTTAGAAAGTGCAATTATATAAAACGAACCTCCCGCATCGTAAAAAAGTTCAGATCAATTAAAACAATTTACTTTGTTGCTAATTATTTCAGACCATTGTAATTTATTGGTAAATAAGTGACTTCAAAAGCGCGTTCATTCAGTGAGCGCACAGAGGAAACGGTAACGGGTTCTGATAAATGAAGTCTGGAATTCGGTAACAGACTCTTGCTGCAAACCATCTCGGGTCGGCCCAGTGCACGGAAGGATTCCAGCTTCTGGAGAACAGCCACGGCTTCCGGTGGGTTTCGGCGCCCAGAAATGCGGATGGAAGGGAGCGGTGGCGGCTGGACCCGCAGTGCCACGGCCAGCGGAGGGGCTGCTCCCCCCAGCACCGTTGGGGATGCTCCGCTTCCCGCTGCCCTGCAAAATGCTTCGGGAAAGCTACGCAAAGCCTGGGAAGGGTTCTCCTTCCGCGCTGTGGACAGACCTGAGCCCCATCTCATCAATCCAGCAAAGGACTATGGGTGTCTGACCTCCAGCATCAGGAACAGCACGGGGCTTAACGTCCCACTGGTGTCCGCAACCTCAAAGCGTAGCTCTTCCACACTGTATTTATGTTGAAAAGCTGTTTAGTTTGGTTTTCCCTGATTATTTCAGGTACAAATAAAAATTCAGTTTTTTTTCCATACGTGGACAAACAATATTAGCAAGGTGAGGCGCATCCCTTCAGCAGTCGTGAGGAACGGCTGGTGTTGGAGAACAGGCTCCGTCCGTGCTCTGGTGTCGAGCGGAGGCGAGAAGTTAAACAGCAATTATTGAGCAGCTGTTATAGCAGCTGCAAATATAGTCTGCAAAATCTCTTCAATGGTCTTTCAAAATGGACCTTTTCTTAGTAGAACTGAATAGCGTTAAAAAAAACAGGAGTCAGTGCTGGTTTTGTCAGGGTCTCACTTATCCCGTGGACGAGTCTGCTGCAGCTTCAATTTGCCTGCTTGGTAAAATAGGCTGTCACATGCCAGGGACAGCCAGATCTGTCAAGCTCCACACAGTTTTCCTTTATTAGTTCTATTGGGTTTATTGCCTTTCTTATGCTCTGAGGGATGATGGTTGTTTAGTGACAAGAACCTGGAAAATCATTCAGGTTGACAATGCTTTTTAGATTTCATTTTTTCCTTGTGTCTCTATCTATAAAAAAGAATGACTTGACGCCGCACTGAGCTTAGCGGGGCGTTTGCAGTATTACTGAGAACTTGCCTTCGAGTTCTGGGATCTGCTTTTGCTGCCGTCCCCAAACCACGGTGATGTACGGACCGTTCCTGTCACGCCAGACGCCCTGGTCGGTACCTCACAGCTTTCTGTACGTCAGGGATGTGCTTTGTTTTTCAGCAGACAGTGACAATCTGGCTTTAATTTCCTTAGGCACAGTGGTGGTTCTGCTCACTTCCGAATTGTGTGCGCAAGTCGGGAGGGAGGACTTTAGTGACGTTTTCCAGGTTCTTGCAATACTGAGCCAGGTGAAACACTTCTGACATAGCGCAAAACATCAGGAAACCTGGGGAAGTCAAAATTCAAGCTAGCTCTGATGGAGGATCTCCTCTGCCGTGCACGGGGTTTTGTCATCAAACGTTCTCTGCCTGAAGAGAGGGATGCTGCGGTCCACGATGCTCTGCTGATCCAGAGCCAATGGAGACTCTGCAGGGAATCTGTGCTGGTTTTGCCGCTTGTAGTCTCACTGCGTGTTCCTTTGCGGGTGTCTTTAATGCTCCCTGACGCCGTGGGCAGACAGCACATGTCAGGTGGAATATCTGCCCTTCGGGCTGGCGGAGCGGGACACGGTCCCCTCACGCTGCGGCATCGCAGCAGCCCTGGGATGGGCAGCGCCGCTTCTCCTGTCCCACAGCGTAGGAGTAACCTCATCGGCTTCTGCATGTGTAACGAGAACAGAATCCCCTTTGCTCTTCTGCCGTCCCGCGTCTGTCACCCAACGCGTGGTGGAGGCAGGAGGGTGCCGGCGCCATCAGAGCCCCCAGAGGGGCGGTGGGTGCCGTCGCCGCAGAGCTGAGTGCCGCCGCTCCCGCGCTGGGCGTTTGCCACCTCGGGTGCGTGGTTGTTCTGAGAAGGAGTAGGCAGTAACACGGGGAATCCCGGTGACTCGAACTTCTGCTGTATTTGGCGTCTCTGCCAGTGCTTGTGCTCGGCAGCCCAGGCTGGTGGCAGAAACGCTCCCGATGGCGACAGAAGTGCCCTGATGAGCGGGGGAGAGCAGCCACGGCCCCCGTGTCTCTGCCAAGACGAAAACCTCTCCCGTTGAGCTGTTTGCGAGGAGGCGTGAGTGCGGTCACCCAGACCGGGCTGCGGCGGGGTCGGCACCGAGTCTCCGTTCCGGCGGCGTTAGAGGGTGATGGTCTGTGGCGGGGTGAGAGAAGACGCTCGTGTCTGGCAGCAAATGGGAGGCGTTTGGGCAGGGTCTCTGGCTCAGAAGGGAGTCTTTGCTGGCAAAAGAAAAGCGTTCCCAGGCAGAAAACCTATGCAGGATATGTACAAATGCTAAATATTGGCGTTTTCTGGCCAAATTTTCTGGCACTGCATAGCATGATCCACCTTGAGCAACTATAAAGATAACTTTGCAAAAAGCCTTTTGATGAAGTTCGTCCCTTAATGTAAGGGATATACTTGTACCTTTAAACTGGAGCGTAGTAAACTGTTACGAGGGGACTAGAATTTGTCCCAGTGAAGGGGAACGGGAGCAAAAGAGAAAAAGACGCGCTCCGCCATGAGCGCCCAGTAACAGCCAGGAGGCATAGTAGGATGGCAATATCCCTCTCAAAAATAATCTTATCTGCAGTAATGTGTGGCGCACGTAACGACAGAAGCTCAGATCAATTCTCTTGCTTTTATCTTTTCTTGAGGCGCTGCGTGATGAAAAGTGACCTGTATGTGTGGCTGACAAATGGCCAGGAACTTGCTGCAGCCGCTCTCACCTGATGGTCTCCAGCAGTTACACGCCCTCACAGACCTCGGGGAGGGGGGGTCTTTGGTGACCGGCCCCGGGGCCACTCGGCCCGTGGCAGCAAATGCCCTTCCCCAGGGGGTGGGGGGGAAGGAGCCACTGTCCTTACTGCAGCACCAAATCACATTTTTCTTCTTTTTCTTTCTCTTCTGTGTCGCACACCTGCAGGGGTGGCGTTCCTAGCTATTAATACTAATTAATAATAGTATTGTATTCTAATACTTCTTTATGCTATTGAAGGGGTTGTAACCGTGCGTGAGAAGCACCGTCTAATGATGAAGTTCCAGGTGTGAGGTGAGCAAGCTGAAGAAGAAAAACTGGTCTGTTGTTTTATTAAAGGACAGTAAGACAAGGGTCTCCATTCCTCTTCTGTGTTCTGTGCAGCCAGGAAAAGAAATGAAAAAGCAGTAAATTTGGAAAGTCTGGATAGCGGAGAATATTGCTGTTTCTGGGATTTCAAGTACTCTTTCCATAAGCTGGTCATTCCTTGGAGTTACCTATTTCTTAGATGCTACCTGAGGTGCATTGATGCCCAAGCTGAAAAAACCCCCTTTGATCTGCGCTCGCTTTCCCTAGCATTTACAAACTTGAAAAGTACTTGTGTTAAACTTTAATTATTCCTGTGTCTGGCACTGGATGTTCCGACTACCGCTGCTTTTTTGGTACGTCTCAGAAGATAGCAGTGTATGTAGCTGGGTTAAGTAGCTGATGGGTAAAATGAAAGATGACTTGCCGCGTGTAATAGTCTGCGTCTGTTATTGAAATTTAGCAGCTTCCCTGCCTTTTCAGACTTTGTAAAGTGTACGGTGGTGTTGGCATTGTGTGTTCTTTTCTCTTGCTAATGTAAGTGTACTCCACAGGCAGCAGCACTCAATTTATAAAATATCTCCACTTCATAGACACTTTTGGTGAGTAAATTTAAAAAAAAAAAAAAAAAAAGGGCGGGGGGGAATTTCTGCATATAACAGCAAGCGCATTGCTGTTTGTTACATTCTTCAGAAGGCACTGCCAAAACATCACTGCTGTTATTGGAGCATACTGTGAAATAAAAATATCAGGGAGAATCTCCCAAGGGACAAGGTGAGACACAGCCATGGAGTTACCAAAGAAGCCGGTAACTCTCTTGTGCCACATCTCCAAATGCTCACCTGATAAATTTGCTCTCACCACTTAAAAATGTAATTGGCTGTAACGTTGGCATCTGTCATCCGCTCAGCCTGAGCCCAAGGGCTAAACAAACCTCACCTTCTTCTGCTTAAATAACACGGCTTTTGAGGTTATCGGTGCACTGTCATCTGCTAGGAAATTACCGGGCTGCTCCCACGCGGTGTGTTTGAGGCTGATGGATTCGGCTGAAGGGCAATTTACTTTGCTTTAGCCGGGTTGCAGCACCCCTCGTGCTCACCGCAAATAGCGGTATCTCCAGTGAGCAGCCGGGCCGCCTGCTCCGCCCTGGGAGCTTGGGGCAGGACGGGCTCACGTACAGGTTACCCTTCTCTTGGTGCGTGGAAGAGTGACCTGGTTTTGGGCAAAGAGGGGGCAGGAAGCAACGCGTGCCGCTCCTTTGAATTCGGAGTTGTGTCGGTGCTGACCAGAGCCGTGTGCCCACCCTGGGGGTGGTTCTGTGATTGATCTCACATGTGGAATAGCGACAAAGCCTGATGGTCAGATGGCACGAGAGGATCTCCCTAAAACAAACGCGAACGCCTGCACGGCTAGAAAGGGCTGGGGCCCTCGGGAGGGTCTGGTGAGGAGACAGCCCTGCTCTCCAGCAGGTGGGAGAAGCCCCTCTGAGCCGCGCGGCAGCACTGGGCAGGTTCACCTTTCCTTTATGGATTTCACGGCATCAACTTGGGAGTCGGGAAGTACAGACACAGGAGGCCCCGAGAGCTGGGCTCAATCTAACACCGCCTGCAGCAGCAGCTCTTAGATGCTAATCTCTGTTTGTTAATCTCCTCTGTCTGGGGAAATTCGAGGCTTCTGAGTGATACTGAAGAAGAAAGAAGGGTGTCTACTAATCTTTTTCTTGCACTTTGGAAGAAACTCAACTCTGATGCTTTTTTTTGCCTTAGGATCCTCTGTTTCCAGCCTAAAGTGCCGCATCAGTTCCCCGCTGGCTGCCATGAGTCCTCTTTAGGACCTGATGCCTAACGAGAAAAAGCCAGACGCTGTAGTGAGAGCGGAGGAGTCGTGCCCGTCCCGGAGACGGCAGTTTGGCGAAGGCCGGGTCCTGCCCGTCTCTGCCTCCGGGGACAGCCCCGGTGCTGCGGGCCTCCCCGTGCATCTGTCGTTTGGGCTCTCGCGTCTCTCTGAGCCCTCACGTCCAACGCAAAGTGAAGTTGGACTCCAAAATATGTACCAGAGGAGGAGAACTTTGAATTCCCAGGCACTGGGGGTTACTCTTGTCTGGAAAGGTTATCCAGGCACAACAAAGCCTTCCGTGAATAACCTATATGCTATATAGCAGCATCATAACGGTTATGCCGTAGGAACAGAAGTGTTGCAAGGCTATCAAAGCCAAGATTATGAAAGTGTTTTGAACGTTATTGATGTTTGTTTTCCAGGAATTGTATTACCAGCCAGTGATATCAAAAGTTAACAAATTTAAAGAACCTATTAATGACAAAGACCTCAGAGCCAGAGCAAAGAGTAAAAATAAAACGGACTCACTGGCTTACCATGTACCGTATAGGCTGCGTGAAGCATTAAGTAGCATTTATCTCCTACTCCTCCAGGCAGGCGCCAAGGTCACATTTGTGCCTTTCCCAGGCACTGGGAGCCCCGTGTCCTGCCCCCGCTGTGCAGATGTGGGGGACGGGGATGGGGCTGGTGCCCGCCGTGTCCTGGTCGGGGAAGGGCAGCGCATCCCCCTTAGGCTTGTCGAAGCCGTTCCCTGATCCAGGTGCCAGCCAGAAATAACGGGTGGGCACGCAACAGCTGAGCACGGCTGTGTGGGGAGCCCGTCCTGCCTCGTGAGCGGTGGTGGGGAGTCCTGCGTCCTCCTGGCTGTGGGACCCCGGCACAGCTCCGGCCCCCAGGATGCTGGGGGAGCCGCCATCACCTTCCAGTGCTGCAAAAAGCTCCTTTTCTGGTTGGTACGGGTGGGTTGTGCGGGGCTGGGAGTCCATGGCACCCTGTGAAACACAGAGGTGCTGGTCTTCTCCCCCTGTCACACGTGCAAACCCTTGGACGCATCCTCAGTCCTGGATCCTCTGCTCCCGCATGCTGGCACTCGCGTGCTGCTGCTGTGGGGAGCATGCACATTTTTGAGGGGCAATCAGCTTCCAAATGATTTTAACACATTTGCATACATCATACATCGAGCTTAGAGCTTGATGAAGCTTCAGGAGCAGCGCCGAGGGACAGCGTGTCTCTGGGGGGGACGCTTGTCATGAGCTCTGGGTACGTTCTCCTGGGGTTTTCTTGTGTGGCATTTGGAAATGTCAGCTTCCCATTGCTTGGTCTGCCTACAGCAATGCCAATTAAAAAAATAAAAAGTGAGGTATCTTCAGGTACACACTGAACTGTTCTTAATTCACAGAAATGCATTAATATTTAAAAGTTAATAGTGTTATTGAGCCAAACTAGGCCATCAGCACATGAGAGAAAAAATTTGCACCATCTGCATTCAAACCAGGATTTGAAGCAGTGCATTCTGTTGATATAAACTTTGAAAGCACTTGGTGAATGTCAGCGGAGCTTTGAAATTAAAATTTCTTCTTATTTCAGATGAGCTATTGTTGCGTCTCTGGCTTGGGTGAGCTGGGAAAGGATAGAAGCCACTTGGGGCACGCTGTATAATGCTGGCATTTCTGGAAGGTGATGAAGATGGAAGTGTTTTGAGCTGAGCTCTGCCTGAGCCTGTTTGAAATGCAATGACAGAATTCCCATGTAAAGGTTGCGATAAAAACAGAAAGAGGGAGAGGAGACTCTGTGCTTCAGAGCGGAGGAAATAAGAAGTCCTCACAAATGTCAGTGAGGGATCTCTGCCTCGCACTTGTTGGAGAGAAATAGTTAGAATGCTGTAGCAAATCTTTTACAGAATAGCAGCCTCAAGGAGGCTGGCACCGCTACATCATCTTCAGTATCTCAAAGTTTGCATTTGTCTGTGCTAATTTGGCGCTGCTCTTTGTGTGGGTGGGTGGCGTAACGTGGTTTGAACTATTAACGCAGCCACGGGACAGAACTCTGCGGCTTTGGTGACCATGGAGGTCCTTACTGGCACTTTGTGCTCTCCAGCGTTTGCTTTCTTTTACCCTAGAAAGAGACGTGTTTTGCTATTAAATCAGGTAATCCTGGTATATAGCTTTGCCTGTATTGGTTAGCGAATTCTCTGAGATGTTCTGAAAATGAAAAGCGCAGTTCACGTGTAGGACACTTTTGAAGTATAAGGTGGCTTTGATTGTCTCCTTGCATCGCTTTACACGTAGAAGAAATTACACTATTCTGGAAACGGTTGCAATATGGAGGTTTAACAGAAGAAACCATAGAGGTGTTGTTTAAGTGTCAGTCTTCGAAGGCGGAGCGTTGGAGTAGCAGTACATGCGCAGTACAGCAAGAAGTTTATGTCTGTAAAAAGCCTCGTTTGTCAGGAAGAGTACCTCGTAGGAGTTCAAACCCAAAGAAACCTTTGCTTTGCCCTCACAGTTATTGTTTGAAGAACCTCAAGGCTTTTGCAGAATGAGTTGTAAAACCTTGGACAACTGGAGAGAGCAAGTGACAGAAAGGAGGAGGAGATGTCCAGTGATTTCCATGGCAAATTTGTCTCCTTTAAAAGGCAATCGATACTAGATGCAGCAGCTGGGTTAAACCCATCCATTGCCATTATTATGTGATTTTCCAGAGCAGGGTGTGTGTTAAGAGATAATATCTCCAAGGAAGCTGAAGTCTGGGTGCCGGGGACTCGGGTCTCCTTGCCCTTCCCAGTCTCTCGTGTCTCCGGTGGGTTCCCTGCTCCGCAGCAGCAACCAAGATGGGATATTTCCCTGCCACGCTTCTGTCCCCGGGCACCAGGACACAGCGCTTCCGCGTCAGCTCCGCCGGGTGTTTGCAGATAAACAGAAGCAGCCCCAGCTCCTGGCAGAATGGTCTTGTCCCTGTCAGCTGCCCCCGCAAGTTAAAGCTTCCAGCGGGAAGCGGTGACGCCGATGAAAAGAAATTTCCGTTGTCTGGAAGAATAATACCTGCGTGAGAAAGAGAAGTGCCTTTTGTTTTATTTTGCTGCAAGCTTCTAGTTGTGCGGTATCATCCTTCTGTTATACCTTTTACTAGCACAAGAGGCACTGCTATGAAAGATAATAGGCAACGCAGAAATCAATTTATTTTTGGAACTTTGGAGGCCAGAAATTACAGCGCTATATTTTTCTGTATCTTTCAAAGTGCACATTAAATAAACGTGATCCGCAGGACTATTCAGAGGCAGCTGTTTGTATATAAAATACCTTCAAATAGTTCACACTTGATGATGTATTAGTAAGTGTTTGGTGTCTGTTCTATATTAAGACTCTTCCTTTGCTGCTGGCGCTGTTTGCCTGATGATGACGGGGCTGACCCCTGCGCTGCTCCTACCCCTCGGGATTGCTGCAGGCTCACTCCAAAGTAAGGCGTATTCAGAGATCGCCCCTGGACAGGACTCTGCTTGTTTCTTGGGGCGATCCAAATCAAACCACCCCTACTGATAAATCCTGAACATCCCCCTGGACCTTTCTTTTAAGGGGGAGAAAAGGACTTCAGGCCTGTTTCTGCTCCCTTATTGCCTTCTCCTGACATCGTCCGTCGGGATCCTCCGCATTCGGCTCTGCTGGAGATCCACCGCGGGCGATGCGTCTGCGGGGCTCCAGGAGAAGCTGCTCAGGACGGGGCTCTCGCTCCTGTTTGTATTGAGGCGTTTCGGCCAGGGGTGCTCTTTGCAGGCCGTGGGGGACCCCAGAGCGATGCTCCCAAGGAGCAATGGGGATTCCCGTGTCCTTGGTGTGTCCCAGGGAGGGGACAGGCACCGTTTGTTATGGGGAGAAACATACGGGTTATCAAGGGATGCCAGGAGCAGCCAGAGGAAGAAGAAAGATAAAGAAGGATTAAAAAAAAGACAATAACAAAAGGAAAACCTGTATTTTTCTAATCCAAACCCTGCCCTGCGGTGGTTCCGTAACCCCTAGTCGTTCTTTTGAGACATGAAATGTAGAACAGAGTACAATTACTTTCCTGATTATACTCTATCTTCCCTTACCAGGGTATTGGAGAGGAGCTGGGGAGCGCACTATAAAGCATACAGCCCTCTTAAATCTTGATTCCCTTTAAAATAGTTGCAGGAAATCTCACTTCTATAATTGCATGAGGGTTGAAATAATTTTTTTAGCTTTCCAAGCCCTTCACGATTCATCGTTCCATTGTTTGTGGTGCACGGAGCTGTATCGGCCTGTTGCCAGTCTCTTGTCTTCAAAATTAGTGGATTTAAACAAACAAAACCTCAAAAGATTTTGGGCTGAAAAACTGCAAAAATGACTCTGTTCTGGAGTTGTGGGCTGACCGACCTTTGGAGACACCTGTGGTATCCATAGGGTGACTCCAGGCATGGCCGGGATGCGGCGATGGAGGGGATGTCCACCTCCCTGGAGGGAACCTGATGCTCCTGTCCCCAGCAAGGACAATGACATGTAGCAGCGGCTGCTGAGCCAGTGCATGTCAGGATGCTGATTTAACCGGGTTTAAAACGATAAATGCACTGATGTCTCTCTGCCTGGCTGACCCCACGTGTCCTCTCCTCCTGAGGAAGCTTTTGAGGGGACACAAGTTCCAGGAGCTCTTTCATGCAGCTGGAGGCAGAGGACCCGAGGCGAGTTCCGAGGGCCGTGCAGGCCAAAATGGATTTCCCAGCAAAAGGGGTCCCGCTCTGCAGCACGAATTCGGCTTCTCGGTCCCCGCTCTTCCAGGTGCTTCAGCTCTAGGGCACCAGGGCTGTGCTGCATGTCTGTTAATTGTCTCAGTCTCCCTAATTAAACATGCCCAACTCAAGATAACTTAAGGCAATGGGTTGTGCATTTAAAGTCAATGCCAGGTTTTTTTTGTTTTCACTGTTAGTATGAAAGATTAATATTTTCTAATGCATCAGCCACCAGGTTGCCTTCCATAGCGTGACCTCAATTAGAAATCAGTTCAAGGATAAAGAAATTGCTGGGATTCAAACCAGTAATCATGTCCAAAGCTGGCATTTAGTTTCTGGGAAGGAAGAAATCCCGTCACTTGTGTGTGTGTGTTGTGTATTTGTGCCTTGTGCTTCCACCATCCCAGGCTCCGCTCTCAAACCATTAAAAATCCAGAGGAAACGGTCCAGATAGAATCTTCTGCTATTTATAGCAGTGTCTATGGTCCTCACCTCCACGTGTCTTGGAATGGTTTCATTCCTTGGTTTGTTTTTAGATAATATATATATATAGATAATATATAGATGATACATAGGCGCTCCCAGTACCTCTCTCGAGTTACCTGTGGGCGCTGAAGCATCACGTAGTGGCGGCCTCTCAAAACGGCAGAAACCTTTCATATTTTTCTGTGTGATAATCTGTTGGGTGTTGATCCAGTCACCCCACAGCGGTGGATGTGAATTATGTTCCCAGAAAGCTGAGATTCCTTTTCAGCCTTTTGGATGGTTTGAGGGGTACAGAGTAAACCTCGTGAGTGAACAGCTCTCAGAAAAGGAAAAATTCTTCTATCATTTCAGGGGTGGGAGCGGGGGGACACAGGAGCCGTCCTGCCTCCCACTGCCACGCTTCTCTGCTCCTTCTGCCCTTTGGCTTCGTGGTTTAGCCATGAGGTCTGGTAAAAGGCTGGTTTCACCTTCCGTGTTTTCAATAACGCATAGTACTTTGTAAGTTGGACACAGCGGCAATCACACGGGTATCAGCGACGGCCGGGGCGACGGGGTGCGCAGCAGAGCAGAGCTGGTGGCTGTATTTGGGGGTAATTTCCTTACGGGGTGGCTGGGATTAAATTCACCGATGCTCATCGTCCCTGAGGATGATTTATTTCCTTTTATCCTTCCAGCAGGGAGCACAAATGCAAAACTTTCAGCTAAAATATCTTCAGCTGTGGTCGTCAGTGGTTTGGAAGCCCCGGCCAGGGAGATTTAGCCTTGAGCTGATTCCATTGCTGAGCAGCTGAAGAGCAGCTGAAAGCTGGACAGGAATGGCTTTCGATTTTTGTTTTGTTTTGTTTTTTTTTAAAAAAAGGACAGAACAAAAAGAGCATGCTTTGGGATGGGGGCAGCAGGAAGGGAGAGGTTTTTTGTGATTCTTCTGCCCTGCCTGAGGAGGGAGACCTCCCCTCGCGCGGGGGCTGGCTCTGGGCAGCGGAGGAAGCAGGAGGCGGTTGCTGCAATGGGGAAGGTTTCCCTGCAGGTACCGGCCCGTCCGTCAGCCCTTCGCGGGCTGCCCTGCTCCGCTCCGCGTCCTGCCCTCCCCGCCGGCAGAGCTGCGGAGACGGAGCAGCCCAGCTCGTTTCAGCTTTGTGTGTCTGCTGATGGGAAAAATATAAACATGGAGTGGGCTGGTGGAACAAACAATAGCTGATTTACTTGGTTAATTTAAGTAGCGCGTAGTGGGTAGCGCAGGGAGGCTGCACCGCAGCTCCAGCAGTCACGCTGGGAGGGAGGTCTGCGGCGCCATTATGTGCTATTATTACTTTCTGGATAATGTATACACTTTCACTATCACATAGTTTTTCTCCTTCATTTTTCATGAGAACTGGCACTAGATTAATGGTTGAGCCATGGAAGAAACGTAACGCCGTGCCAGTCTGATTTATTGACCACTTAGTGCTGATGAAGCTGCAAACAAGAGTCAGACAGATGTTGCAGCTGCATTTTTCTTTATCAAAACTAACAGCTTTTTGTGGTTTTTTTTATCCACTTCTTACACCGTTCCCCGCTTACCCGCAGCACCAGGGATGCTGGAGCAAACCCCTCCACCGCCCTTTAAGGAGGTTCCCCGCAGAGGGGCCGGGGTGTCCCCGGCGCAGGGTCCCGAGGAGCCGTGCCCGGGTCAGGGACAGACGGCAGCAACTTCCTCTGGGATTTCAAGTTTTCCAAAACATACACATTCTCCTAATTTGTGTCAAAACATTTCATTTTACTAGGTAGATTGGCATTCATGAGACTTGACAATTTGAGGTCAACTTTTAGATGTAGACGTAAGGAACAACCCTGTTGGTTCTGTGTTTATTTTATATGCTTTTATATATAAAAAGCATAAATTCCGGTGCCAGCCCACCGCTGAGGTCCGCTTGCTTCTGCTGCAATGAAGCCAGGAAGCCCCGTCGTCCTGACTTGGCTGGTGACAAACAGACGCTATCAGGCTGTGAAAAAATACAGTTTATCTGAAACGAAGGGAGAAGCATCTGCAGAGCTGCCGAGTCGCCCGGCACTGCCATGGCAGCGTGTCCTTGCTCTCCTCTGAAACTTCTCTGACAGCAAGAGGTGTCTTTAACGCAAAATCTCTGAAGCATATTACTTTTTATTACTTCATCATCTAAATCACTAATTACATTAAGTTAGCTGATGGAGACTATTTGGGTGTATAGGTAATCATTTGTACTATCTGAATCTTTTCTGAATTATGCATGAGCACCGTAATGTTTCAGCCCTCCCCTTGGTCTCCTCCCGGTCCCGAGCGGCTCAGTCTGCTCCCACTGGAAGTGTCTCAGCCGCCCCATTCCTTCCCCGGGAGCCCCGGCTGTCACCACTGCCACCGTTAAAGGCTGAAACAGGAAGGCTGGAAGGAAAAAGTGGCTCCGTTTTGTGACCTGAGGATTTGCGCTGTGATGTGGAAGGAGAGGGTACGGCGTTCCAATGTGCCCTCCTTTGGCTGTCTCTCACCTGGGGCAGACGTGCCCTGTGAAACGGGAGGTTTTGAATGTGTAAAAATTGAACGTGAAAGGCCAATTGTTTGTTTCCAGGAGAATCTCGGGAATAGAAGAGCCGGCGGTTTTCTTTGCTTTAGCGCTTTCCAAAACTGCTCCGAAATGAGATGTTAGCAGTTCCTTACTAGGTTTCCTTGCCTCTTCCCTGGGCGATGCAACTCTTCTTAACACAGGCTGCAAGAATTTGATACTGGAATCTAGCAGAATCTTCAATGAAAATCCCTTGCTTGGAGTTTTCATCAATAGAGGGGAAAAAATGCAAGTTTATCCCTGTGGGTCCTCCTAACTGAGAGAGAGCTTCTCCTCCAGGCAGAGGGAGGCGTCTGGTCCCCGGAGCCCTGCTGGGTACCGGCGTGCGAGGGATGCGGCGGGGGGGCAGGCTCCCTGGGCTTCTGTGCTGGCCATGCCGCCATGCGTGGTCGCCACGTGGAGGGGTGGCCTTTCGGCTGCCAGCACCACGTTGTCGAGCCTCAGGGAGTGGGGGAATGTGACCGGCTGCCCCCTCATTTTGGGGAGGTGCAGGATGCCCCGGGGTGCAGGAGGGGGTGCAGGGTCGGCCCCGCGCCCGGCAGCGTTGGGCAGTGCCCTGGGCTGGCTCCAGCCGCTGCCCGTCACGCCGCCCATCGCCTCCGTGCTGTGTTTGGCCCCTCAGCAGTCGTCTCCCACCGGCCTTCCCTTGGTGCGGGTGTCCACGTGCCGCTCCCGCTCTCGGCAGGCTTCGTAAGCGAGTGCTCCCATAAGCACAACCTTTGCAAAGAATGATGGCTTCTGTTCCCTCTCCCACTCAGAACAGGGCTCTAACAGCATTAATGAAACATTAGAGTTTTAATTACGCCATTATCCTATTTATTTTTATAAATAATTCCAAAGCAGTCATTAAAGTTGGTGAACTTCGGAGAAAATGACTTAAGGGAGAGAAATCGGCTTCTCAATCTTGTTATTATGTATTGTACAACCTCCCTGGGATGCTGTTGGGAAACTGGCGGGGTTGTTTGTGTTGCTGCTGTTGAGATGGCTCGTTCGCCCGCCCGGCTCCCCACCCCAGCGCCTGCCTCGGAACGGCGCATCAGCACGGAGCCACAGCCCCCCGTGGCCCCCGAGAGGTGCCGGGGAGAGGGGAGCGTGGCGCAGCCCCGCCGCAGCTCCCCAGAGGACACCGGCTGCGCTTCGCTGTCTTCATCGCAGAGCTGCAAGATCTTCCAAAGGCAAGAAATTTTGGGCTTGTCTGAAAGGAGCCTGTCGGTGGGGCGCTCTGTAGTACTGTTTGTGAGCCTCCCTGGCCCTTCCCTCCCTCTTTCTGCCGCCGTACAGAAAGCGTGGCTCTTAGTGATGTTCTCCGGTGAATTTCCATATACTTGAAATAGCCCAGTGTGGACTAGAACTGATGGAAAGCATTGGATCAAACAGACCGCAGGTCCCTTAACCCAAAGCAGATTGCCTGGTGTTTGCTGCGAGCGGTGTTGGCAGGACTCTTGCCCGTTCCGGGCGTTGCGTGGGCTGGAGAAGGTTGGCCTGGGCACGCGGGAGCAGGAGAGGTGGAAGCACAGGGCCCCCGGGGCGGGGGAACCTGCGCGCTCTTGTGCCTTGTCTTTTGGCACCTCTTCTAAGGAGCAGCTCTGGTCTCGGGGAAACCTGGCACACGCTGGCATCTAATTATGACGCTTTCTGTCATAGCTTTAATGAGGAAGGTAAACACAGAGACCCCTGAGCGGAGGGAAGAGGCCTAACGACGTAACCTTTGCTGTGCTCTCCCCGCAGAACCCAGACATCGTCTTGGTGCACTACCTGAACGTCCCTGCCATCGAGGACTGCGGGAAACCGTGCGGCCCCATCCTGTGCTCCATCAACACCGACAAGAAGGAATGGGCAAAGTGGACAAAAGAGGAACTCATCGGGCAGCTCAAACCGATGTGTGAGTATCTGGAGGCTTTTTGCTCTTTTTCTTTACAAAGGGTTGATCTAGATAACGATGTCTCTCACTGCCACCAACCTTCCCTGCAAAGGAGTCATTTGTCACTGTCAAAATCAACTTACGTCTGCATGCTCTTTCTCTTTCCACTGTCCAACACTGCTGGGATGCATAGTGTGGGACCTGCCCAGGCTGTCTCCAGAAAGGTCATATCCCTGCAAAGGTCCCCTCCGCGTGCTGGGAAAAAAAAATGCACCTGTGGTCTTGCGTTTTCACGCACCATTTGTTGGCACCTACTGGGTCGCAGAGACCCTCGGCAGTTTCGGCAGGGAGGTCTCCCCGGGGGCACTCCATGTTTGTGAGGTTCAGCGTCAGGTGGGAATGGGTTGCTGTCGTTCACGGGTGGGCTCCGTGGAGCAGGATGTTCCAGGGTGGGTATCCCTTGCTGCTGTCCCGAGCTCTGCAGTCTGCAGAGAAGGCTGCTGAGGTGCGCGGAGCCATCGGGAAGTTTGCTCTGCAAACAGGCAGCTCTGTGGCGTTCTCTGCACCCGCCCTGGAGTGTATTTTCTTTCACACCACAGTTATACTGTACGTCTTCCTCTGGAGACTATGTCCCCATATGCACACAAACGTCTTTCTGCAGTGAAAGAAAGATGAGGCATAACGTGGGTCTGTAAGCGAGAGAAAATTAACTGCGGGAGCCACAATACCAAACCTAGGTGCTCACGTCTGAGTCAACAAATACCAGGTCTGCTTTCCCCCCTCACCCCTGCCCCCAGGGGGATGCTGGTGTCATGCCCAGCTTTCCATAATTGGAGGTCACAGCCATGAAGTACATTCTGATGTCTCTGCACCATCAGTGGGCGATCGGCCTCGCGCCGACCGCAGCATCGCTAATCTGAGTTTGCCCCGCTCCTTTGTTGCATCCCGAGCTCTGCAGACCCCTGTGTTCCTTTCCCACACGAAGTTGGAGGGCAGAAGAGAGAAAATGACGCATTTGCTAAACTAAATATTGCCCCCGGGACCAATAACCTTAGACAGAAATCCAAGATGTTGAAGGGGTAGCTGAGACTGGACAAGTACCTTAACATTAAACAGGAGAGGAAGTGGCAGCCTGTTAAAAAAGCTGCAGTGCATCAAGAAAATTATGTGAAAACTACAACAAACTCGCCGTAAATTTAATAACACTTGGCTCTTTTATGTCTCAGGAGGGAAGAGTGAGATTCTGCACAATTATTCAGAGTATATATGCATGCACACGTCTCTGTTTATGGGTACATATCCTGGGAAACGCATCCTTGGAAGTGTAGCTAAAATAAAAGCTTTAGATTCTGATCAGACCTAGAAGACAGAGGACACGGATAACCGTGTTCAGGGAACACAGAGGGGCACTGCTCGCCAAGAAGCCATCAGATTTGGTTCCAGTATTGGGTGTGCCATGAAATTCTGGAGCCAAGCGCATTAGTTTCATCACATTTTTGCATTAATCACATTCTTTCACAGGCTTCACAGTTTGATTGCCTGATGTTTCCAAATTTCTCTGCCCTAAAGCAGGTTTGTCAATGACTTAATCCAAGCGTTGTGTCGCTGGTGAAGTGACAGCCTCACCCTTCTACCTGTTCCATGTTGTGGTTCATCTAGGTTTATTCCTCTGGTCTTGGAAGCTGTGTGAGGCTTTTGTTGATTCTTTTGTTCTCATAAGAATTTCACGTTTAAGACAAGTTAGTGATGATACAGCCAGGGTGTGCGTGGAGGTCCGAGGCCAAATGCTGTACCGGCAGGAAGGGTTTCGCATCCTGTTTCAGACCATTGGTGTCGTGCAGAATTAGGAGGAGAAGCGGATTCTAGTTCTGCCTTGGGGGAAAATGCCTCCCCCTGGTCAGAGGCTCGTGACGGCGTCCAGTTCTTGCCTCGCTGAGAACAAGTGCTGTTCCTTCAAGCCCTACTCAGCCTAGACCGGAGTCAGCTACTAAAGCTGTTGACCTCTGTCAGGTATTACAGCTTTTATATCAGAGTGTAGCATAGCAGAGAGTCAGCGGAGTGGCAGCCGGAGGCTGGGAGCGTGTTCTCTTGGCCATGTGTGCCTGGAGGACTAAAAGTGATGTGGCAGATGGCTGGCAGGGAGAGAGGCATCGGTCTGAGAGTTCCGAGCCAGGCAAATACATCAAACCGTTTTTCCTGAAATGCAGAGACACCCCGACTGGGATGAGCAGGGCGTTTGCTCACATTTCTCGCATCCATAATTCACTTGTCTCCCTCTTCCTTCCCCGCAGCATCACCCCAAAGTCAGTCCAGGCTTCAGCAGGCCCCGGGACAGGCACAAGCGCCGGGCACCCGAGAGCGGGGCGGTGCGCGGGGGTCTGGGCTGCTGCGGGGTGGCTCCTCCTGTCCTGGTCTCGGAGGAGACCTCTGCGATCCCAAGGCTCCTTGATGGGCTTTTGAGGTGGTTGTTCCTGATGCTGTGACTGCTGGCGTTGGTGGTTATGGGTGAAAAAATACCTTTCCAGGGTGGCCGTACAGCTCTGAGAGCTTTATGGAAACGCCATTAGCTCGTTCTAACAGAACTGGTCTGTGAACTAATTAAGGGACTGAAATTAACCCATCTGAACATCTATGAAAGGTAAATACTCACTGCAGATGCTCTGAGGATTTGGGGGTTTTTCAACATCTCCAACTGAGTTGAGACCATAAATAATTAATTAATCAATCACCCTGACTTCAGTCTTCACGGCTTTGCATTTTTGGTTTAGTTCTGATGCATGTGTTACCTGCCTTCATGCTGGGACATCCGTGACCACCTCGTTGTCCTGTCTGGACTGTCACCATTGGCTGGTCAGACCGCAGCCCTTGGGACTGAAGCAGACAAGCCCGGAAGGGCTGGATACGCCGTTCATGGCCCCAGCAGGGTGACTCTTACCTCCTTCCAGGCTAGGAGATGGGGCACCTTGTCTTCACGCTGTAAGTGCTGTTGGGGAGCACAGGGAGGGCTGTGAAGCCCCCACTGAACACCCTGCTTCGGTGGCAGAGCTGGGGTGATCTGACTGTCGGCAGCATCCTGACGGGTTATCCGAACCAAAAGGGTCGTCATGCGCGTTGCTGCTGCGCGGATGCAACCTTCTGGGACATTATGCAAAATGAACAGCGATAATAGATGAAAATTCTGCAGGAATGTTGTCTGAGACACCTGTAAGTCATTTCAGGATGTCTGGTGTGAAGAATGGGCCTCAATTTGGCATTGCTTACAGTTCCCCCCCCCCTCTTGTGCCCCGTTATAGTCTTGCTTTGAGATTTCTCTGAACAGATTAGCAGATGTCCTTAGAGGCATCTGGTGGTAAAAGCAAAATGCAGTGGCAGAATCCAGCACAGCAGAATTCTGTATATAAACTCCATATGATCAGCAAATTGTGGGCCAGCTCATGTTGGGGGTTTCTCCAAATCATCCCCTTTTGGCTTTCTCATCCCTCAGTTGGCAAAGTATGAGTTACAGGCTCACAGCTGGTGCTACGTTGCAATCCTTGTTTCAGGTCCACTATAATTAAGAGCTATCTTTCTTTTGGAAAAAAGCTTTTTTCATTCCTCTGCTGCTTGGAAACTGATTGCTCCTGCTCCTGCCGCCCGCGCGCAGACGCAGCCGGGGAAAGTGGAGCTTTCGCGTGGCACCCGCCAGACCCAATACCTTTGGGCAGCCCTTGCCTCTCCCCGGGGTCACCAGTTCTCTCTCTTCTTTCTGTGCGAATTAAATGCTCTGGGGCTCTTGGAGGTGACCTGAAACTGCAGCCCTGTGCGGTGACAACCGGAGGGGGTATTACATGCTTGTAGCCCAGAATGAAGTTTAAATAGCAGTAATGGGCATTAATGCAATTCGAAGAATTGAGTTGTTGGATATTTTTATCTTGACTTAAATTTATATTCAATTTCAATAATTGTGTTTAAGGTTTTCTTTTATATTTAATCTTAAAAGATCAGTTGGACAAAAATGCTATGTGGGATGATTTTTGCCATTCCCCAAAGGGTTTGTCAGAGATACAAAGTGACCCTCAGTGGAAACCAAAGCTTGCCAGCTTAATTCCAACTGACCTCCATGTAAAAAGTGACTTAGATTCTTAAAAGAGTTTGGTTTTAGTAATGCAGATGTCCACTTTTGCTGGAATAGTATTTACGTTACTAAAATTGGCTGTGGTTTTTTATTAAGAAGAGAATACAATAGTAGGTTCTTACGTCCCACTGGCCACGGGGACTTTGAGTACCTCTGTTCGCATGAGCTGCATGGCCAGGATTAGCCGCCTGCTCCATTTCTCATCTTCTCACCCAAATGTGTCCCTTACCCCTTCCGTTACTGCAATGCACTGCTCTAAACGTGGATCATGTGCGGGAGCTGCACCTTTCCGCTCCCTCTTAGATCCGCAGCGGCCTTTGTCCCCAGAGGAGCTTGTTCCCGTGTCTCTCCTTAGGAAACGTGGTTTCACTCAAGGGTGAGTTCTGCCTCTTGTAGGAAGTTCCACTTTGCCAAAACAACAAAATTAGGAGGCGTTTTTCGCCTGGTGCTTTGGGCAGTCTTTCAACTGCATTTGGAGATACCACAGTGAAATAATCCCACCCGCTGAAATGGAGTGCTGGTAGTAACGAACCAGACTGTTGGCAGTAATAGGCATTAACTTGAGGAAAGGTAAACCAAATAGTTTGCCGTCCCCCTAGAAGCTGGATCTTAAGCCGGGTGCAGGAATCACGGAACCTCTCTGCGGATGCCATGGGCACCCCAGCCTTGGCTTTCTGCTCCTCCGGAGTGTTTCGTCTGCCCTCAGCATTCCGCCGTAGGAACTGTCGGACTCGGTGCAAGAGCATCTGCTAAGGTGGCGTCCTCTTGCCCTGGCGCTTCCACCGGGATGTTTAATAACAACGATGATAATTGTCCGTCTGTGCGGGGTGGCCTCCGACCGCCAGCGGGACCGCGGGGCACGGCGGGGGCCGGCCGGGCGGCGCCGCGGGAGGGGCCGGGAGCCCGGCGGAAGAGCCGGGGGCGCTGGAAGAATTTTCTCCCCAAAACCGCCCAGCAAGAAAATTTAAAGAAAAAAAAAATGTGTAATCCTACTACTACTATCATTAAACGCGGATCCCCCGTGCGCGCGCGCCCCCGCCGCTCCCGCCCGTTCCTTATCCGCTGGCGCCACCTGGCGGCGCGGGCGGGCGCCGCAGCCCCGGGCGGAGGGAGCGGGGCCGGGGGCCGCTGCCGGGGCCGAGCCCCGCGAACTGGCCAGGCCGAGCTCGGCCGGGACCAGCCGTAACCGCTCCATGCGCGGCCCCAGGAATCGGGGCCCGCGGCAGCAGCTTTGTCCCCACGGAGCGGGTCAGAGGCAGGAACCGGCGGCGCCGTGGGCTTTTGCTGCCGGCGGGCCCCGTGTAGGCTCAGGAGAAGGGCTGCGGCTCTGCCTTCCCTGTGCCAGCAGCCCTGAGCTTCGGGTGGCTGCAAGTGAAAACGGCTTGAGGTGTAAATAGGAGTCGCACAAGTCTCACTCCCAGCAGCTCCAGAAGAGTCGCACCCCCCTGAGGGCAGCTGAGCCTCACGCGCTTCCCGCTTGCTGTGGAGCCTCCGGCTGCGCCTGAGCAAACCGTCAAGGAAAGGTCTCATTTTGGAGGAAAGAGTTCTGCTTGAAGAACGGACAAGAGTGAAATGTCTCTACGAGTTCTTACAAAGGTATTAAAGTTCAGGAAGTGTCACAAAGGTACAGCAAATGTGCAGGGTGATCTTCCCCGCCTGTATCACCAGTGGCGAGGCTCCAGAAATCTGTCCTTCGTAACCAATAACGAGCGGACGTGGAGGGCTGGAGAATCAGAGCTGAATCGTGTGTGGGTGTCTGGATACGAATGGATCAATCTAATGAAAATCTCCTCCAGCCAAACTGAGAAATCAGAGCAAGGCCTTTACTTCTGTCAACACCAACGTGGTGAAAATTGAAGGGACGAGGCTGCCATTTCCAATTGACCATTGCCATGGAAACAGCCTCCCAGTGTCCACAGTTGGTGGGGTTGATGTAGGACACAAGGCCGGGCTTTTGGTCTCATCCAGGCACTGGGACAAAGGACCCGCTCGCGCTACGGTGAGCGCTTGCAGGATTTTCAGAGTGTTTTGTGTCGGTCAGGAGCAGACGAGGGCAGGACTCTGTCAGGAAGGTTTGCGGCGAGCCATCCAAGATACATCGAGAGGGAGATACAAACAGAAGCCTGACCTTGAGTATTCTAAATATTCCAGTGCTGTCAGCCTGTCCAACTTACCTGTTTCATGTGCGGGATGTCATTGTTGTTATTCAAAAAACAAAAGACGGGCCCTTACCTGTCAAAACGGGGCAAGGTAGGGCGTAGGGAATGGCTTTACTGTGTGGTGTGCATATACGTATACGTGTAAGCTGTGTTGAACCTATGGGATACAGAAGCGCGAGAGCTTTGGAGTAGAGACAGGAAGTGTAAAATGAACATCTAAGCATTCGAAAGGATGAAATGGTCAGATTTAAATGTGGGGAAGGTATTTTAGTGACAAGTTTTGCTTGTAGGGTGGAGGAAACCACAGAGAGGGAAGTGGTTGGGGTTTTAGCCGTTGAGGGTGTTCGGTCTAGAGACAGGGCAGGCTTGAGGCGATGGGAGGAGGAGGGTACCTGAGGACCGAAGGGCTGCAGACCGGGTAATTACTGCAGAGCGGGTAATTGCAGAGGACGGAGTACTGGCAGCAGCAGCAGGAGGCAGAAATAGCCAGGGTGTTGTGAGAAACCTGGACAATCGTATTTTCCTGTGCGTGAGTTTCCTTTGGCTTCTAAGCTGCTTTGCTGGAAATCTAGATCATTTTTCTTCCCTTTGCTGTTGACGGTCAGACAAAGTCCCGACGGCGCTAATGAACGGAGAGCTGCTGGGCCAATGCTGGAAAGGTCATTTTTATTGTCTTTTCTTCCCAAGGGAAGAAAGAGAAGAAAGCTGTGAGCCTGTTCTCACAAAGAGGGGTGGGAGGCACTTCTGCTGGGAGCAGCACCAGCACTCTGAATTGTGGATCTTCGTCCGTCCCCACTCCTCTCCTCCCAGCACCCAGCGAAATACCAGTAACTGGGTGCCTCAGTGCTGCAGGCGCTGTGCGGAGGCTGCGTGGCAAGGGATATGTTGCTGCTGTAGAGCAGCAGCTTTTAGACCCATCCGTGATATCACTGGAAAGGGAAGTGCTGCAGCAGTTCACAGCTTTCATTTTAAATTATAAGGAAGTGCAGGAGGAGTCTGAACAGAAACCCGATTAAAATACTTCCCGGAATTTTTGTTGAGCTTCAATCCTTTTATCCTTTTTTTGTGTTCCTACATTACAACTGTATTTAATCAAGCATAGTTCTACAGCGGTTTCACTTTTTGAACCACTAAGAAACAGGAAGAGCATGTGTGTATGCTTTTTATTAACCTTCCTTTCATAATGCACTTTCTTCCCTATAAAAATCTCCTTTCCTGCTGATTCATTATGTGTCAGGAAGCCAAGCGTGACATGTTAAAAGCTATTTTGATAGTATTTGGTATTCAGTGCTAACAACTCACCAGCTCACAGGAGTTTTTCTTTAAAAAGGGGAGGGAGAAAATCTGCATTTTGGATGTGCCAATATAGTGGGTAATTTGCATTAAGCATCCAGACATTATTTCTTTGCAATCTGTCACCCTTCGCTGGCTTTTTATTTTAAAACCTTCATAACATACAGGGAGCGTAAGCACTAAACAAAGTCACACCGCGTGGACAGAAGCTGGAGCCGGAGCCATCAGGATCAGCTGGAGCGAGGATAGAGAAGGACCTTTCCGCAGCAGCAATAGATCCACGATGGGGCTTTGTTATACTGGGAGGGCCTGGAAATGGTAGGCGTGCTACTATAGGTGTCCAGCTATAAAGCCGTCCGATATGTCTTAGCTTCCAGCTCACAGCTTGATTCAGACGTAAGAACCATCATCGTGAATACACCAGCCACGAGACGTGATTCACTTCCCAGACTTGCCCCCTATAATACGCTGCTCATGGCAGGATTTAGCAGCAGTGGGGAGCAAACCCTGCCAATCTGCTGAAAAATAGGCTTTCTGTGTCTAGCAACACGTGTCTGAGCTCACTTCTTTAGCAAAGCATTTCTAAAGTAACCGGAAAGAACTTCAGGCAAAGTTTGAATAATGACAGTTCAGTAACTTTATATAGTATAGCCGAAAGTATTCCAAATACGTTACTGCATTTTAATCTCTCTGTCAATGTATTTTTTGCAAAACTGCTATTTGAACAACTTATTAGGCATAATGTCACATGTGACAGAATAATGTATCTAGAATAATAAAATGAATGTGAGCGGAGGTACTGAAGTGGTAAGCATATATACACTTAAACTTAGACGTAATAACAGATACTGCGTGTTAAGAGGAAATTCAAAATTGTGAACGTACTAGAAAGCAAAATCAGTTGGGTACAATAACAATAAATGTAGTTGTCAAGCAAGCATAGAGGGACTCATTACTAAACTAACTGCAGCACTTTAAATAGTGATATGAGGAAGAATACTTGTAAACCTTATTTACAGTATTTCTGCAAGTTATTGGGCCTGGCCAATAAAAATACGGATTCTGTACTATAAAACTAGACCAAGATGAGATGCTGTTAGGCAAAGTAACATCAGTGGGTGATGAGGCAACACAGCAACAGGTGACAAAAAAAGCCATAGAACTGCTTCACAGAGCAGATCCAGAAGCTCTGTTCCACCGGCTGCTTACGGCGTACCAAATAATCAGCATCAAAGAGGACAACAGGAGGTGCACGCGATATCCTGCCTCTCTGACGATGGTCATTAGCCGTCATAAATGTGCCCTCCTTTGCTTCTGATCTTCTCGCACGAAGCAGCTTTCAGCTCCTGGCTCCAGAGTCTGCAGGTGCTTCCAGCTGCACTGCGGAGCTCAGCCCGACGTGCTGCTGCCGGCATTTCACAGCCTCGCAGCGAGGACCTTCACCACCTGGGGATCTGTGTATTTAGAGCTTAATCCTACAAAACCAAAGTCCGTGGGACTTTTAACTTGGATTCGGTGTGTTCTGGTGAAGGGTTTTTAGAATACAACGTGCAAGGAAGGTGCTTTGCTGGAGTGTGACAGAGACGCTCCTGACCAGAAGCAGCGCTTCAGGCCTGAGCTGCCAGGGATGGGGATGTCTTGGAAATGATGTTGCCACCAACCAGCACTTTCCAAAAACTGCAAGTGAGCTCTAGTGCACACAAAGGATAAATAAATAATATGCACATATAAATTGCTCAGAGAGACATTAAAGGAGACAGAAGATGCTTTGAGTCACTAATTACGGAGAAAATATTTTATAAATGCTATTTCCATTGTAAGTCAGGTTGAGTATATCACTATTATGTGGAAATCTGCATCTAAAAAATCCTGAGAGCGTGCCTTTATTCAAATTTATATGCGTGCAGTTTAGCATTCTTATTTAAATAGCCAACGGGCCAAAAGAGCCCCCAGGAAAAGGGACCTTCAGTTTGCAACATGTTCTGCCATGTCACCTTCCCGTCCGTTTTCCTAAGTTCCTAAAAAGTTGTCGAGGTCTGAGGAGGAGCTCACGCAGTGTCTGTTAGTGACTCCCAAAAAATAAGTCAGTCTTCGCTTTCGCCAACCAGGATCTCACAACAAAGACCTGGCAAAAGGTTTGTATTTGCTATTATACTGGCGTTTTGTTGGCTGCTGATTTTATTGTAAAACTAACTTTGTTTTCACATTAGACAGAAAAAGAATCTAAAATGCTCCTTGGAATTTTACTGTTTTACTTCCATGAAACACAAGTAGTTTTCAGGTTTTTAATGAAGGTTACGTGCACTATACAGATAGTCCTTGCAATTTTTCAGCTTAGAGAGACACCATTAACAGCAAACTGAAATAGAGAAAGATATTCTACTGAGGTTTTTCTTCCTCTGCATGTACCTAATCCAGGAATCGTATTTGGAAGCCTATAGATATCAGGGAGAATAGTAAACCAATAACCGTTACTGTCGCACTTTATAGGTCTCCTTCAGTTCCGAGAACAAGCTGCAGGAGTGGGTTTCTGCTCTTCTTTTGGAGTGGCTTTTGATGGTTTCTGGCCTGTCGTGGAAGTTTCTGACAGGAAGTTTTACTGTTCTCTTCGCAGTTCATGGCATCAAGTGGACATGCAGCAATGGAAACAGCAGTTCAGGGTTCTCGGTGGAACAGCTCGTGCAGCAGATCCTCGACAGCCACCAGACCAAACCGCAGCCCCGGACACACAACTGTCTCTGCACTGGTACCTTGGGTGAGTCCCTCGGCAGGGCACAGAACGAGCGCAGCTCGGTCCAGACTCGGGGTAGGGCTTGCGGTACTGAAGTGCTGGAATTCAGAGGTGACAGAAGAAGTCTTGAGCATTAAAAGATGCAGCTGGAACTGCTGGAAAAAATGTCAACGCTTTGTAACGTGCAAGTTCTAATGAATGCTCTCTATACATGACCTGCTCAAAAAGGCATATTCTTTTCTACATGCCCAAATTTTGTTAATGAAGCCTCAAAATTTGACGTTCTTCTAACTTCATGCTCTGAACTCCTTGCCCCACAGCCCATTTTGCTGAAGAAAAGGTGCTCAGGTGGTTAATTACAAGGTATCACTGGGCTAAGAGAGGCTTTACTTAGGTATTGTGAAAATATGAGAGATTTCTTTCCTGTAAAAGAATAGGGCTTTGTTTTGAGTGAGACTACGACAGCAAGAAACAGCATCCTTAGTATTCTCAATTTATCTAGAGAGTGGGAAGCCAAGTGATTCACTCTTCCAAGTCATCTGCTTTATAGCCCCCCTTCCTAGTATACTTTGGTCAGGTAAAATACGTGACACATTAATTAGTCTTTAGTGAAATTTATAGAGGAAAGCTGTCAGTGCTTCAAAGGGTTTCTTTTTTCTTTTTTGGGGGGGCAGTTGCATTATACAATCCAGATTTTAAGTAAGAATGATGACCTCTGAAATACCTGAGTTTGGATTAAAATTCAACCCTTAAGGCTCAGCATTTGATCCAGGCTTGCAGATCTGAACACGAATCCTTTTATTCTTCCCTTTGATGTTTTGTCTTGTGCTAAGTCTACTGCATGCTTTTTAACATAACAGTATCGCTTTGTTTTGTGAGGGCTCTCACATTGACACATACGTCCCCAATTCCTTACTGTCACCCGCAGAGACGGCAGTGTGAAAGCCTCTCCCTTGTTCCTGCTCATCTCTGTGCCTGGGAGAATAGAGAGATTTAATATTGCGTTTAGTCTCAAAAGCACCGTCCTGAACTACTTTAAGCGACCTGATTCAAATCTTGAGCACATAATAGAGAGGTTCCCCTTCAAGGGCAAGGAACAAAAGATTTAGCAAATTGCAGCGGCTACACAGAGGCTTTATGTTACCCAGAAGATGGCATTTATAATTGTAGCTATTAGCTATAAGGAGGAGGTTTCTTTCCCCCTTTAGTCATTATGCGGTACCATAATTAATGTTCTTACCTCATTCTAGGAAAAATGAATCAATTAAGGAAAGAAACATCAAAAATTCATGGGCTGTTCTTTCAACAACAAAAGCAGTCCCTGCACCAGAGTTTGTGGCTAAGGTGCCTTTGCAGACAGAATTTACTTCATCCTACCTGATTTCCAAGCTGCCAGGAACTCAGGTGATGTTCATCGTCTGTCGGCCAGCAAAGGCACCGGCTGGCTGAACTCCGTGGAGGGTTGTCTTCTGGTGACCTTTGCTTGAGCGTTCTTCAGCTGCCCCGATACTAATCCTGCGCTCTGCGTGCGACCTCTCAAAGTACAAAATGTTTATCTGTGAGCGTATGAGCGGCTTAGAACAAGAGAAACACATCACCATCCTTATGGGAGGGAAAGCTTTCTTTGTGCAGGCTAATGTAGTACTTTAATAATTTGATTAGCAGCTGTAATAGGCACAATGATGACAAGAGGAGAAGGGTTGCAATCTAGATGGCAGGGTGATGCTGGGGACAGGAGCATGATATGGCATCTGTCACCTCCAGATTACCCGTCAGCATCCAGCCCACGAGAGCGGTTGTCAAAAGACCCGACGTCAGCCAGCGTGAAGAGCCGGGCATCTGTGTTGTGGGGGGCTGAGGTCTCCTCCGTGGTGCAGAAGAAGCAGGGCCTGCAAGGCAGAAACCCACGGCTGACAGCAACAGCCCTCGCTTTGCAGACTTTGCACTGAGACCAGCCATGTTTAAATAACTCCAAAACTTGTCATAGATGCCGATTCCTCTCCTCCTAACGTGTTGTCTGGTGGCGGGGGGGGAGGGGGTAGGTGCTACACGGGGTGAGATGAAGGGTGCACAGGTGCCTGTTTTGTGGCTGCTGTCATTGCACGCGATGGATCTAGGCATTAAATGGAAAGAGAGCTGTAAATCTGGCACTTGCAAGAAGTTAATTTTATTTCCAAGGTCTCTCTTGCTCGTCCATACGTGTGCTCGCGCTCTCTCACACGCACACAAGTGCGTAAGCACAGCTCTCTCTTGGTACAGCCATGAGAGACGTAGCTAGCATCCTCTTAATTTTGCATTTACTGAATGGCAAATGTTGTTTTCTGGCACAGGGGCAGGAAGCAGTGTGCATCACAAGTGTAACAGTGCCAAACATCGCATCATATCACCAAAGGTCGAACCAAGGACAGGTGGGTACAGCGCTCATTCAGAGGTACAAAATAACGATGTCTCTGAAGGCAAGAACGAGCACAGCCATGGCAAGGCCTCCAGCCGAGAGAAGAGGAACGGCAAAGTGGCAAAACCGGTGTTGCTCCATCAAAACAGCACTGAGGTTTCTTCCACCAACCAGGTGGAGGTCCCCGACACGACCCAGAATTCTCCCGTGTCCATCAGCAGTGGATTAAATAGCGACCCGGATATGGCGGATAGCCCAGCCGTCACTGGTGTGTCCAGTATGGCGGTAGCTTCAGTTATGGGAAGCTTGTCACAAAGTGCCACCGTATTTATGTCCGAAGTCACCAGTGAAGCTGTGTATACCATGTCACCCACCTCCGGCCCCAATCAACACCTTCTGTCCTCAGATGCAGCTGCACAAGGACTGGTACTTGCTGTGAGTTCAGATGGACACAAATTTGCTTTTCCAACAACCGGCAGTTCAGAGAGCTTGTCGATGCTACCCAGCACTGTCTCCGAGGAACTTGTGCTCTCCACAACTTTAGATGGAAACAGAAAAATTCCAGAAACCACCATGAATTTTGACCCAGACTGTTTTCTTAACAATCCCAAGCAAGGGCAGACTTATGGTGGAGGAGGAATGAAAAGTGACAGCATCAGTACCAACATAAGGCAGTCACCCACAACAGAACGTAGCTTCAACTTCAATACAACCCTTACAAAAGAAATTAAAACTGAGGACACATCTTTCGAACAACAGATGTCCAAAGAAGCATTTTCCTCCACTTCTGCATCTAACACTCTCACCCTCACTACTGGTTCAGGTTTGCTTCCATCTGGAGGAGGTCTGAGCCCAAGTACCACCCTGGAGCAGATGGACTTCAGTGCCATTGACTCCAACAAGGACTATTCTTCCAGCTTCAATCAGACTGTCCAGAGCCCTCACGTTCATCAGACACCTTCCCCCAGCTTCTTTCTGCAGGATGCCAGCAAACCTCTTCCCCTTGAGCAAAACGCTCACAACAATTTGAATGACACAAGTGGCTCATTTGTGAGCACGTTAGGAATCCCCAGTGTGAAAACAGAGTCCTCCTCCCAAACCACTTCCAATTGTAATGGCACAGTGGAAACCAGAATAGAGTCCTCCTCTTCTCTCCAGCTCATGCAGTTCCAAGCAAACTTCCAGGCTATGACTGCAGAAGCTGAAGTTCCCATGGAGACCTCCCAGCAGGCAGAAGGGAACGAAAATCTGCTTAAATCAGGGGATCTTCAGGCCTGCAGCACAGAACACTACTTGCAGCCTGAGGCCAACGGGGGCATCAGGAACGGGAACAATCTCCCTATTCTCCAAGGAAACATGGTACAAGGACTCTATCCTGTGGCCCATCCCAGCTTAAATAACTCCTCCAACATGGAGCTTAACTTGGACCACTTTGACATCTCCTTCAGCAACCAGTTTTCTGATCTAATTAACGATTTCATATCGGTAGAAGGTGGGAGCAATGCTCTCTATGGACACCAGCTGGTGTCAGGGGACAGTGCCGGACTCTCTCAGCCTGAAGACAGTAACAGAGCAACCTACAGCCAGGCTGAAATGTGCATTCCTTGCTGCAGCCCTCAGCAGGCCAACATGCAGCTCAGCAGCACAGAGAACGGGGCCAGCACGATGGCGTACATGCACGTGGCTGAGGTGGTCTCGGCAGCTGCGGCACAAGGCACTTTAGGGTTGCTGCAGCAGAGCGGGCGCTTGTTCATGGTGACAGATTATTCACCAGAATGGTCGTACCCTGAGGTAAGTCCAGGGCTTTCACTCATTGACGTTTACTGCTTTATCTTTCATTGCTTGTTAGTAAGGGCTCCCAAGGACTGTTTTGTTAAAATTTGACAAGGCTTTTAAAATATTTCTCGTAGAAGTCAAAGAATCCAAGGCCATTTGAATGTCTGAGTGTACTTTTAATTAAGCCCTTCATTACCCTGACAGGGCCCTTTCTTCACTTAGGAAGCATCCTAACAGAAATGTTTTGTTTCATTGAAAAGCAAAGTGTTTCCCGCATGATGCCGTCATGGTGCCACCTAGCACAACTGGAGCTGATCCTTAAGTCTGGCTCTGATGTTCTCAGCAGAATAATTCCGGACCTGCATTGCCTTAATGAGTTCAGCATTTGCCTCCATCCCACAGATTAGCCAAAATCAGTCACATGCACCACAAGGTAAAAATGTCAGCAGCACAGACTTTGCTGACGTGAAGGAATGCCAGAGGAAAGAGGCTGTTTTGAGCCAGTAATGGAGAGGCGGGTTGCTTTGAATTAAAAAAAATGGTCCTTTGTGGTTTTGGAAGCCCAGTCTTGGAGCACTATTGTATCTGTTACCTTACGGAGATGTGTAAGTAACTGCTCAGGAAAAGATCTCTCTGTTCCCATTGACTAGCGCTGATTTTCAGTCCTGTGATACCACCCCCAGTAAGTGTACATCTGACACCCCTGGGTGGCGAGTTTGCTAGTGGTTGAGGCAGCAGAAATATGCAATAATAAGCAGATAAGGTGGCTTAATCATCATCTGGACTATCCTGTGACAGCTCCAGGACCATGGTGTTAGAGGAGCAGGTGATGAGATGGTATTCAGTGGTTCTGCAATATGGTACTTGGTGTGAAAACATGTGTGTTCCCTCTGCAGATGGAAAGAAACTGAGGTTGCCAGCGTGCAGGAATGGCCGATGAGCGCTGACGAAAAGCCTCCTTGAGGAGTTTCTGCCCTCCATTTAGTTGCGCTCTCTCCAGACAAGCCCATGGTGGCCAGCAGGGTGGCTGTGCAGGCAGCTGAAGGCACCCCGCTGCTCGTTAGCCTCACCCGCTGTTGGTGACTGGCCCATCTGGGACAGGGGATGCCCAGGGGCCTCACCTCTGCCAGCTGCCAAATACAGAGTCCTCTCTGAGACAAGGTGGTCACTGACCATCGACCACTCACCACCAGCTGGAGTTTACCTCCTCTTGGCCGTGGTGGAATTGGGTCTGAATGCCAGTCTTCTGCTTTTCTGGAGATGACACAAGCTCGAGTGTCAGCGCTGGTCGCCCCTAGTGTTATCTGACTGACTGCTTTACGTGAACAGTAGTGCAATGACGGTCTGTTAGTGACTGAACCCGGTTAGGCTTCGTTTGCAAGAAGCTCGGTATTTTGGGGGCGTTTGGCTATGTTGGGCTACAGACACTGCTTCTGCCGTACCTGTTGTCTGGACAGTTAGCCTGACATTTGTGTGTGTAGAAGGTCCCCAAAATCAAGAAAAAAACCCTAACGGCAAACCTCCAGCCTTTCTGGTGCAAATCTTTCTTTTTTGCTGCTACCATGGAAACCTTTTTTTTTTGTTATCCGTTGCTACACTAATGAATTGTTCGACTCCTGCTGGCAGAGCTTGTTTGGTATCTGTTTTACACAGGCCATGAAGCCAAACCCCTCTGCACGGCCCGGCAGAACGTCTGTCAAACCCAGCTCGGGTCCAGGGTCGCGCTGGCCGCCTGGGGCCCTACCCCGAGGCCGGGCCCTGGTCTGCGGGCAGCTCGGAGCGGCCCCGGCCCTTCGCCGCCGCTGGTGTTCGCTGAGGCCGCCGGAGGGTCAGGCGGGCTCCGGTAGGAGCGCGGCCCCGGGCCCGGCGCTGCCGGCCGGCCGGGGGGCAGCTCCGGCCTCCCGGGCGCTCCCGCCGTCCCCGGCGCTCCTCTGGCGGCCTCCGCCGCGGTGCAGCCGCCTCCCCGGGGCGGGCGGGCCGCGCTGCCGCCGGCGGCCGCCCGAGGGCAGCACGGCCGCGGGGAAGGGCAGGGCCGGGCCGGGCTGGGGCCTGCGGCGGCCCCGACGGGCGCTGCTGTCCCCGAAGAGCGCGCGAGGACCCGGGCCCGCTCCCACGGGCCTGAGCGCGGGTGTCCCCGGACCCCGCGCCGGCAGCAGCGGCCGGGCCCGGCTCGGGGCCGCGCTCTTGGGCAGAGGAGCCCGGCGGTGTCCGGCCAGGGCAGCCGGACCCGCGGCCGAGCGCCGCTCTGCAGACACGGCCCCGCTGCGGGTCACCCGCTGGTGTCACCCTTACTTGCTTAACCCGGTTCCCAGTACCCAGGAAAGGGCAAGTCCTGCGATTGCTGCTTTTAACTGAGATCTTCCGACATCGCAGTCTGTCGGAGCCATGGTCCAGCTCCTGTTGTGGTTCCAGTTGTGGCTTTGGAGGCGATGTCTCACCTTCTGTGTCCTTTCCCTATCAGCAGCCTTCCACCCGCACCGGCAGGGTCGGGGCGGCGATGGCGAGTGTGCGGCGTGCTCGCTGTGACTGACCTGTGGCTCTTTCCAGTGGCAAGGAAACAAGCCTGGTGCCCGTGATGGGGGGCACGAGGAGGCCATGGTGGGCATGAGGAGGCGATGATCTGAAGGGTCCCTAGACAATTCTGTGATTTGATGGCGGGCATGAGGCAGGATGGGGCACCAGGAGCTGCCTGGTGGAGGGGTGTCTGGCGTGCAGCATGGAAGGGGTTTGCCATCACTGATCTCGGAGCTGGTGAGTGACCAGAAGGCAGGCAGTGGTCTGTGGTGAGGGTCCCACTGGCAAAGCACAGGACTTGAGCGTATGGGCAGGAGCGGGGAACAGAGGGAGTGAAGAGAAGCAAAGATGCTCTGCTATGGAATACTGTTTGCGTCCCTCCCACAGTGCTGGAAGACCGGGGCATTGGTGTTGACTGGTGTTAGCTTGGCACTGCCCTTAGCCCTCATGATGCAGTTTGCTGTTCAGCCATCTCAGTGCATGGTCCTCTCTGGGGATGGCTTCTTCTCTAATGTTGTTTTTACCCTGCCTCTTTTCTTCACAGGGAGGAGTAAAAGTCCTAATTACTGGTCCATGGCAGGAAGCCAGCAATAATTACAGCTGTCTGTTTGATCAGATCTCAGTGCCTGCATCTTTAATTCAGCCAGGGGTACTGCGCTGCTACTGCCCAGGTAAGGAACACCTCTCTCCTAGTGGTTTCAGAGCAAGTTCTTAGCCTAATAGTGTCGTGTATATATCTTTACTAAACTCATGGACCCGTTGTGAAAGGTAGTGCATAAACATTGAGAAGCTTTTCCTTTTTCTTTGACCTATTTACCGTGACAAGAGCAATTTAGGATCTTGATACATCACAATGAATATTGTTTAGAAGCTCTGAATTAGCTTTAAAATAATTATATGAAACAGTTCTAAGCATTTCTTTAGTTTTGAAATAGCAGATTAAAGAACAACTGTTATTCAGGGGGTGCACTCACTGCTCTGCTGCCCCTTAATTTGCCTATATGCTGTACTTTGTCCTTGGTACTCACAGGGTGAGAACACCTCCAACCTCCCTGCAGAGATTTTCCATAGTGATGGCCCTCAGTATGTGACTTCAAGTGTATGCAGAATAGCTTTACTTTGTTGCTAGGCCCCAGCTTCCCACTGGAAATGCAGTGAGGCTGGGTAATCTTTAGGAACACATGTGATTCAGCCTCCTGCCAAAATAACCCATTAGATGACTCTTAAGCTTACAACCTTCATGTTTGAAAATACAGATTGGCATTTTGGACTCTTTAGTTGTCTAGTCACAAAAATATTGTCAAACACCCCCTCTGCTCACATTGCATCTGCTCTCAGCCTGCAATTTAGCGCATGGGAGATCAATAGGATAGTACCTAGCCGTGCATTTCTGCGGGGACGTCTCTCTTACCACACGTTCTTTCCTTTTAGCTCATGACACTGGGCTTGTGACTTTGCAAGTTGCCTTCAACAATCAGATCATCTCCAATTCTGTGGTGTTTGAATACAAAGCCAGAGCTCTGCCAACCCTGCCTTCCTCCCAGCATGACTGGCTGTCCTTGGATGGTAAGACCATGTAATACTCTTTAACAAAGCTCACCGGATGGTAGGACTGTGAATGAAAGGAGCAGCTCCTGGTGTGGGGGAGGGATGTAGAGGGGCGAGTTTGTGCTGTGGGGAAGGTCTGTTGCACAATTAATCAAAGACCTCGTGCTGAAATTTCTTATTGGTTCTTTTGATGTGGACAAAATGTGGCTGCATTTGATGGGAAGAAGACAAAGGGATGTTGTCTTTCAATAGAAAGCTGATTGTTTCGACAAAACAGGGACTGCCCAGTACCTAGCAGGAGAGGAGCATCTGCCCTGCAGTTGTCTTCCCTGAGGACTCTGAAACTTGAGCTTGTCTAGAAAAATGTGTATTTACATAAGCAGAAAGTGGGAAGATGGTGAGACAATTTAAGGAATTATGAGACTTTACAGTCAGCCACTGCTGTGATGTCTGCATCCCACTTCGTTATCTAGGAGTCACCAAATGGGGTAGATACAGATTCTGCCAAACACTTGGGAGTCTCAGTGCCAGAGCAGTCTGGGCTGACGGCAAGCCAGGCATGCTTTGGCGCATAACAGCCACAATCAGCCTTTTTAGACTCATAAGAGCATCCCTTGTGCCTTGCAGGGATGAGATGGACACCCTAATAGTGTTAGGTCTTAGCCAAGCAGTTGGCAGAAGAATCCAGAACTGATCAGAACAGATCTCTGGTGCCTAAATGTCACACTGAGGGGTGGGAACACAGGCTCCGTATTTGAATGGCAACTCTGTGCGTGCAAGTTTTAGGTTCAGCTAACCCTATGCCCCCAAAACCGCGTTTTATAAAGGAGCAAGATGAGAAGGATAGCAGGGGAACTGAGGAGCCTGAAACCTCCATTTCCCTTCCTGAGCGCAATTGCTGGAGAGATGCAGCTTCAACTCAGACCAAGGAGACGCAGGGCAAGAGCTGGTTTCTGTGACAGGCTGGGAGAGGGCGGTAATACTGCTTTCATCTTCTTCATCAGGGAGAGCCAGCTGCTGGGGCACTGCATTTTGTGCAATCTGCTTAGCAAAGTCCCAACACTCCTGCTCGGTGACCCATTTGCTAAGTGTCTATTTTCTCTGCTAAATACAGGAGACAAATATGGTAAAGTCAGATCCTTTGTCTTCAGAGATTTCAAACTAATATTAATGTTACAAAGTGTTACACAAAAGAAGTCACAGGAGCAGTTGTTTGCACAGGGCCATACTGAAGGCAAGAGAAATAACGAGCCGTTTGCTCCTCAGTCAATTAACCTCATCCTATTTGGCCTGTTAGCTCCAAACACGGTAACTGTAATACAACACATGCTTTGGGAAATCTGCCGTGGATATTACTTTTGATACCAGTTTAATGCCTTTAAAATATTGCTGTCATTACAAAGATTTGAAGCATGTGTTACTGTGTCATTATTTTATAGCTTTGATGAACATGGCAAATACTTTGAACTGTTAACTGGAGAAATACTGAACAGTTTTAAGCTTAATCCAGGCCAGCTACATGTCAGTGTAGGCAGGTGGTGTTTGAAAGGTTTTTGATGGGCTCCCTCGTTCTGTCTGGGAAGCCCTGACAGGAGAAGCTTTCTTCATTTAAGCGTTCATTAGAAGCTTTCTCCATACCATTAGCAGCTGTGAGCCTAGGGACTAGCCATGTGGGTCGAGTCTGAGCACCCTGACACTGCCGATGAGGGCATCCGCGGTTCGTCTGTGGAACGTGACGCTGCAGGTGAGGAGGAGCCGTTTCTAGCTGGATTCTGGCAGAGCAGCATGTGTACGTGTGCAGGGTCTGAGATGATGCTTTTGGAGACAATTCAGGGGGGAAATAATAAGAAAACAGAATTTCCTTCAAAGTAGCATCAGGCATGATTCCAGT
The DNA here is from genome assembly GCF_964199755.1 of Larus michahellis. NCBI lineage: Eukaryota > Metazoa > Chordata > Aves > Charadriiformes > Laridae > Larus > Larus michahellis. The sequence continues at coordinate 9,912,982 of NC_133911.1, forward strand.
GGCACGGTACCTGTATCTGCAGCTGTTCAAGGTTATCCATTAATATTAGCAGCAGACCAACGAATCCGTCCTGGCTCTCCCCGCCTCCCGCCCCCAGTGCCACGGAACACAGACATTCGGTTTGTCTCCGGTTTCTGACTGTAGCTGCTGTGTTTCTCATGCCACATACAAGAGGGACATTTCAAGGAAGTTGGGGCATCACTGCTTACGATGTAGACACGAGTGGAATAGAGACAAATCACTGTGGTTTTTGCAGGAATAAAGAGAGGTTTGTGACTTGGCTGTAGAGGCATACTTGCAAACAGAAATGGAAATAGCTCTTAAAGAGGAAGTGCACATGCTCGGCATCAAAATTGAGTTTGCCTGACATCTGAGTATTGGAAGAGTCTGCAGGTGTTTTTCATCTGCTACCGAGGCTGCACGTTGCATGTGAAGTACAGCCGATACTGATGTGATGGAGATTGATATTCAGCTGTTAGCAATCTCTCTGGCGTGGCATGCAAAGCGCATAGGTTTTAAAACCCTTGTTTGACAATTCCCTCAGTGCTGGTGAATTTGGAGGAGCTGCAGAAGGTGGCTGTGAGTACTGCCTCTGGTGTTCCTGCAGTTTGTCTGGGAGCTCCTGGTTAGCGGGCAATCTCTCAATTAGAGATTGTTATGATGTGGTGATGGTGGAGGGGAGGGGGACTGCAGCAGTGAACAAACTAGGGCATTGCTAACAGGGAGGGAAAAAAAAAAGTAAAAGGACCGCTGCATTGCAGAGGCCCTTCAGGGAAAACGACTGAATAATTATACTAACCGTGACTTATCAGAAGCCTCTGCCTTGATGCACAGCGCTCCAAAGGGAGCAAATTACACTCTTATTTAAAGGACCAGCAACATCTTCCGTTTGTTCTTAGAGAACAAATGTTAGCTTAGCTAGCTAAGGTATAAGCTAATGTGAGTTGATTCTATCAATAGAATAAATAACCAAATCCCTGTCTTCTCTGTTTACTTTAATTGCCCTGCTTCAACTCCGTGTCCTGCCGCCTGTTAGGTAGTCTTGAGGGAAGGATTTCAAGGAATATTTGTAGTCCCAAAATATTGACTAGAATTTTAAAATTCTTTTTAATTAACTGAATGGAACACTTTGAGTTCCTTTGCACTACGCTGTTAAAACACAGTTAATGATTCCAGCTAGCACGACTGCTGCAAGAGAGGCAGGGTTAACAGTCAGCCATACCCCAGGAACAGCATAGTAAAAGGATAGGCAATTCCCATCTTCCATAGGTTCAGATAAACCGTTGTCTTCCACAAATCTTTTTAAAATAAGGACAAAGACATCCTATATGTGAACTGTATATTTTCAGTTACGTTAAGACAAAAATTAATCCGCCTTCTTTGTTCAGTTCTGCAGATACCTGAAAACCTTTAGCCTGTGTTTTTTTCTTAAGGAGGCGAGTCTTTAGCTGCCTGACCATGCCCAGCTCGCGGCGTAGTGGCTTCCATTTCTCGGCAAGCTCCACTTGAGAACTGTGTAGGTGGTGTATGCCTTTGCAGTAACGGGCTGTGCTACACAGGCTTCAGAAGTGAAAGGGCAGACAGTAGTACCTCAATCATGAAAAGATATGGCGTAAACAAAGCCAATAAATAAAATAGATATGTACATAAAATTGCTGTTCTCGAGTATGGATGGCTCCCAGTTAATGCTAAGGTAGTAAGCACACTGGGAATCACGCCTCTGTAGAAGTTTCCACACTTCAACGAAGAAGCATCTGAAACCAAGCGTGCAAAACCAGAGTTCCACGGTGACCAGCAGGAAAAAGTGAGCACAAACTGTTTTGCACGCTGAGCAGCTCTCAGTGCAGGCTCAGAGCAGAGATGCTGCTGGCTGGGGGACATTGCTGTACCCTCTGCCACAGAGGAATGCCGTGGGAGCCACGCTTGGGCCTGTGCAGCGTCTTGGCCAGATCTGCTTCCACCTGGCTACTGCACTAGCAGAGAGCAGCAGTGGTATGATATATCGTGCTTCCTTCTTTTAAGCAGTTATATCAACTTTTGCTTTAAGTTTTTTTTTTAAAGGCAAATAATTCTTATGATTATTCAGGGACCATGTAAACAGTGCGTGTAGGGCTCCGGCTCTGGGGGAAATACAATGAACAGGAGGGTGTTTTGAGTGAAACAGTGGGAATCGAGTTTCCCAGAGAAAAACATTTCATTACATAATTTCCTGGTTTATAGTAATTGTTCCTGTTGGAAGTAGTGAGCTTGGGACAAGGATAAAATCCCACCTTTTTGAGCACAGAGCAAGTACTGGCCAATGGGATGAGGGAGCAGTACTGCAAATGACTGGAAGTGTTGTGAGACCACATCCCTCCCTGCCTCCCGTTTGTGGGACTGTACCGAGCCAAGCGAAGGAACATGGGGGGGAGTTTGAAGGAGCAGCATGTTGGGTGCCCATCCTCTGAAGGGCTTCATCCTTCTCCAGTGTCTATGCTGCGCTATAAAGCATAGCGCACCTTTTTCCGAACTATGGACAGCCACCCTTGTTATATTCTGAGTTTTCCGTATTTTACCCCACAGATGAATTAGATCTTTTACAAATGACACTCGCTGCTGATGTTCTTGCATATTTTTTTTCTAGTTAATTAGAATCATGGTGTTCTTTAAAAAGAAAGAAAGCCTTTCTTCTTCTCATAAAGGAAGCACTCCCATGTGATCCTGATCCCCCCTGATAAACTTGGCAGCCTCTTCTTTTTTCTCTATAAAACCGATAGTTTTCAGAAGCCATTGTGTCAAATAGCCGTTTGACCTCACTTTTCATTCACTGCCTGAGAAGAGGTTCTCTTAAGAAAAACAGAAAGCAAACGAAACCCCTTCTGAAGTGAAAGACAGAGATCTTCTAGTGACAGATGTGTAATAAATTAGAAGGGCTTTTTAGTACAGATTTCCAGAGGAACGCAGGTGGGTTTGCTCTCCTCTGAAGCCTTTGCCGCTTTCAGAAGATGTCTGTAGTGATGATGTTTCCTTGGCGTGGGGCGTGATCAGAAATTCCAGGGAGACTGGTGTGAGTGCTTCTTGGCGTTACGCTTATGCATCTGCAGAAAAGAGGTTGTGGAGGGGTAAGTGCTGCCACAGGGAGCCCAAACAGAACTTAAAGATACGGGCAGGCAACGAGTGAACTGTATGGCATGGATGAGGGTGTGACTGGTACTGAATAGAAATGGCATTGATGCAAGAGAGCGTAACAGGCAGCCTTTCAGCTACTGCTGGATTCTCAGTTTAAGATTTGGCTGTGTTTCCCAGCTGGAAAACATAAAAAAGACTGGGGGGTTTGGTGGCTCACTCATGTTGGTGTGACGTGGCCGTACCTGTGGCACCCAAACTCTCATTTCGGCATACGGGAGGTGGATGGGGTCACATGCATGCAAGTTGTCTGTGACAGCACGGCGTGTGTGTGCTCCCTGTGGCATTTCACAGTTTGGCAGGTACAGGATTTCTGTAACATGGTGGTAAGCGTGCGAGGTGGCAGATGTTCATCACCAAAATCCACGGAGGATGTCTGTTTGCCGGGACCAGATGCCCTTTGTAGCGTGCAGGTGTGATGAGATGCAGACAGCAGTCTTATAGGAGAGACGTGTTCAGGATCGGTGAGGTCCTTAGAAATGTTGTTTCACTGCCATAAGAGAATTTTGGTAGAAAAGACTCCATGTCCATGAACAGTATCACTGTTTCATCACTCCTCCCTCCATTTGGATCGAGGTCACTGGGTGCTTAACTTTACATCTTGGATTTTACCATAAAAGATTATGTGTTTGGGTTCTCTTCGGGAATAGGGATGAAGGTTTTGTACTGTGTTACGGGGCTGTGGGTGCAGCAGGAGCGTTGGTACGGGACGTGGATGCCACTGTAAACTTAAAACGTTTCTGTTCATCCTCCTCTCTTCTTTACTGACTCCTGATCTGTCATGTTTGTGTTCCTGTTGGGAATTGTTGGGTTGTTGTTTTTTTCCTTTCGCACACGACCATTAAGGACAGCCTGCGCTGCCACCCTTGTTTCAGAGCGCTCTTCTTCTGTTGCTTTGGCTGCATTTCCCAGAGCATCCTTTTCTGCTTGGCTATAACGTGGTTGAATTAAGGTGAGGAGGATTTCCCTTCCCGTTCTGGACGTTGTCTTTTGAGCCAGCCTGACTTTATGGTCAGGCGTCGAGCGGTGCCTCTGCACAGTGTGTTTTCTCTCGGGCCGAGGGGTGGGTCGGTGCTGGGCTCTGCAGGCGCTTTTCCATCAAGTACCTGCTCGGACTTTCTCTGACGGTTTACGTCGGGTTTTAACGCTCTGCAAATGTGCCTTAATAGGGCAATTAGCAAAACTGTAATTATTTTGTGTGTAGCGAGATGAACAGAGCTGCACGCAAGAGCCTGCAGGCTTGAGGGTGACGCCGGTATCGCACGTCCCGGCCCTGAATCCCGTGCTACCGGAGCTCGCCGTGTGGGCGCGCGTTTCCCGCAGGCACCGGCACTCGCCCTCCGGCCGGGGCGGAGACCGGGACCGGGCCGCCGGGCGGGCACAGCTCGGTCGCTGCCCGCGTCCGTGCCGCGGCGGGCTCCGGCCGGGCTCCCCGGGGCCGCCGAGCGCGGGGCGCGCGCTGTGAACGCGGCGGCGGCCGGCGCTGGGTGCGGGTGACGTCAGCCGCGGGGCGGGGCCCGGCGGGGGGAGCGGGGCGGGGGGAGCGGGGCCGCGCCGCCACAGACAATGGAAGGCGGCGGCCGCAGCCGCCTCCCGCCGCCCGCGGGCGCAGCCGGCCGCCGCTGAGCGCGGGCGGGAGGCGTCGGACGGGGCTGGTATCCCGCTATGGCGGCGCCGGGCGGCCCCGGCGTGGGCTGAGGGCGGCGGCGGGACCCCGCTCCCCGCCGAGGCAGCCTGAGCCGCAGCGCCCGGCGGCGGGGTCTCGGGGCCGCCCGCCCCGGAGCGGGTACCGGCGGGTGCGAGGGGGTGTCGGGCGCCGCCATGGGCCCTCGGCCGCGCCCGGGGTAGCCGGGGCCGCCGCCCCGCCGGCTCCCAGCCTCTCGCCTGATCCATCGCCCGGGACGCCGGTGCTTTTGTCGGCCGCCCGCGGTTCCTGTCCCGGGCCCGTCCGCGGGCTCCGGTGGGCGGCAGCCGCGTCCCCTCTGTGAGCCGCCCGGTGCGGGCGAGGCGCGGCCCGTCGCCGTGCGGGGAGACTCGCAGGTCTCCCACATGCTGGAGCCTGCCCCGGAGCCCGCCCGTGCTGCGGCGCTGCCCTCCGGCGCCAGCCCTCGGGCAGCCCTGCGCCCCGCCATGCCCCCCGCCGCCGGACGTCGCCCGGCCGCCGCGGCCGGGGCTCTCCCCCTCCCGGGGCATGCCGGCGAGCGCTAGCCCCTGCGCCGCGGAGGTGCGGGGCGGGCAGCGCTGAGGCTCCCGCCGGCGGGACCGAGGAGCTCCGGCGCGGCGAGGATGCGAAAGGCGACGGCCGGGTCTGGGGGAGCCCGCTCCGACCGCCCCTGCCGCAGGGTCCGCGCCAGACGCCGGCTGGAGCCTCCGCTGATGCCTCTGTAGACTCCCAGGTCAGTCCGCCGGTGCCAGGTGTTGGGGGTTTATTTGCCTGGCAGCCGGTAGAGGTGCTGCAGAGGGGTCTGGGACTCCCACCCTGCGCAGGTGTGACCAAGTACTGCTTCCAGTAAGTATGTCGGGACGGTGTGTCGTGCACTATCAGTTTGGTTACATCTGCATGCTTCTGTGTTGTCCGTCACTCGACTGTACCTACAGTGTGAATGCGCGCTTTTTTAAGCTCGCTGTTCCTCCCCCTCCTCCCTGTGCCCCCAGCTGCGGGACGCGGTGGCGTTTCCCTCCCTTGTTGGTGATGTTACGGTGCAGGTTCAGAGTTGTGACAGCACTTGTACTGTAGCATCGCGTGTGCGGCAGGACGATAGCATCCAACACACCTCGCGCTCTGAGGTGGTGCGGCGCAGGATGAGGTCAGTAGCCCGGACCTCCCATGGGGAGTTCAGGGATGCTGGAGGCACACGCCTGCTGCCTGCCAGGTTATTGCAAAACTCGTTTTGCAAAAGAAGAGCAGGACTAGGAAGGAGAATTCAGAAGACCATGTAGGCCACTCCCAGTTTACAGATAGGGTGAATGTGGTGGACATATGACTTTTTGAAAGCTTCCAGTGAAGGAGATCTTGATCTCTTTTTCTGATGTATTCTAGTGTTTCACAGTTCTGTAGCTTGCAGCAGTTCCTATTTATCTAATTTTGCAGACAATAGAGGCCATTTTATATCATTCTGTTCATCATTGTGCTGATTTCTGGGTGAATATTTTGTTTCTTGAGTTTGCAATTTTTATGAGAGAAAACTTGGGTCAGAATTTTTGCCATACTTACAGTACCATTGCACAGATACTGCATAGTGCCCTGTGAGGTGTCTGTTCCCTGTTTATAGCTCCTTTAGCGTGTAATCCTTGGAGGAGGGAGTGTCCGTGAGCGGTGGGTAGCACTGTGCAGGTGAGCAGCAGCGCAGCTCCTCCTTGGCTGTTGCTCTTTGCATACATACAAAAGCACAGCATCTTCCATGGTGCTGGCACCTATGGGAAAGCACGGCTGATTTCTGACCTGATATGCAGGCAGCCAACTGTTTTTATACAAATTACTAAATAGCACAAGAAGTGATATCTTCAGCGGTCTGCCCTACCTCTAAAATACATCGAGTCCACGTGGCATCTCTGAAGTAGCCGTTCCTGGGTAATGTGAAAATCCTGCCATCCCTAAGCTGTGTGGAAGAGAAGCCTGAAAAAAAAGGTAGCAAGTGCTGTTGGTATAGAGACTGGCAGTTGGGGAAAAAATCAGCCTGAGCCATCCCCCTTCTCCTCTCCTCTGGTAATGGCATGATAAAGAAAAGCAGGGGGAGAAGTGCCATCTTTTGAGGAAGCACTGGCTGCTCGGTGTGACAGAGAGGAGCAGAGTAGTCCCAGATGGCATGGGAGTAATAGCTAAAATCCCGCAGAATTAACTAGGGGGAAAAGTGTTGCCAGTAAAAAGTCTTGCACTGGTAGGTGCATTAATGGCTTCAAATCAATGACAATGCCTGTACGCGCAGGTCTGGATTACTTCATTATTCCTGCCCATGCCCAGTAGTGTTTATTTCTTCTGTGAAAGCACAGACTTTCTTCAGCTGTCACTTAGGCTCAGCGTGTAGATATGGTGTTTTCCTCATCTCGTGCCTTAGTAGTTGTGGTATTTGTCACTAATCAAAAGGCCTGGAAGTGACTTGCCTTGCTAGCACAGATATGAATTTGTCTTAGAATATTAAGTAAAAATTGTAAGAGCTTTAATTTGCTGGTAGAGACAGTGACCTGTAACAGCTTACTGCTGAACAGGGCTTTTTGTAAGATGCATTGAAGATGCTACTGCAGCTTCATTTCAGAAATACGTGTTTCTGCAATGATGACACCTCAGAAATAAGTACTAAACCAGATCAAATTGATGCTGCGACATGGAAGGTGTTCAGGATTTTTAATGTACAGAAGAACTGAGCGAGATTTTATAGGCAAGTGACAGATGATTTGTAAAACGGGAACAGAGCAGCGGCACTCAGAGAAGTGGTGTGTCCGTAGACTGCTTCCATCTCCACCCATCGCTTGCGCTGGGTGGGAGAATATGGTGTGTCTGACTTGCTCTGCAAAACAGAAAAATGTCTTTGCGCTGCATGTTTTTTTACAGTGCTCAGCTATCGCACTTGTTAAATTCAGTCTGCATGTGTTCATGCAGGGAATGTTGTTACACAGAAACTGCCGTTAAAGAACCTGCACGTGCTGAGAAGCCGGTGTCCTCGGAGTGGCTTCTTGCCTCCTGAGTATTTAAGCACAGTGCCTGGGGACATGTGCAGATACAGATCTCACACAGCAGCGTTAAGTTCAGTGGTTAGAAGTCTGCGGGGAAATAATTATATCCTGGGCAGATACTGACCAGTGGAATGTGCCGGGGATCATGCCGCCCTCGTCCTTGAGTGCTTCCAGTCAAATGCTGTCTGTCGTTTGGGCTGTGCGGTGTGGCAGAAACCCCAGATCTCCAGGTGAGAGTGGAAAAAAGAGCAAGCGATATAGACACTGCTCACTGCTAAGATCTGCTGATTTATTTTCATCAGTGCAAAGCAGTGTTTCCTCTGTAGTAGTTTAGGCAGCACTGCCATGTCGTGAGTGGTACAGACTGTTTCTTGCTGGTTGGAGCTTGCTTGGCGAAAGAACAAAAGAGGAGATCCTTTTAGATATTTACTTGTCCAGTAAAGCGGTGTGCAGGGATTAGAAAAGCAGCTCTATGTTAATTTCTTAAACCTGACTCGTCAAGCGAAGGAGGTCTGGTCACTCATGGCTGTATGTTGGTGTCCTCTTAGCTCCATACCTAGACCATAGTAGTATTTTAGATAAAACCCAACAAAAGTGCAAGATCTGAGACTCAATGTCTGCTAACATGTGGCTTTGCTACATTTTGTAAAAAAGCAGGAGCAGGAGGCAATGGTTTGAGCTGGTGCCCGCCCATCAAGAACACTGCTTGTGTAGCTCAAAAAGAGAAATAGTGTCTTTGGGAGAGGTCTTGGGGTGAGAAGCTGAGAAGGGCTATGGCAGGGGGACAGGTATTGCACTTGTTACTAAGCCCTGCAGCACTGGCGTTTCCCCCAGATTTGGTCCTTGCTTTTCTATGTAACTGCACCCTTATTCTTGTTAGAGTCTCGAGTGCCTTGTCTCCTGCTGGCGGGACGACGCGGCTGAAAGAGGGAGTGGTGGAGTGTCTTTGGGTGGTTCTGCAGGAACTGTCCCACTCGGTGTATAATTGCAGACGTTGCTGGTAGCAGCCCTCTTGCCTCCTTCGATGGAAAAAGCATGTATAACATTTTCAAGTGCTGTGTTCAGCTGCCCTGTCAGCACGGGGCAGGCGCAGCCCGGAGCTTCACCAGCTGTTTGGCTTCACGGGGCGGGCGCTCCTGCCGTCCCTGTACCGGGCGTAGCTCTGTAAAATGCTAACTGATGTAAATAACCGTGCATCCTTAAAAGGCTTGTACAGAATAGTTTTGCGTCTCTAGAAATGTTTTGTCCATAACTTGCTATCATTACTGTAATCAGTAGTAGGCTCCCTCTGAGTACGAATTAAAAAGAAGCTCCTTCTGCACTCAAATGATGGTTCATGTTTTAGGGAAATGAGTATGAGATTCAAACCAGTTTCTTAGTACGGGTCAAAATCTGGCCACGCAGCTCTTTCCAGCCCCTCCTTGCAGGGACAGTCGGGGTCCCCTCAGCCTGCGGGTGCTGTGGAGCCACCTTGTCCTGGTGCGACACTGGAACAGCTGGTTTTCTCAGGAGGACCAGACCCTGCAAATAAATACTGTTTCCTAAGCTCGTTTTTGAATCCATGGGATATCCTCTACCTCCACTACGAAGGGCTGAGGACAGCAGAAGTGAAAATGGCTTTGTGTGTGATGGCGTAGGTCCCTAATTAACACACGCTTGGAGTTTGCAGAGTTCCACAGAAGATTCCACAATAATATTGTAACATTTCTTCAAATTTGTATGTAATGGAAAAACTCAAGAAATGGAAAAATTTGCAAGTCTAATTTTTTGGCTCACAAAAAAACCCTGAAATTTGATCATCAAAAGCAGAGTCCTTGTGTAAAACCTTAAATAGGTGGATATGTTTGTATCCACGTGCATTTTTGCTGCCTTTGGAAAGAGCTAGGTTCTTCCAGTGCAAGACGTCATCTTCTCTGGGCTGGAGCTGTTCAGGCTTCCTGTATAATGTAGCAGGAGAAAAGCTTGTTTTGATAACTTGATCTGTATGCTGTTGAGCTCTTGTCTTCAGTGTGCTGCGAGGTGGGTACTTGTCGTGAGACCCGCTGCTGAATGTAGAAGACAAGAACATGGAACCTGTGTTCCTCTAACTTCATTGCCTGCTGGCCAGGTGGCTCTACACAGACCCTGAAGTGAGCAAGACAGAAGAGAGTGTGACTAGCAGAGTAAGAAATAATGAGGGATAAAGGGTCTTGAACTCAGAGTGAAACCTGGGACGTTCATCCCTAGGGCACTTACAGCCCATCTCTTAATTTTTGCAAGGTAAATTGCATAACTTCAGACAGCTTTTCTTTTTCTCATTTGCACTTCATTTTCATCCTGTCTGGGCTTTGCTGACAGTGCTTTTTTGGCAATTAGGGTTTTCACAGGAAAATGCGTTAAGACAGTCAGCGATACTGGGTCAGGTTTTACCATGTTTTCTTTACCAGAAAACGTGGTTTTCTTTTGGGATGAAGCACAGTACTTTGCTTAAAGAATGTGTTGTGGTGCCGTCCGATACCTTCACTGTTGGTCTGGAGGATCTCGTTTCAGACCTGTCATGTTCAGTACCCGGTTCCTCTGAGTTTTACACAGCTGCAGCAATCACCCTTCTATATAGGCTGCTAATGGGGATACAGATACATCAGTTTTCAAGATAAACGGGGTGTATCGCATATGACTTGTGGTGTGTAAAGCAGACTTTGGTTTTGAACCTGTTGAACCCATGACTATGTAACAGAAAGATGTTTTCATGCCAGTTTGTGGCGTAAATTATACTTCTATTTTCTACATTATGCTGTTGTCCGTGGGCATGAAGCTGGCCAAATCCTGCTACTGAGAATACAGAAGTGATAATGCTTTGATACAAGCTGGCAAGCTCGGGACTTAAAGAATGTCAATTCCTAGGAGGTCACTTAAAGACTTACCCTTTAATTAGGCCCCTGCAAAATCTAAGTTTTTAAAGTACAAGATGACATTTATTCTTTGTAGCTTAATTTTAATGGGGTAGGACCTAGTACCTTTTACCAGGACTAGGCAACCTGGTAAAATAGTTTGGGAGTTCACCCACCTGTGGACAGTTGGTTTTTAAAATGATCCTGAGAGAATCTGCAGGAGTGCACCGAGAAGAGAGTGTGCAGAAATCGGTATTTGTATGTGGTTTACTTTTGGGAGCCTGACGGAAAGCAGGCGGGTTCCCTGGCCCACTCCAGGCGAGGACAGAAGGAAAGGTGCTGTTGAGGGGGTTGAATGTCGCGGGGCCCTTCCACACGGGCTGAGCTGGGGTGTCCTCGCTGCAGCCCGGGCAGGGCATCTCTCAGCTCATGGCGGTGTGGGAACCGTGCTGACCGCGCTCCAAGTGCCGCTGATCTGCGTGTGTCCAGGTCCAGGAGGAGCCTTTTGTCTCGTTGCTGAGTCCAGAGGGAACCTTGGGGGAAGGTGTCCTTCCCTTCGGCTGTCCCTCTGTGCTTCGGTGTCCTTGTTTTGCTTTGTTAAGGATGTACCAACTCTTGCAGCATAGCTAGTTGCTGTCTTGCCTTTCCTGTTCGTGCTCTCTCTCTGCCCTTCCTTTTTTTAATTTTCTCTTTTTGGTAGATAGCACAGTGCACATTTATTATGGAAGCACTATACATAAATAATTTTGAAATTGCCATAAGTTGTGTCTTTGTTCTAGCTGCTTAGGTAGCAAGTTTAATCAGCTGGAAAACGGGCAGCGTAGAGACACTTTCCACGCACCACCGCCCCACTCTCCTTATTTGCTGCCTGGAGCTTTCTCATCCCAGGGTGCGCCCTGCTGCTGGGTAAACGCCGGCGGTCTCTGCCAAGGGCTCCCCTCGCTCTCTGCTGGAGCTCCAGAATGTTTGTTTCCCCTTCCTGTTTTACTAATAGCAGCATGTTTGTGACCTGCCTGTGGACTGAGCAGCGATTTACAACTGTCTGTGAAAAACACCGTTGTCTTGGTAAGATGCTGTGGGGTTACAGGTTACTGTGGTGAGATTACAGTGTCTGTCCTTCAGATGCCTGTTAAGTCAAACAGAAACCCTCTGCTGCGTGAATCAGGTAGTCCTGCCCTGCGTGCTTCCCGGGAGCGCTGTCCAGGTGTCTCAATAGGAATACTGCTGTTTCAAATTCAGTTTCTGAAGAAAAGTTCCCTGCTTTTCTTTCCTTATTTTGGTGTTCCCATCTGGGGACAGGGGTGGTGGAAGATGTCCCTTTAGTAACTTCAGTCCTCCAACAAAACATGCCAGGGAGTGCTCAGCATCATTAGCCTCCTATCAGGAAGGGTGGAGGCTTCACTCATTAGAGATCACAGAGCCTAGAGACAAGAGCCTGGAAAATGGGCACAGACATGAAACCACAAAGGTTTCAGCTTGAAAAAAAAAAAGGGGAAAAAATAGTAATTGCACAATGTACTTCTGCATCTCACTGGAGTCATTTTCTTCTGCTGTTTCTGGCTGTACAGAATAGTTATCCTGTTTTGACAGCTAAATGGGTAGGAGCAAATCTCCAATATATTGCAGCCCTGGGCTGCTTGTTCTGTAACACTGGTTCAAGCCAAATTTCTTCGTCTTTTAAAAAGATGCTACTTTTGCCTATACAAGGTTGAAGGCTCAGATACAATGCCCGGTGTGTGTTGCTACTCTTAGCTCTAATAAAACGCAAGTGCTGGCCACCTGGCTAGAGAGAGCAGTGTTAAATGTGCAGAACGGAGCTGTTAGCCTGCGTGGCAATGGTGCCCGAGTTGTGGTGGCTCCGTCGGACACGGCCCACAGCAAGCGGGGTGTCTGCGCAGCAGGGTCCCTGCCGTCCTCCGCAGCGTACGTGCTGCGGCTGGCGGTGGGGAGGAGACGGCGCCGCGGACTGCACTGCAGCACACTGCAGCACTCCCAGCCAGGGCTCGCTGGGACAACAACGTCTGCTGCCGCTGTCACCGCCGGTCAGAGACGGGCCCTGGCACTGCAGCTGCATTACCAATATTTCCTCGTGTAACTGTCAGTCACTTTCACAGAGGCTTTGCAATTAACAGGACAAAGGAATTACTGACAAGGCACTGATAATAAGTGATAGCGTTTTGGACTAGGCGAGGAAGGGCTGCAGTGCGGTGGAATGGGTGCTGGCCACGCTCCTGGCTCTGGGCAGGCAGGGTGGGACGCGGTGTTACAGCCCCCTGGAGCTGCCCGGGAGGGAGCCGAGCTCTCGTCTGTGGTCAAACCACGGCCGCCTCGTAGGGAGAGGGGCACATCTTTAGCCAGTGGACCTGGGCTGTCTCATATCGACGGGCTGCAATGTGGTTTCAGTGCAGCACAGCAGAGAGAGCCTACCTCTGTAATACCCTCTGGTGAGAGCTGTGCCTTGCAGAGTGTACAAGTGCTCCTGCAATGGACTCTGCACGTCACCAGGTCACTCGGAGAAGACTTTCTCTTTTACAATCTGATTAGAGCTTGTTCATTTTGATGCACAGATTCCTCTTGCTGTTGGTGGGCTTTGTTCTGGGGTTATCAGTGCTCTGCACCACCACATCATCACCATGGATGCATGAAACCAAACAGGATGAGGGTTGTCTTTTCTCCACAGATTATTATATGTGCTGTTAGCGTGATAGCAAGATTAATTAAATGTTTCCTGTCCACAAAATTATCCTGCCCAGCTTCACATGAGCTGCATGAAGCTTCTCCCTTATGTGTCACCAGACAGGAGGAGCTCTCCTTGTTGCAGCCCGTCGAGCTGCACTGGCTGGCCCTGAACACAAAAAGTTTGCTTGAGTTGTTCTCTACGGTATCAGGTTTAGCAATGTCCTGTTAACCTATCTAAGTCTCCCTGCTCCACTATTAAAGCATTAGTAGCTGTATTACAGTGCTAGGTTACAATGCAAGGAGGAGAAAATAACTAATATAGCCTTTAGATTTCTGCAGAGACCAGAGGGCTCGAGTGTTGTGCTGCTTTTCAGAATGATGTTCCTGGATTATCGGTGCCCATGCACTGTGATTTCTGGTAGTTCTGTTTCTGGCGCCTGGTTGAAGCTGTTTTCCAGAAAGGGAGCCTGTCAGGGAAGGAGCAAGTGCCTTTTTAAAGGCTCCTTGTTCTAAGCACAGAAGGAAGCAGAGGACTCTCTTTCCTCCAGGTACCATTATTGCGTGGTTTCAGGAGGCAAGCCAAGCTGAATTCAGGACTCTGGTAAAGTAGAGGGATTGACTGTAAAACGGAGAGTAGTTTGTCAGATATGATCCTACTGAAATGCTGGCTGAATGGTTCTATGTGCTTAGGGTTTAATTTTGTGTTCAAAGAAGTTGCATTACCCCAGTCCTTTATTGTGTGGATACAGCTAGAATCAGAAGGGAAGGGATCCATCTTCTGCCTGCATTTTTAATTTTCCTGTCTGTTTTCCGTAAGGATTTTTTTCTGGAACTGCAGTCAAAGGGCTGCTGCAGGAACTTGAAGAGCTGGGATGCTGCGGGGCAAGTGTCCCTGTGTGTTGCCAAGCAGCGCAAATCTCCTGTGTGACTTCCAGGATAGTTGTTTGTGGCTTCCTGCAGTAGGCTGCCAGAACCTGAGCTTTCTTTCCATGGAAGTATCCTTATTCTGGCTTTCTCTAACCTAGATAACCAGTTCAGGATGTCAATATTGGAGCGACTTGAGCAGATGGAGAGGAGAATGGCTGAAATGACTGGCTCCCAGCAGCACAAACAAGGAGTAGGAGGCGGGAGCAATGGAAGCGGGAACGGAGGAACGCAGGTGCAGGTATGAACCGCGCTGTGTCCAGACACGGCACCTTTATGCTTTCTTACCAGAGTTTGGTTTTGGGGTGGTTGGAAAGGATTATAGTTTTTCCTAAACAACAAGTCTGGTTTGTGGGTGTCTTTAACAGCAGTTGGCTTTCACTGGCATTAGCCACTGTCTGGGTACCTGTGGGAGCCCGCCTGCTCAGGGCAGGTTGCAGCTCCCCTCAGTGGTTAAACTGGGATGTGTGTGGTGTTTCAGTGCGTTTCTGGGACTGGGACACTGGGCAGCTGCTTTGAGAGCCGCGTGGTGGTGGTGTGCGAGAAGATGATGAGTCGTGCTTGCTGGGCAAAGTCCAAACACTTGATCCATTCAAAGACTTTCCGAGGAATGACACTGCTCCACCTAGCCGCTGCCCAGGGCTATGCTACACTGATCCAGACCCTCATCAAATGGCGGTAAGACCCAGCCCCTTGGACTCTTGGGTGTCAGTACGGGCATGGCAGAAGCCAAGCTCTGCTTGGTCCAGATTTCTGGTTGTCCCTTACCGACAGCCAAGTCCCTGAACTTGTTCCTGTCCCCTGATCTGACAGGACCTGTCTCTTGAGAGAGCAAGTCCAGTTACTGGATGTATCATGCTCTTTAAGTCTCTGGTGGGGGCACTATCTGTAATAAATATGTGTGTCGTGGGCATATGCGTGGCCACTAATTTGTGGTGTGGTGCATTGGGTGAAGCTGTGCATTTAGGCAATGATCCTAACATGACGCCAGAGCATCATTTGTTCTGCTGTTTCCTCTGCAGCACCAAACATGCAGACAGCATCGATCTGGAGCTGGAAGTTGACCCTTTGAATGTGGATCACTTCTCCTGCACTCCTCTGGTAAGAGCAGAGATTGAAACTTCTGAGAGGATCTGAGGACTGTACGGCATTCTTCCTGATGTGTTATTTTTCCTAGTGTCTTTCACACTCTGAAGAGTAGATGTTTTTTGTGTATCCTTGCTGTCTAAATGGTCAGACACGGCACTATCACCCTCCTGGCATTTTGTTGAGAGAGACCATGCATAAAAAACCTTGTCATTGAGTAATATGAGGACGGGGGACAGGTGGTTCTGGTTTGTGTTTTACCCAAAATCTCGTCTCCAGTATTCTGCTGGAAAAAGGACCTTACACGCCTTCTTTCCAGTTGTTCTCTTTGACCGATTGCCTGTAGAGGCTGTAAAGTCATTACAATGTCTTGGACATTGGAATCATGAAATCGTGACTGAGAATTTAGACAAGCAAAAAGCCAAAGCAGGTGGAACCAGAAGTGCCAGTTTACAACAGCAGAGTGTTAGTTTTATTGTTGCCAACCTTTAGTCCTGTCTACATGTTTTTGACCTCAGAGATTCCTTTGCGTATGAGACTGTTCTGTCTCTGCAGTGATGCCAATGTCAAAAAAAAAAAAAAGGGCAAAAAAAGCCAAACCCAAAAAACATTTATTGCTAAACAAGAAGCTGTCAAATTGTCATCTTCATTTGGCAGATGGAGGTTTCCCTGTCATAGGGGAGAACAGCATGCATCTAATCCTCTGTCGTGGCCATTTGTCAGGATAGAACATTTATAAAGGCCAGTTGCTGGAGTTCAAGCATGTTACGGTTTTGCTTATCAGAGTCGTTTTTCCATCAGCTTGGGACCAGACTCCACTGCGTTAGCAAGGAGGAAAGGAGAAGGCAGGTTCTCCCAATGGGTCAGTTGTCTTTTCTTTTTCAGATGTGGGCATGTGCCCTGGGCCACATGGATGCAGCTG
This sequence comes from Larus michahellis, assembly GCF_964199755.1. NCBI lineage: Eukaryota > Metazoa > Chordata > Aves > Charadriiformes > Laridae > Larus > Larus michahellis. The sequence continues at coordinate 9,929,299 of NC_133911.1, forward strand.
TTGTGCTGTACAAGTGGGACCGCCGAGCCATCTCTATTCCTGACTCCCTTGGGAGACTGCCACTGGCCATTGCCCGGTCTCGAGGCCATGTGAAGTTGGCAGAGTGCTTGGAGCAGCTCCAGCGTGATGAGCAAACTCAGCTTGGGCAAAACCCCAGGGTTCAGTGCCCCTCGAGCACAGACTCCAACACAGAGAACTGGGTGTCCCAGTGGCACGGTGAGCTTATTGCCTCTCAGGAGCCTCAGAAGGGAGTCACTGTGATTTCCAGTACAAACACAGGTAAAACAACCCTGAGGGCATGCACTGCTTTGCTGACGTTTGACATGTGAAAACCTGGGGGCAGGGAGCTCACTTGGGTGGCAGACGGCACCTGTAGCCCAGCTGTCTATGCTTAATTCTTTTCTTGTGGGCTGTCTGTCATGTGCTCCATGCACTTGCATGAGTATTGGGCAGAGGAGTGAGTGCCTGCTTCAGAAAGATGTGTGTACCTTAAGAGTGGTTGAGGTCGTATCCTCCTGGGGTGATAGTTACCCCCTTCGCTCATCCTGTTGGGTGTCCCAGAGCATGGCACAAACTTCATCTGCAGCTCTGTGGCAGAAGCTGTTGTTGGTTCCTACAGCGATCATGTGTTGCGTGGTTCGTTTTGACCATTGATCTGTTTGTTTCCAGAGCTGAGACGACCAAGATCAGAACCTTCCAGTTACTACAGCAGTGAGACTCAGAAAGATTACCCTGCACCCAAAAAACATAAGCTGAGCCCTGAATATTTTCAAGCCCGGCAAGAGAAGCTGCTTTCCACTGCGCTGAGCCTGGAACAGCCGAGCATCAGGAAGCAGAACTCCAGCTCCAAGCAATCCACCACTGAGACAATCAGCCCCAGTGAAGGGATAAGGGACTATGGCCGGGAGCTCTCCCAGCACATCCCAGAAGTTACTGGGTACCGGGGCTCTGGCAGCCAAGCAGGCATCAAATGGAACCCAAAAGACATTTATATTGGTGTGTCTGCAGTGCAGGTGGCGGGGAGCCAGAAGGGGGCTGCTCTGGGAAAGGACACTGTAGCCCATCGGCTACGCCAGCGAGAGCAGATGAATGTGCTGATGATGGCTGACAGGGAGATGGTGGATGCGGAGCTCTTGTCCTATAGGGACAATGCAGGGGACGAGGACTGCTTACACCACATGGATGACTTGCAGGTAAACATACCCGTAGCACCAAGATCAGCAGTCTCGGAGAACATGGTGGCTGCGCAGAGGACCCTAACTGAGACATTTCTGTGGAGGCCTTTAGAGACTCCGAGAGGTGGTCACACAGTCAATGTATGCTGTCTTCTGTTTTCAAAGGGTATCCTTTCAACCAGCGTGCAAAGGCTGACTGTTAGCATTTGGGGTAATGCACTGGCGTGTGCTGCAACAGTGTACAGAATGCACAAAATTGTTTGCAATTTCGCAAGGAAAAAGGAAAAAGCAGAGTGTTCTGGTCACATCAGTAAATGAGACTAAGGTGGCCCCATAGCTCTTTGGGAACAGGGAAGCAGTCCCTACAAAGACAAGGTGACCTGAGGGAGGCAGTGCTGTGGTTGCAGACCAAACTGCTGCACTTTAAAGGGCAGGGAGATAACAGTGGAGAAGGGGAGAGACAGTGGGTTTGGGGAAGGAAAAATCCCACCAGGTATGGAATAGAGGAAATAAAAGCACAATGGAAGCAGGACAGACAGATGAGAAGTAGTCACTGGGGAAAAGATGCTGTGTTTGGTCTTCTCCGTGAAAAGCCTAACAGGAGCACAGCCTGTACACGCTGCCCTGGCATCTCCAAATATTCTCGTCTTGCTGGTGTAACACAGATGAAGCAGATCTTTGCAAAATAAGAACTGTTTTCTGTTCTTGGTATTAAAAATTCTGTGAACCTTGGCGGGCAGGGGGATATGGTTCAGAAGTATTGCTGATGAAGCTGTGGTCCCGAGGGTTTTAACTTCTCTTGATGTGCCTTTTTTGTCCTGTCATGCTCTACTTCGGAAACAAAATAGTAGTGACAGCTGTCAGTGGTGTACAGCAAAGGTCTGGTGACATAAAGCTTTCACCAGATCTCTTAGGCTCCTCAAACACTCAATGAAAAGGAGGCCTGGGGAATATGAAATACTGCAGTGCTTTGTCAGAAGAGACAGAAAAGCAAATGAGCTTTGGTTAATGAATTTCTCTCTAATGCTGAGACAAACAGCAGACTCCGGCTACCACAAGTTTGGGGAAAATGGGGCAATCTGTGTGAAGCTGGGCTGGAGCATGCAAGCGTAAGGCTCCTGCTACCAGGCGTCGAAAGTTTGCTCTCCTCTTCCCCTTCCCAGGTGAACATGATGACACTTGCGGAGCACATTATTGAAGCTACGCCTGACAGGATCAAGCGGGAGAATTTTGTGCCAATGGAGTCGCCGCTGGTGGAGAGAACGGAGAGTGCTGCCATGAGCACCACAATGAGCTGGCTGGCCAGTTACCTTGCTGATGTCGATCATCTGCCCAGTGCTGCACAGATACGGTCAGTGAGGGCTGGGAGGTCGCTCTGGGGTTTTGAGTGGTCCGAATGCTGGGCAGCATGTGCTGATTGTTTGGCCTGCAGATGCTGTTTCTCAGTGGGACTCAATGCTGGTGTTCCAAGCCCAGCCACACTCTCCTGGTCAAACGTATCGTTGCCGGCACAGCTGCAAATTCATGGAAGAATGGGAGTGCATGCAGAAGGAGGCAGGAGGGGAATGTGGCCACAGGGTCTGACTTGTGGCTTCTCTTCCAGTGCCTAGTCTGGGCCATGCGGTACGGGCAGGCTCAGGAATGTGGGATGTTGCTTGGAGAGCCGGAGGGGAGCATGATCTTGAACTCAGAAATGTTGTCGTTACCTGTGATGCCAGCCCAGGTGCTTTGTGAGCCAATAATTCCTCCTGTGATTGGTATTTCAGAAGTCTGTATAGCGAACCCCTGACCCCTTCTTCGAACACCAGCTTGAGCCCTGCAGGCTCACCAATCAGTGAAATAGCTTTTGAGAAACCCAGCCTTCCCTCGGCAGCAGACTGGTCTGAATTTCTGAGTGCATCCACCAGCGAGAAGGTAGAAAATGAGTTTGCACAGTTAACTCTGTCTGATCATGAGCAGAGAGAACTCTATGAAGCTGCCAAACTCGTCCAGACAGTGTTCAGGAAATATAAGGTAGGTGGCCTAAACGTCCAGTGTCTTCCTTGTTAGGTGTGAAGAGAGTATGATTTGTTACAAAACAAACTGTGGGTAGTACCCACTCCTGGGACAAAAGTACAGTTTCTGTCATAACCTTTTCGATGCTCCAGGCATTTGCTTGTTGGTGTTTACCCAGCACCTGCTGTACTGGAGAGAGCGTGCCGTGCCAGAGCATGCCTTCTGTGCCAGAACAGCACTCGCAGAGTATCCTCAAAATATACCCCAGAGGCTCTGGTTAGTTGCCTGCTTGGTGTAAAGAGGGTTTGTCCCCTTTGTGATCTGGCAGTAGAGGTAAGACCAGGAAATGCCTAGACCGGAATCGGGCCAGGTGGCACTGGTGGGAGAAATTTAGAAGTAGGTGTCCTTCAGGCTGCTGTGAGTCGCTTCACGTCATCTGTCCTGTTTTGGTGCACTCTGACTACTTATTGCTTCTTTCCTTCTCCACCACAGGGTCGTCCTCTCCGGGAACAGCAAGAGGTGGCTGCCGCTGTTATTCAGCGCTGCTACCGAAAATACAAACAGGTAATCAAGGAAGTGAAATTTTATGGAACACACGTTAAGTGCTGTGAACAACAGCCCTTTGTAATGGGAATTTTCCCACTTTTCCTGTTGTATGCTTTTCAGCGTGCAGTAATTAAATACCCTGCTCAGGCAAAATTGAAAAGGGAAGAAAATTCTTGTCCTGAATCTTAATTTTGGAGGGAATCCTTGAAAGGGTTCTGTTTGTGATACCTGCATTTTTGTTACAAGATAGAGGGCAATCACGGATTCCATATTGGCCTTTATGCATGCTATAGCCTGGTGAGACTATTCTCTGACTAGTTGCTTGCCAAATTTCATTGTGAAATTGAAGTTGGTTTTGCCTTTGATAAAGGCGAAGACAAAAAATAGGTTGTTTTATTTTGCACATACTAAACTTTTAAACTATGTGAAGTCACGTGTTTTAGCTTGATGCAAGTTGTTCCAGGACTGAGACTGTTCTCCAGACTCTAGTTGGAGACATGCTTTTAGGCTGAGTTCTCAACCCCAGGAAAAGAAGATACTTTTTCTTTTTCCTTTTTGGTTTTTTTTTTTTTGTTGGTTTTGGGGGGTTTTTTGTGGGGGCTAGAGCCCACGTCCCTCTTTTCGCTATACCCTGCTAGACTCCAGCTGTCTGATGCCTGGCGGCATGTTACATAAAGTGAAAGGCAAGGTGCCTCAGCTATTTTACAACCTTCGAAAACATTTATTCGGGAAGCTTTTCTAGCGTTAGGTGACTGCATCATGATTCACATTCAGCCTGTCACATGGCTGTCATTCTGGAGTGATGCTTCCTGTAACAGGGAAGCTCAGTTCAGTTCAAAAACTGCTAGACAAACTGCTTTGTCTTGGATCCTGGAATCACTTCTTTTTTGAAAGAAGATCGTTTGGGTTTTTTTATTATTTTTTCATTCTTTATTTGCAGAACTAACATTAACTATGTATTTTTCTGTTTCTCCCTAAGCTTACTTGGATAGCCTTGAAGGTAATACAAATACAAACACTATTTTGGAAACAATTCCCCGTGGGTCACTAACTTTCACATTCCATATAAACCAGGAGAACCTGGCATTTAGAGAAATGCTGTAACAGTATCCGCTAATAAATGCCTGTGGTTGAGAAATCACTGACAAACCAAACCTTACGGGATGTAGGTAGGGGCTGCTGTGCCACAGCGTATCAACATAGTATTACAACTAAAAAACTAAAAAAGAAAAAAAAAGTCTCCTGCTTCTACAGGTACTGATATGAGCAGTGATGGGCTGAGGTGCGGGGAAGGTTTTGAAGCCATTTTTTGGAGGACAAGCCTTTCCTTTGCTGCTGATCAGCCATCACTCCGTGATCTTTGCCTTGGCATTCAGGGAGCACAGGAGAGCGTTTATTCCACCCGAGCAGCCAGTATCCTCTGCATTCTGCCTGCCCGCCAGAGTGTTTTGAAGATTTGACTTTGAAATACCTGTGCCCTGAATTCCTGAGACCACCATCTTAGGTACATTGCTGCTCATACTGGAGGCACGCCTGTTGATGCTAGCCGTAGGTTGCTCATGGCCGATGATTTTCTGCTGTAAAGGACATCTTGCTGTCATCAGATACGAGAATCCGTTGAGTTTCTCTCAGAGAGAGGCAGGTACCCAGGAGGCAAGGAGCGCTCTTCCAGGAGGGAACGTGTCCTCAGGGTAGTTTTCTGTCCACAGCTCCTCCCGCTCCGCGGTTTTGCGTTAGTCGAAGCGCTGTTCTGGCAGTGCAGGTGAGCTGAGCCCTCCAGCGCCGCTGGGGCGTCACCGCTTCAGAGGCTGGGTGACATCTCTGTTTGTCCTCTCCCAGCTGGAGGGAAAAAGAGAGGAGAGGGAGCAGCTCATCAGCTGTGGATCTTAGGGCTGAATGCAAACACCTTGTGGTCTAGTCTGTGCAGTGACTGCTGTTTTCTCGTTCGTGTGCCTTATTCCTCTCTTATGGTACTGTATTGCTGAGAGCAGCACGGGCTTATGACTAGACATGAGCAGCCAGAGCTCATGTCTGTGAACCCTTCTATTCAGGGGTTTGTAACTCAGCCACAGAAGTCCCGTCTGGGCTAAAAATTGGAAGGAAAACCATGACAAGCCCATGAGCGGACTTATTTAAAATAGCTAATGTAAAACCACAATCTGATCCATTTAATTAAAAATGTTAAAAAGAAAACAAACAAACAAACAAAAAAACCAATGGAAATGAGTAATGGCAAAATATAACTGCACCTAATGACTGCTTCAATTCCAAAAAGTGAAATTTGGTAAATGGTGGTCTGTGATGATATTGGAGGGTTTTTTGCCTTGGGGTGATGTCGGGGGGGTTTGGTTGTTTGGGGTTTTTTTTCCCTGATAGACAGGAAGACTCCATTGAGATGTGTTAGGACATTACCCTGTGCAGGGCAGTGGCTGCCATTTCTGTCTCATCTGCCTGATAAAGCGAGCAGCAGTCATAGCTGATAAAATATCCGGGAACAACAGACACATACATCTTGAAAGTGTTAAAACTTTCAAAATAAAATCAGTAAGCACTGAAAACCTCTGTCGTGGTGCTAGCTCAGAGGTATGAGCGTAACTGCTGTACATTATTCTACATCTGTATCTTAAAAAGGACTTTTGAAAATGTGCAGGAATGCATATAGTTTCTGTTAAGTGGCCATCTACTTGCGTGCTTTAAAAGGAAGAGGATGTAGAATAAAGAAGAGTTTCTTTTTAAGAGTTTGTGCCTGCTTTGTTTGGAATCATGGGGCTAGAAATAATATAGTGCTAGAGGGAATTCTGGATGTGTGACTGCTTATGCAAATTTGCCAGTCCAGTGGATGCTTGTTACAGACTTCGAAGGAGGTTGTAGTTTTGCCTATGACTTAGGCTCAGTATTAGACTTGCTTAATTAATTGTTGCGGGGCTTGGGTTTTGTTTGGCTTTAGTTTTGGGTTTTTGTTAAGTTATAATCATATGCTGTTCCATTTCAAATGCTTGGATTTAAATGGATATATGAACAATCAAAACTTTTGCAGTGTTGTGCTATGGCATAGAAACAAGAAATTAGCTGTTCAAAAGCTAATTGTCCTAGGAAAGTGGATACACGTGCGAACAGCAAATTCGATTCTTAAAGTCATGTGTTTAAAAGACTTTTTTTGTGTCTTCATTTAAAAATATGTATTTGGTTTTAGTTAATTTGTTAGAATTTTGGAGTCGACATTCACACTGCTTTATCCTTATAGTCACTTATTTGTGTGCGTGTTGCTGCCGTTATGAGTCTTCACAAACGACGACTGCATAGAAATGAGCATCCTGTACTTTGTAATGAGATTCCTGTATGTGAGGGAAACAAACAGTTCCTGTCAGCGTAGTCAGCTGCTTTATCTGGAACGCAGAGCCACTGCAGTGTGAACGTGACCCGGGATCAGCTCCAGTTTTTCCAGAGTTGTTCCTAAGTATAGGAAGCTGGATGGGGTCATTGACAGGTACATGTAGAGCCTCTCCTAGCGAGGTATTAAATGAAACCAGTCCCGTCAAACTATTCCAGGGGCAGCAAAACGGGTAATTGCTTCCTGATGCAGACCAGGTTCTGCACCTCATCTCACCGTTGTTCCCGTTTGCTGTCGCCCTTTTCCCAGTCAGCGAGTAGATATTCATTCGCTTCTCCTCATGTCTTAGTGGTACACGAGTCTTTCGCTGTAGGAACCTGCTTCTTGCTGGTTTTATTGGAATGCCTCAGCTTCTCTTTGTTTCTCTTGTAGTATGCACTTTATAAAAAGATGACGCAAGCTGCCATTCTTATCCAGAGCAAATTCCGAAGTTATTATGAGCAGAAAAAATTCCAGCAAAGCCGACGAGCTGCGATGCTGATCCAGCAGTACTATCGCAGCTACAAAGAATGTGGGAAGAGGAGGCAAAACCGTCGGGCAGCCACCATTGTACAACAGAAACTCAGGTGAGCTGTTTGGATCTTAGACACTACCAGGATCTTTATATATTGTTCTTACGCTCATCAGGGCTGTGTTGTAATTTACAGACAAAAGCCAGTGGGAAAAGGACAGTGGTTCATAGGATAATTATTCTTGCATTTAGTATTCGTCTCCCCAGGTTTGCTTACGCCTCAGTGTTGGATTTTTTTGTGTGTGTGTGTTTAGAAGCAGTCTGCTTACCAAGAAGCAGGATCAAGCTGCTCGCAAGATTATGCGGTTTTTACGACGCTGCCGCCACAGGTAGGACACTCTCTTTTGGTATCTGCCCTTCGTTAGAGCAATGCAACGATACTCAAGTGTGTCAGCAATAAGTGCAATGTAAAAGATAATAGAATCAGCTCACTACAGATCTTTTAATCAAATAACGAAGCCCAGCTGCTTGCAAGATGTACTGACAGAAATGAAATCTTTGACTTAGGACTGTTACTGAAAGAGAATCATGTTCAGCTCCATTGCTGGTATGGTAAAGCAGCCCAGGTTGTGTTGGGCAGACACAAAATGAGGAAACTTTGAGCAAAGCAAGGCCACATGAATTTCAAAGTTGGACTTGAAGTCTAAAAAAAAAGCTGAATCATAGCTACAGCTTGTAAGTGCTGCACAAAGTATTCATGGTATGTGGGAAAGTGCAAAATGTGACAACATCTGGTGTCTGCTGGAAATGCCTTGAGTTTGGTCACAGGATCATTTGGTAAACTTTCATGAAATACGGGTTCTTTTTAATGTGGATAGGTGGAATGTGCCAGCAGAGCAGCAGACAAGTTAGTTCACATCAGCCACTCCACACATACCTCAGTGAGCTGGGAGTACAGGCACAGACATGAAGATGAATCATCTCTGCCGGTGTGGGACCCTGCGCAGGTTTGCCAAAGCGCTCACGTGGCAGCTGGCGCTGCCATGCCAGTGCTCTGCTACACGCAGGGCGTTTGTTTTGATTTTTCAATGGAAGGATCCCGTATGTATGATCAGGTTGCAAACTGGAACTTTGCCTAGACAGAAGTGAATTCAGATGTTCCTGACTCTGCTCCTTCCATTCTCACCACACATGCATTTCATTCACTCAGGAGCTGGTCAGACCTGACGCATTTTGAAGCACGTCTAGTTCAGTCCAGTGATCTTTGAACAAGGAGAGCTCTGAGAGGCAGAGGGGCAAGTAATAAACTTGATTTTAGAAACACTCGGTCCTTTTTGTAGGATTTCAGAGCTGCAGTTTGCAGGAGGTCGGCATGGCTCGCGTTGTGGAAGGACATCTTACCTGCAGGTTCAGTGGGAAGTAACATGCGTGGGCAAGAAGGAGGGCTTTATAGCACCCAGGCCAATTCCAAATGCACTTGAAACAGCCACAGTTGTTCATGAAGAAGCACAAGTGGCTTCTTGCTCTCAGTAGGGCGTATGGAAGAGACCCAGCGTTTGTTTTGGTGTGTCTGTTGGGCATCGTGTCCTGCTGAAGCAGGTGGAGGCTTGGAACTTCTGTATCCTCTCAGATCTGCTTGAGATCCAGGCAGTCCCTGGGGAAGCCACTTGCCTGTTTCCATCCGTGGAGGCTTGGGGTCAGCCTGCCCGAGGCTCTTGCAGCCGACTCGCACACAAGCCCAGAGAATACCTCACGGCTAGCTGTATCGCTGGGTTTGCCACCAACGTCCAGGATGTGCCATGCACTTCAGCCACACTCAGTTAAGTCTCCAGCTGTTGAGTAACCTGGATTCTCCAGGGCTTAAGGTTTCCATGATTCCAGCAGTCTTTCTTGCCTTCAGCTCATGGCCTGCCTTTTTCTCAGCATCGGCTGTTTCCGTCGTAGAGCGAGACCCTGCTCGTTTGCATCGCTGAAGTTTGCAGGCAGGTCCCTTCCCTGTAGGTGATCTCTCTCTCCATCGGCGCAGTCGCTGCTGCCGCCTCTCTGGGAGATGGGTTTAGGTCTTGGGGACTCATAACAGGAAATAAACAGAAGCAGCAGAGGGGGGGATCCATCCAGGTGGAAGGTGAGGCAATTACTTCCTTCTCGTCTGCTCTTCTTCAAGCCTTCTGAATTTTCTGTGTCTTAATGATTACATTTATTCCTCGCTGTTTGACTTTTCTTGCTTACCTTCCTGAGGATAGAGTAATAAAACTTAGGATGTTAAGTAAGTTTGAAACCATCTCTGTATAAGGCTCTGCTGTGCGTCCTGTGTAACGCTCGCGCAGGATGCAGCTGGTGATGGTGTGACTGGTACTCGGGTTAACAGCCCCGTGCGCTGTTTCAGGAGTACTGCTTGCTGGGATCCCATAACGGACTCCTTGAAATGCTCAAAATTAGCACACTGCTGCTACAAGCAAGAAACCAAGAAAGCCCCAGGCTCCATAAAAAAATATTTCAGCCATCCAAACCCCTGAATATGTAGGGGCAAGCCATAACAACTAACATCTAGCGTTATTTAGTGCTCTGTAGCGTAAAAATGGCACTATGGCGCCACTTGTTAAACCACAGTGCCTTGTCAGTACAAGGGACAGAAATGACAGATATTTTTGGAAAATCTGAGGGGGTGAGAGAAAAGAGAGTGTGCACAGGAACATCACAGAAGCGGGATCTTGTAGCAGGTTTCTGTCAGCTGAGAGAGGCGGGGAAGGAGGCTGTAAAAGCCACTTGCAGTCTGTTATGAGGATAGTGAGCTAAGTGAAAAAGCAGTAAGTTCCTGAAGTTCAGAAATTCAACCTTAAAATATGAAACTGTTTAACCTTGGGTTTTGTCCACAAGCAGATTCTGTTGCTGGGCCAATAAATGACTCTTAATAAGAGCTTATTCTGTAGCCTTTACGCAAGATTTACTTAGGCTTTCCCCTGGCAACCATCCGGTTGGTTGGTTTTTTTCCTGTTTTAAATTCATCGAAGTTTACTTTAAGCCAATCGTGGGAACTCTTTCTCTGCTAGCATTCGGAACAGCTTAAGTCGTCGTCTTGTCCTATTTTGCTTATTAGCTTTTTGGCGCAAAGTCTCGGTAGTGCAAAGATGATTCCTATCAGCCTGAGGATCCAGGGTGCGTAGGCGTGTTGGTCTCCTGTTTTCTGATCTCCTGAACTTACACTTGTTGCCTGATCAGTCAGTGTTTCAGACGTTTTGAGAGAGTTAAGGAGAGAGGTTCTGTGGTTGGAGTTCTCTCAGCAATGGATGCATAGGCATTGATGGAAATCAGAAAAGAAATGTAAGTTTTGGCCGAATGTATTCTTAGAGAAGATATTGGAGCTCTGGTAGCTGAATATTATTAGGTGTCATGGAGACAAAAGTGGTCATTCATCAGCAGCAGTCATTCTGATGGTCAGACATGTATCGTTTCCTTTTGACTTCGGAAAAAAATATGTATTTATCCATCTATTGTCATATTCTCAAAAATGTGGTGAAAAACATGCATCAGCCATAACATGGTATCAACGTGACTTGTCACAGAAGTGTTGTTTGTTGAGAATGAGAAACAGAAACTTCCTGGCCTCCCAGCAGAGCTTTGCCTCTCTTCCCATGGTGCCCGGACCTGTCGGCTGGCACTCGACTAACTTTCAACCTAAACCTTGCCATGACACCTACTGTGAGTTGAGCTGTCTCCCGGCATGCTGTCCTGCATGAGGCAGAATCAAGGGTTTGCGTATTCAACGGTTTTGGAAAGACTCCCCCTACTTAGCGATCCCCAGACATGACACATCTAGAGCTGCAAGGAAATCCGAGAGCTCCGAAGTGAGTTTGGGATTGCTGAGCTGAAGCCATAGATGGTCCGTACAGTCAGCTTTTACTGGGGAGGTAACCTCCCATTTCCTATTCTTCCTCTGATTCCTAGGAAAATTTTACTCTTCTGAGAGGTATCTACACCATCGCTAGGCTGTGAACATGATCTGCAGTGTTTTTTATGGAGTAGTGTTTGGAATGAGATAGAGAACAGACAGTCGCTGCGAGGGAAGGCAGGATGCAGCTAGAAATGCCGCAGGGATGACAATATTGGGTTTCTTTTACTTGCTTGTTACTTCCTGCCCTAAAACACCTAAACACAGGACTGCTCCTCCCTGGTGAAGAGGAGGAGTCTGGTAGGCAGGAGCCGGGGAAGGGTTCTTTCTCTCCAGGCAAACAGAAGTGTTGTCTCCTCCTCCCTGAAGCGAAGCTCTTGGTAAGGTATGGTTTTTGCCATGTGTGTGCTAATAGCTCTTTGGTATTGTTTTGCAATCTGAAGCCCACTGGTGGACCATAGGCTGTACAAAAGGGTGAGTGTAGCTGCCTGCTAGCCAGTTCCTCTCTTCCATTTTAAATATTTTTGCTTTCTGCTTGCTTGCATGGGGCTGCAGCCGAGATATGCCAGTAAGTTTCACCTTCATTAATTATGTAAAACAGAATCCTGTATAAACTAACCCTACTGCAATGACTAACACTGCTGCTTTTATAACAGGACAGAGCTCCGCAGTAGATGTTACCGATGCATGAATGTGTGAAAAAGGACGTGTATATTCATCATGGGCATGCTTAGGCGGCGTTGTCGGTGGGACATTTTTTCAGTATCCAAAATGGCTGTTAGTAGATTTTGGAACTTGACGGGGTTTACACACACAGAGTCAATGAGTAATGACGTCCTTTGTCATGGGACTGCGACAGCGTTCAGGCTAGATCGTAGGCAGCTGCGGCACAGACGCAGCCTGCTCTGGATGGTTGGTTGTGTCCGCCTGAGCCAGAGAGAAGCAGAAGGGCTCTTCACGCTGCTTGTTACTCCCTGAGGTGGTTAAGCACCAATGCTTATCTTCTAGAAGTTGGTCTTTGGTAAGTTACGTGTCTGGTTACCTTACTAGGGCCAGTTTTTTGACAACTGCTTCTCCCAGCTGTTAATCTACGTAGTGGGAAGGAAAACAAAAAGCCTGAAATGAAGATGAAGACGCTATAACTGCGTTATAGTAAGTGCCAAGTGAGCTTCTGTCGGGACTCTCATTCTCAGCGTGAAGAGAGTCCACTTGCCTTGTGCTCGGTCACGTCAGCGGCTGGTTTGGTACCCGGCAGGATGGGAACACGCCGGAGCGTTCCCACGGCAGGTCACAGTCCCTGTAGGAGCAGGGATGAGACGTGTGCCTGAGCCGTCAGCAGGAGTACTCAGTACCATTTTGCATTTGAGAGGTGGTAGAACAGCAGGTTTTTCTCTGTCAAAAACTGCAGTTGGAAATAACACTGTTTGTGTGCTTATTACTACTATTTCAACAAGGGAGGAGAGGCAGAGAGGGCATGACCTGGACTCCTGCTTCCACATAACATTCAGAAGATAAACTGAATTGTTGATCATGGAGTTTTACTGACTTCGAATTGCAGAGATGATTTTTATGACTTAGGAGTGAGAGTACGAATTGGGGCTTAAGCCTGCTGGAGGCATCATTATTTGTTTAACTCTTCAGCCTGACAAAATAGCTAATGACATTTATTTCCCAACTATAACTCTTGTGCTGCCATTTTTTGCTACATATGCTGAATTTTTTACAAGTAACAAGTTGAGTTATTTACTAATGACAAATGAGGTAAGAATTGTATGAAACGGGGACAAAAGCCCAGATGTGCCTTAACTGTTTTAAGTGCTACTTTATGGATCTTGCCCTGGCAGAGGAAGAGAAACGCTGCTGCTGATGGCAGACACCAACGCTGTGACACTATTGTCTGGAAACCTGTAGCTCCAGGTCTTAGCATGTATGGCAGTGTGCTTTACAACTAATAATTCAGGAACTGTGTAAAACCAACATCTGTTCTCATAATGGTGGACTGACCGGGTGACTTGTTTTTGCTAATCTGATGCTTTGTGTATAACCAGGGCTGGTAATTTTTGGTCTACAGTTGGGTGTCTGGTTTCAAAAGCCTCTTGAAAAAAAACCATAGTTTGTTTTTGAAAAGTAAAATTCACAAAAAGTAACTTCTATAAAAACCTGACATTCTGATTAGATAAATTGTCCTTCCTCTATTGCAAGGTAACAAGTAAGTGTCTACTTTTACACAAAAAAACATTAACACATTTAACCATCCTTAATCTTGGGGTGAGTTACCGTATCCACGGGACGGTGACGTGCGCAGCAGACAAATGGCGCTTCATTTATCCGCCGGTGGAGCAGTGCGCTGCTGGGGCTGGGGGGGCTTGGCAGCCAACCTTCCCTCCCCAACGTCCTCCTCCTGCCGCGGGATGGGCCTGAGCACGGGGCTGCAGCCCCAGCCCCACGATGCAGCATGTGCCTTTGGGGCAGGACCCCCGTCCCCGTGTGCCCGCGGAGCCAGTAGCCACCAACACGCTTCAGGCCAGGGCACGGAACGGCCGTGCCGCCAGGGTGGGATGCACCCGCTCTGTCTCTTCTCTGGGCAAAAGCTGAAGGCCGCAGTCCTTCAAGGGCGTGAAGCCCTTTGAAAAGCAGCCGAATTGGAAGAAACTGGTGCAAGACAGGAGTTGGAGGAAGAGAAGAGTCAGAGCAACTGTTTTTCTGCCTGTGCTCCCTCAGACTCATTCCGCAGCCTGAGGCTCCCTGGTGAGACTGTTCTCTGACACTGCCTGGGGGTGACTGGGGGTCTCCCAGTCTTCCCTGCTTGTGTCTGGCCAGCCATGGACCGCATCCCACGGTGTGTAAGAAAAGGGACCAGCGTGCGTGTCCGCAGTTAGATGCTGGTATGCTCAAAATGCATTCCTGACCCCAGCTGCTCCTATTTTTGTGGGGTTTGGTGCTATCTTCTTAGTCTTCCTTCCCTCCAGAGAATTCCTGCTTAACTGTTTGGGCTCCTGCTGCACTCTGCTCTCAGGCTCCTCCGTCCACCCCGTGTCCGTGGGCTCAGTGCCCCCTGCGGCCCTGGGGATGGTGCGGGCTGGACGCAGCACTCCGCAACCTGTGCGTGCCAGACAGGAGGGATGTTTTAAGACCCTGTTCTATGAATAGGAAAAATAATTTAAACTTAAAATGTGCATATCAAAGTGGGCTAGTTGGATTCAAAACTGAAAAGAATGGGAAACGTACGACTCAAACGTAGAAGAATAAAGCAGTTGTGCTGTTGTGCCTCTCTGTTCAAGGCTAGGACTCCTGCTGGGAGAGCACACGCGGTCTCAGGGTACACCGGAGCTGACCCGCGTTGCCCGCTCAGCACGGGAGCAGAGGGCTGCGAGGAGGAGCGAGCGCAGGGTCCCGGCCGCGGCGCCCAGCCCAAGGGTGCTGCAGGGGCAGCTGGCGGCTGGTCGGCAGCGCGGGAGGAGAAATAGGCGATGTGCTTTAAGGCTTTGTGTGTGTGACAGCCGATGAGAAATTAGCAGGAAGCAGGTTCTGGAAGTTTAGTAGCGTTTGCAGGTTTTGCCGTGAATGGTGAGTGGTATTGGATTGATCGGGAAATCGACGAGTTCTCTGCTTATCTGGAAGAAGTCTATGAACTGTCACAAAATGTATTGGCTGCTGTTCTGCCAAAATAAGTCTGTTACAGCAAATGATTCTTTGCTGCTTTGCATTCTGATAGCAACCTACATGCATACGCTGCTGGTGTGTGTGCACATAATAAAATATTTCTGGGCCTTCTGATGTGCGCAAGCTGAGAGATCCATCTGCGCTGAAGGAATGCATGCCAGCGGATGTGTTCTGTACGCTGACACCGGGCTTATATAGTCTGCGTGTGCAGATAAATGGTCACAGCATTTGCCTCCATCTTTCAGTTTGAAAACCTCTTTTCAAACTGATTTCATTAATTTTTCTGGATTTACTTGCGTTACATTACACCAGGATCAGTAAAGAGAGAGGTGGGAGATTTTATTGACCAGGTTATGTGAGACAAAACTTGCTATCTTTCTGTGGTAGAGATTAAAATGCTTTCTAGAAAAAAAATATCCAGTTACTATTGCCTTTAAGTAATAGTTTTCATCTCGGGGGAACCCGCTCTAGTGGACAGATTTCAGCTAATCCCAGTCCCTGCCCGTCGGTTAAACCACCCGCTGTAGCCTCCTGAGGAGAGCTTTGCTCAAAGTCCCCGTGCGGGACGTGAACAAAAACGGGCGGCCGCTTGAACTGTGGCCCTCTGTGCCGTGCTCTGGGCTGGCGCTGGGAGCGGATCACACAGAGCGAGTCATTTCGCATCGTTAGGCTACGGCGAAACTTCTGTCCTCCCTGGGGCAGAACGAGCGCACTTGTTGTCTATGATCATGACCAATAAAGAATGTTTTCAGGTACGGCATCTTTCATTTAAAAATAGATCCCCTTTACTCCCACCTGTTTCTCGCGGTTTGATTAAGTGATTAAGCAGTTGATTAACTGCTCTCCGGTTTGGGGAGTGCGCATGTAGCACCTGCACTCAGTTCCTCGGGTAAGTACAACTTTATTTCATACCTGAATAAACAACATCTACTACATTTTGCTGTTCTCTGCATACCCTTCCCTCTTGGCGTTTCAACAACAAACCCTTTGCTACTACTGTGCACCTCGGAGTTGTATCTTTTGCGTGTTTTTAAGAAGTGCTATGCAGCAGCCATTGCATTTAAGTACCCAGTTTCTTACGTCTCTTAGTAAGACTGAGAATGGGGGAAAATTTTAAGGGGTTGAAAAGACCTGTTTGTTTTAAGTTCAGGACAATGGGAGAAAATGTCATATTGGGATATGCGTCGCTGTACCTGCAACAAAAGTTTTCAAAGTAATTTCTTTTTTCGTTTACCTCTTGCAGGGGCTGAATGTATTTGGAGCTCAAATGTGTGTGTTAAATCGCAGACTGCGTGCTCTGGGGTGTCATTCTTATTGGGCCTTTCTGTCTTTTTTGTTTTGCTGCCCAAATGAGATATCTGGAAAAAGGCAAGAGCTCCCTTTTCTTAAATGTCCCACAGGCCATTTCAGCTCTCAGAGCCACAGGTAACTCGCCAGACAGCCTTCTCTGGCTCCCACACCCTGTCCTTTACACTGATCTCCAGCATTCAGATTCATTAAACATTTCCCTGGCTGGGCATTATGGAGTAAATTTGATGAAGCAGCTTTGTGTTACGCTTTACCCATGAAGCCATCGTTTGCTGTAACTTTCTCTGGGTAGGCCTGATTCATTTGCTGACACCCCCATCGAGACCGGGGAGGGCGCGAGGGAGAGGAGCTGCTGCTCGCTTCGGGGGCTGTTGCTTTCTACATCGCTTCAGCACGTAACGATGCAACCTCCTGTGTGGTGTCCAAGCAAGGAACATGGTTCAAAGGGCAGAAGCTTTGTCTGGCTGGAGCCATCTGGGAACTGGGACGTAGCTCCCGAGCATCAGGGTTCAAAGCTCATAGTTGAAATCATCTTCTTTTCCCTCTCTGTGCATCAGCACCACAGCTGTGATTCAGACACCTTATCAGTGGTCATCTCTATTGCACGTGCTTTTTCCGTCCATCTGCTCTTCAGCAGTTGCTGAGGGAATGACTTTGTGCCGTAGAGGCGCTGACTGTCTAGAGGAAATGTTATCTGAGGAGGGTTTTGTGAAGGCTTCATCAGTGCAAAACCAAATTTACAGTCCTTGCAGTTCTGCGCGTGGTTTCAGCCGCTGCTGAAGTAGGATGGTGCTTCTCCTTCGGAGCCCTGCAGCAGCCGGAGCCTCTTCCCCTCCCTGGTGGGCACTGCCTCGCGCCCTGCGTCGCTTGGGCTGTTCCCACCTCCCGAGCGGTGCCCGCAGCCCTGGAGAGGTTTGCGCACCGTCCACCAGCGCACGGACTGCTGGTATTACTTGCTCTCAGCGCTCTCATTTTTTCTGTTTTGTTTTGGATTTGGGGTTTTTTTGCTTTGTTTCTTGGTTTTTTGTTTGTTTGTTTTTTAAAAAAAGTCTCACTGTAAGTCTGCCAGACTGGACTGAAACATCCCCTCTAAGAACATCCTTTCTGTGTACCATTCTACAAGTGCCAGTCGTGTTCTTTCCCTTGGAGCAGTTTATTAAATACTTGTAACTGCAAATGCTTCGCCTGGGCCCTCGTCCCTGCTGAACTGAAGAGTGAAAAACATGAACCAAAGAAGATTGCCTTCTAGTATGAAAGCAATGCCATATTGTTCACTTAAAAGCTCTCCTGGCAGCACTTACTTAGTGGATTTCTATTTTCAAGGGTCCTAATTTGTGCAAAAGTCTTCCCTGGTCAAA
This sequence comes from Larus michahellis, assembly GCF_964199755.1. NCBI lineage: Eukaryota > Metazoa > Chordata > Aves > Charadriiformes > Laridae > Larus > Larus michahellis. The sequence goes on from NC_133911.1 coordinate 9,947,075, forward strand.
CTGTATTTTTACTGCATTTGAGAATTTAGAGGGTTTATTACACCGAGCATTAATGAAGAGGAAATACCAGCCCCACAGTCGTGTTAACACTTCATATTGTCGTCACAAAATCAAATCAAAGTACCACTGAGTGAGGAACTTACTCGAAAAGAAGTGTTAAATGAGGACTAAAAGCACTTTTAAGACACAGGAAAGGCTGCAGTGCAGACTATCCAAAAAAGAATTATTGGTTGAAAACAACTAGTTTTAGGTTCTCTTGGTAAAGCAATTCAGAGGCTTGTTTAAGAACGGTTATTTTAAATGACAAAATAAACGGGTTACCTTGGTCTGGTATCTAGGTCGATGCGTGCGCTGGTTCTGGCACTTCATGCTTTGCCCTGGTCTGGGGAAGCAGCAGCGTGTTCACAGCAACGCGTCGGTGCTTCCCGAGCGTGATTCTGGCCCGGCACTTGCTCGGTTACCAGTCGCAGTTTGAGGTACTCCGTTGGGCTCTGGCTGTGCGGCGCCGCAGGTACCGCAGCGCAGCGGGGGCCCTTCGCTGGCCCCTCGGTGCCGGCTCTTCTGCGCGGGGAGAGATCGCCAGCCACGCACTGCCGGGCAGAGCACTGCACACGTGAAGGACTTGTACCTTCCTGCACTCCCATTTTTAGTGTAACACATGCACGATTACGTATGCTGAACGCAGAGATTAGCTTAATAAAAGAAAGTGGTAGCTTAATAAATTCAAATGATCATCATCTTGAAGCTTAAGTTTATCAGTGCTGTGGAATGCAGGGTTTGACTTAAGCCGTTACGTACTAAACAGCATCCCTCAGTAACGTGCCCCTGACAAACCGCACAGTCTGTAACTTTATGTAACTTTACCGTAGGGAGATTCCGTACTAGTATGTGCTTGTGTTTCTAAGCAGTAGTTATCATTGCACTTGCAACGTTTTTATAAGCCTGAAAATCTGTAAACTAATGTAAAGCACACGTGACCAAGGAAAGTGCTGCATATTTCTGAATAGGATCTGTACTCGTGCAAATGTTGAGTGCTGCAGTAATTAGCTTTCATCGGCATGTGTGTTCCAGTTGAACGGACTCAACAGGTCTGCACCAGTACAGATATTGCATGTTGTAGGTTGGAGTTTGCAGCAAAGCATGTCTTGCATTCTTCCAGCAAAAGTGCTTTGTTAGCGTAGCCCTTGCATGTCGAAGTGCTAAACTAAGGTATAGCATGTCTCAGTGAAAGAGCCACCAGCTTATCTAATGTGCATGTTCTCAGCAAGAGATCTATCATAACAGGTTACTTTTACGTTACAGTACTGAAGTGCAACAGAAAACACTTGGAAGTTGCACTGCAAATCACGTATTAATTGATGGTATCTTGAACAGAGTTAATCTAAGCCTTAAAAATTTCCTAGTGCGCAGAGGCACACCACGTTTTTCTAGCGCAGCAGATACCTTGGCTCACCTTCCGCTTCTGAGCGGTGCAGTAATAGAAACATTAGTAATTTCAAGGGAGAGGCTGCTTTTCTGCTGCAAGAATAGAAAGAAAACTAAATATAGCGAAGACGGTCAGTTTGTCACTTGTGAGCGTTTTCAGCTCACTGTACCGGTCCTCCTGTATTTCCTATAACGAAACGATGGTCTGGACTGACCCAGCAGGTCCCCCCGTTGCAGGAGCCTCCGGTCCCCTGCTGCCAGCAGCGTCTTTCAGACACCGACTTGCGTAGAGCCAGAATCCCCCCGTAGAAAAGTTCTCTGTAGAGTTGTGGCAGGCATTTAGGCTCGGCATGGCGCTACCCGAGTAGGAATTCGGAACCAGTGGTGCTGCTTTTGCTGCCTTGCCCTTTCCCAGCCCGGGGATCAGAGCATTTCTCGGCATCCGGGAGGGCGGCACTGGGGCCCCCTCTGCAGATGGGATTTGGGAGCAGTTGCCATGGCCCCTTGGATGTGGCTCCTCGGGCTCTGAAAGCGGCACGTGCATTTGGACTAGCAGAGCCCTCTGTCTTTCCATACATGATATTCTCAAACAGTTCGTTGGAATTAAGGTAATTAGCAAAGGTCTGACCCGTATGTTGGTTAGTGTGATTTATTCATTGACTCCTGTTTCCCCCAGTTTCACAAATAAAGAGAACGCCTTTGAGTGCTAGAGCTTCGACTCAGCTAAAACAAAGAGTTAAAAGCAGCCAGCTCCCTTTTGACTGTGATTCTGAGTAATAGTACATGCAGAAAAATTAATAAATAGTGAAATAGAGGTGTATTTATAGAGGTCTGTTTATAGCCTTCATCGTATCCTTATGCTAGCAGGCTGGTGCCACAGCCAGAAGAGAACGTGTGAGTGGAAGTCTACATGCAGAAGCTTCAAACTGGCATTGCTGGTGCTGCTTAGCTCTCCTGACATCTTTTACTATCTATGTTTACTTAGGCTTTGTTAAATTCATTCACTCCTAGTTGGATTCTGCTACAGGCTTCCCATTCTGCCACAATTCTGTGTACCATACCTTCGTTATTTGTCCTTTCAAGGTTTTGCTACGTGTCGGGCCAGTACATGCTTTGCTAAACCACCTTAGTTTAGGCTGCGTTGTACTCCTTTGGGGAAGCGCGTGGAGGCAGGTGGCAAAGGGACGGCCCTGCGGAAAGGGGCTCCCTGCAGAAGGAGACAGAGCCAGAGCCGGGCTCCGCCGGGCGCCCGCCTCGAGGTTTGGGGGCAGCTTGGGCAGCCCCCGTGACTTGTTTTGGCTCCTTTGCAGGGAGCCTCCGCTGGGACGCAGCCAGCTGGTCAGCCTGGGCAGAGGGTTGCTGCTACTCCAGCGCCGATGCAGCATTCTGCTTTACTTGGTGGGATTGAAGTGATTCCCTTCTCTTCATTATTTTAATTTAATTTTTAATTATTTCAGCTTTCAGTGATGATTTAGTTCTTATGCTGACAAGTGCTAGAGGAGGTAATGTATTGCATGCGTTTTAAAGAGTTGAGAATTGAACCATCAGGCCACATCTAGGGAGAGCGACTCTTCCACGTTGTAGGTTCGTCTCCCGTGGCACGCAGCGTCCGCTGCTGACTGGGAGCAAACATGAATCTGCTGCCAACAACGTGCTAGGAAACACGGCCGCCAGCAGCTGGGATAGGTGTGAAGTAAATTATCTTCCTTCACACCCATACCAGTTCTCCTGCTCGCATGTAAACACTTTCTCACGTGAGATCAACATCCCTTGTAAGCGTGACTGACTGGTTATCCCTACTGTGCTGGCCACGGCGTCAAGGCGTCCCCCTGCAGCGGTGTAAGGAGAAAAGGCCAACACTGAAAAGCGCCTTTGCCCCAACAGCTGGGACAGCAGGCGGCTGCAAAATCAGTTAATGCACAGCAGTCCAAAAAAAGCCCCAAGCGATTAAATAGGCCAATACCAGAACAAAGTCCAGCTTTAGTTACAAATATCAGGAAAAAAAAACCCAGTAGCTGGAAATAAGCGTATCTTTCCAAACGTATTTTGTCCTGGATTTCTAGTGGCCCATTCTTGCGCTTCCAGCTGTTCGTGGTGTCAGGAGCACATTACCCTCCCGCCGTTGCTGTGGGAGCTGGCTCTTTTGCACGGGAGGTTAGCGCGAGGAATCATTTTGATCTTTCTGTCTTGAACTAGGTTTGCAATAGAAGTGTTATATAGCTCCTCTTTGTTTTTTCAGAGTGAAAGAATTGAAAAAGGCCAAGGAACTTGAAGATACGCAGCAGCATCCCGTAGCAATGTGACATTGCTTTTCAGACTGTTTTCATTTTCTGTTTTTAGCAGAGACATGCAACAACAACAAAAATACCCACTGCAGTCCTGGAAATACCAGCTGCAGGATTTTAACAGTAATGTTTTGGTCATTGCATTTGCACTTTCATGGACAACTTTTAATTTGTTCAGCAAGACATCTTGGAACTCAATCTTCTGTTGGATCATGGGGAAAACAAAAGACACCAGGAGGAAATTGCGAGTTGCTTCATTCTCCGAGAAGGAAGAAGCGATTAATTATCCTTTTCATATAGGGCTGTATTAAACAACATGTGGAACTGTACAAATATTATACCAAAAATATTGCTAAGAAAAGGTGGGAATGCACAAGCAACACAAGAATGCTGTTCCTGCACCTGTCAGTCATCTCCAAGACACTGAAGCTTTGAGAGTCTCGGTGGAGGGGCTTAGATCAGTACATCTTTATTGGGTCCATGCATCCTCATTTCCTTCGCACTTCTGTCCTTTGTGTTTTATTTAAATCTCTACAGCACACTTAATGCAACTTTTTAAATCTGCAGGTTTTTAATACATCCCGTGGGAACTTACAGAGGGAGTTGGTGTATGAGATGAGCGGGTAATGCATGAGGAACAGAGAGAGCAGCTTAAGCAAGTTTTAAAAAGTTTTTTTGGTATTTTTACTAGAACCTGCAAACATATCAATTGTCATGTACTTTCTCTCATATTCAGCACTTTATTTTCTAGCCTTACTTTCATGTACTATTATTTTAATAAGTTCTTAAAATAATTTGTAAAACATGTAGCTTTTTGTCTTAAGTACTTGTCAAACCTCTTGTCGTTTTGCGGAGTCACATACATTTGTTGCCTGGACATTTTATACCACCTAAAGATCAGAGTGGTGCTGCATTCTGGCCAGTAAATTTCTTATTTTGGCTACTTCATCAAAATCTGGGCAGTTTCTGTATATATAGAAGGTAGAAATGGAAAATGAGAAAAAATATTTGAAAGGGAATATATTGATTAATTACTAAATATTTTATTCACAAAGGGTCAATAACTTGGCAAGATAAAATTATTATTTGTATAGTTTTGTCTGAATGAACGAGAAGAGTGTGGATGTATTGTTTGTACATATTGTATATATTAAAACAAAGAGATATGTGCATGAACTCAAGAAAAAGAAATGAACAAAGCAAAGCATTAGTGGCTATGGTCTGTAAAATGAAACAAAAACTTTATTTCACTATAAGAAACTTTATTTTAAATGTTCTTTAGAAGAACATTTTTGCTAAAGCATGACTAAATGGCAAAAAAGAGCTACTGTATTTAGACTTAGGAAAAAAAGGCAGAGCAACATTACTTTAAAAAAAAAAAAAAGAAAGAAAAAAAAGGATATGTTTACATTTGATTTTGGCTACCAGGAGTTTGGTTTGGTTGGTTTTAATTTATTGATTCCTTCCTTCTTTTTTTTTCCCCTGTCTTCTTTTTTTTTTCTTTTGCCAATGGTGCCAAGTAATGTGAATGCTAATATTGCTTAAGAAAATTAAGTTACTTTTGCAAAGCAGATAATCATAAGAGTACAAAAACCGTATCTAGCTTAACACCATACACTCACTCCAATAAAGAACACTTAGAATGAACATAAAATGAAAAAAAAAAAAAAAAGAAATAGTACGAAAGTAGAAAAATATGTCTCACATTTTCATATCTCCTGCTGGAAGTCAGAAAATGTAATAAAAATTGCACAAAAAATTTAAAAAAATTAAGTAAAACTTAAAAAAAAGATGCAAACTGATCTTGTAGGGGTGTCATGGTATATTGCTATTTCCACATAGTGAGGAGCCAAAGAAATTAGATTTTTTTAAATTGAACTACTAATTTAAGACTGTCACAAATTCTTCGCCATGGGAACCAGGTTCTGATCTTCATTACCGAGGAATGTAAGGGAAGAAACTCCCGAAGTCCGTGTCGTTATTGTGGGTTATGTAGATGTCCGAGATCAGAAGCTGCTCCCGTGTGTTGGTTTTGCTCGTGGCAGTTTGAAATTTCTGAATGGACTGGTGTAAATTTGAGATTGTTAGTTTTGGAATAGTTGTTCTTGCTTGATCCCGGCCACCAACCGCAATGTTTAAACGCAAGGCTTGTTGTGAAGCCTAAAAATATTCACACATAAGAAGCTTTTAAACTGGTGTCTTTAAAAGAAGAGTAAAAACAAAGATTGTGGCAAAAAAACTGGGGTCAGTGCTCTTGGTGCCTTTTCTATAATTGTACCTGTTTTTAATTACTTCTTTTCACTGCCAGCATTGAATTACAGTAGATGTGCTATAGCTCATTATCAGAATTCTCTTGTACATTTCTGAACTGCTGCTTTATGACCTGATTCAATTTAAAAACAAAAAAAGAGAAAAAACGAATGGCCTGGCGCTCACGCTGTGCCTGTGGGCAGCCCCATAGCCTCGATTTACTGTATGGAATTGGAACCTTAACCGTTAAATTTTTCTCTCGCGCAAAAACGGGACAGGAGATGCCGAATAATCTCCTTTGGGATGAATTGGAAATGCTCTGTATTAATACTGGAAGAACTCTGACATTTTGAAACCGAAATGTTGCTCCCATTAACCAGTACCTGACAATATAGAATCGACCTTTTCCTAACAAGAGTAGTGACCTCAGTGGAAATGTTTTAACTCCCTGTCTTTACAGAAAATGATTCAGTGATATACAGAGCTATTTCAAATTACTCTTCCAGATCCATGGGCCTGGTGGTGTATCTACTAATCTAGATCCTGCTTCAGCCAAACGTTTAAGCGTGTACTTGCTGTTAAACGTGCAGGCAATTCCGCGGGCGCAGCAGGACTGCCTGCACGGTTAAAGCCAAGTACAGCTTCCGAGTGCTTTGTTGTGTCGGGCCACGATCCTTCGGTGTATCGCTGGGGAGTTGGACAGACTCCCCCCGCAGCGAAGTGATTCTGCTCACCCTTTTCTTGGTTGTGGAACTTACATTTTCACGGAAGATAAGTAAGTGCAGCTTTCCGGGAAAACTCAAATTCCCAAGTGCCAGGAGCCAGATCTTCTGTCTTCTGATAATGGCATCGCTCCTTTGTGAAACACATTCGACAGCAGTAATACTGTGTGAAAGAAATACAGAATATAACATGAACCCCCTCTCTGGTTGCACGCTTATGGCAGTTCCACACAATAGCTGGTGCCCAATGGGGGGTCCCCAAGACTTGCATGTAAAACTAGTATAGATGTCTTCTCTTTTGTAAGTTTTATTTTTGTAACCGTGCATGTAAAGCATCACTGAATCAATGGATCTGTTGAAGAACTCAGCTGCTGGAACCATGCAAAATGTTTTGAATTGCCCTTAAAATATGGAAAATGTTTTCTGAATGCTTTATATTCTTTCTGCTGTAAATTAAAAACAAAGAAAATTTCCCCATACAAAGCGTGTGCCTTTTTTTAAACGCATCTCTTCCCTCCTAGTTTAAAAGAGTGATGTAGTCCTTTAGGCGCTGTAAGTAGCCATAAAAGAATGCATTTCTTCTACTACATGACCTGCTTGTAAGTAGCATCTAGTTTCTTACGGGTTATAATCCCAACAGCCCACAGCCTACCGCGAGCGGGCGTGCAGCCCCTGGAGCTTGCTGGGATTCACTGAAGGCAACGACACACTCCCTGGCTCCGCAGCCCCTTCTGCTGCTCTATTCCAGCGTGTAACCTGCGTCTGCTGTGGCGAGCAGCAGCTTTGCGAGGACTCTATTTCTCGGGCAGCGAACTCTCCGGGTCTCCTGCCGGAGTGCCGCCGACCATTGCTGGTCTGCAGCTGCCCCGCGCAGCCCTGCCAGCCCCGTCCTGCTCCGCTTCAGCAGCTGTCTCAAGCCCCAGGACACGGCTCCGCAGGCGGCTGCTGGACGAAGCCTGTAACCACCAGTCACGCTCCCTCTTTCTCCCCCCGAGGCCCTCACCCCGTGCAAAAAATTTTTCGTCTTGAGTGTTGCGCACTCTTACAGCAGACGGGAGAACTGTTTTAAAACCACGGGCGCTGGGTACCCATCTACCCGTAATATCGAAGCTTCACGTTACAGGCTTTGCCAAGATGACTGCGACTACAGGGAAGCGTTAAAAATCCATTTTGTCCTTAAAATACAAGTTCTGCCCAGCTGCAGCTAGCAGCCTGGTTTTCAAGGCAATATGCTGTAGTTTTTCAAATTTGGAAACATTCTGTGAGATTGTGTAAGGTGACATAAACTACATATTTATAAATATTTCACCAGCCCTTAGATGGTCTCGGTTCTGATTAGATTTTCTAACAGAACTTAGAGCAGTTCTATATAATCGTATATACATGGCAGATACATACGCATTATGGGTGACTAACATTTCTGAGATCAAATTATTTTCACTCCTCTTCAGTAGACGATCACTTTCAGGGCAGGGAGTCTGGGCTTTTCATGAGAAACCATGCGCGCCTAGTAGTAGAATGCTAAATCCTACATTGTGCACAAAGCAGAGGCGAATCTTGGTGGTAGCCAAGAGGCGGGCAGATGCAGGAACCTAAGAGGTCACACTTAATAACACAGTTACAGTAATAACTGAGACTTAATAGCTAACTATTGCACTGAACAAATGCACAACTTACATGAACCAACCCTCAATGATGCAAATTTTGTACCTGACTACAAGGCTAGCCTAGCAGGGAAAAACAGCTTTAATAAATTAATCATCCAGTCTGTGAGAGACTTACGGTAGTACTATTATGAGTAAGTTCTTCCAAAACCCAGGACCACAACAGAAGATGAGATTCCATTAAGAGTGTTTCTTCTGGACTACAGAGAAACAAGTTTAATTATGTTTCTCTTTAAGAATAAATCAGCATTTAACTCCCCAATTTTCTCTTTTATGTGCCTGTTAATTCCTGGCTGCTTCTTTAGCATCGTGGTGGGTTGACCCTGGCAGGAAAGTAAGCACCTACCAACTCCTCGCTCATTTCTCTGTCTCCCTGCTTCTCCCCAGCAGCATGGGAGAGGAGAATTGGAAGAGCAAATAAAAAAAATGACTGGGGTGCAGTAAAGGCAGTTTTGTAAGAGAAGGCAAAAAAGGAAAAGAACCAAAAATAAGTGATGCAAAGGCAGTCACTCACTGCCTCCCACCAGCCACCTGATACCTTGGAAAGACCATCCCCCCACCCAGCTTTACTGCTGGGGATGATGTTATCTGTCGCGGAAAGGGCCTCCAGAAAAGCTGGGGAGGGTCGCTTTATCTGGGAGTGGAGCAATAGGACGAGGGGGAACGGTTTTAAACTGAAAGAGGGGAGATTGCGATGAGATCTGAGGCAGAAATTCTTTGGTGTGAGGGGGGTGAGCCCCTGGCCCAGGTTGCCCAGAGAAGCTGTGGCTGCCCCATCCCTGGAGGGGTTCAAGGCCAGGCTGGACAGGGCTCTGAGCAGCCCGGTGTAGTGGGAGGTGTCCCTGCCCAGGGCAGGGAGTGGAACAAGATGAGCTTTAAGGTCCCTTCCAACCCAAAACACACTGTGATTCTGTGATGCTATGAACAGCCCTCTGGTCTGTTTGGCACAGCTGTGGCCCCTTCCAGCCTCTCACCTGCCCCCAGCCTGCAGGGGCAGCATGAGAAATGGAGAAGGCCTTGATGCTGTGTAGGCACTGTTCAGCAACAGACAAAACATCTGCGCGTTATCAACGCTGTTTTGCTCACAAATCAAAAGGACAGCAGCACACAGGCTGCGATGAAGAACACCACCTCCATCCCAGCTGGGCCCAGTACAAGCGTAACCCCACGAGGGTTCTGAGAAACGAGCCCAGTTCTGGGCTTTGGCCACATCAAGAGCCCTTCACAACCAGCAGGAGCCACAGGTACAAACCTACCAGGGCAGGCCTTCACCCGTCAGCACCTTCCACCCACCCTCAGGTGATGCAAGGCACATGCTGGTAGAATTTAAAACACAAGAACACACGCACACACCCACCCCCTTCCCCGCTGTATAAGCACAATATCTCAAAATCACCACATGGACCCAGTAGTTCAGGACAAGTGTTTGCTAGCAAGGGGACATAATTTCACCACTTCTGAAGGTGCTACCACAGAGAGCTGGGGCCTCGCCCACAGAGGCAGCAGCCCCGAATTGGACACCAGGCCCCATCCACGCACAGAGGAGGCACAGAGGAGCCGGACGTGCCCCGCCTAGAAACAGGGGCGGGGGGACGCACAGGGAGGGGGGAGCGGGGCGGCAGTGCGTGTGGGGGGGTGGGTGCACCCGTGCACTACACATAAGCACCGCTATCAGCTGTACAGGCCTGTCCCACACCCAGGCCGGTATAAGGGACGCTGTGCACAGCTGGCCTGGCCAGGCCCCGGCACCCCCCGCCCCAGACACCGCCCCGGCACGCCTCACGCAGCGGAGGGGGGCCGGGAGCGGGGAGGGGTGCGGCGGTGGTTCCTCTCCTCAAGCCTCCCCCGGCCCGCCCCCGCCTCAGGCCCGGCCCAACATCTCCCGCCACAGCCGGCTCCAGGCTCGCCCCCGCCCGCCGCCCTCGCCAGCGCCCCGGCCCCGCCCCTCGCTGACACCGCCCGGGCCCGGCTCCCTCAGGGTGCGGCGAAGGGGGGGCTGTGCCCCCCACCCCGCTGCCGCGCGCCGAACGGCTGCAGCGCGCGCTTGCTGCGCCCCCGCTGCTCGGGGGAGGGGGCGTGGCCTCGCGGCAGGGTCCACGAGGGGGCGTGGTTCCCTTTCGGCCCCGCCCCGGGGCGCCCAGGCCCCGCCCCGGTTCCCGTCACATCCCGGCGCCGGCGGGGCCGCGCGCACTTCCTCTCGGGAACCGCTTGGACGCCGCGGCCGCGCAGCCCGACCCCGCCGGCAGGATGTGAGTGCGGGACCGGGGCGCCTGGGGACACCCGCTGGTGGCGAGTGGCGGCGGGGCCGGCCGCGCCCAGGCGGGCGGTGGCGGCGGGAGCGGGGCCAGGCCTGCTGCGCAGCGCGGGCGGCCCGGCGGGGCCGGCTGGTGTCCCGGTGCCGGCGCCGCCCGCGGGCGGGGGCTGCCGGGAGCGGCTGTGCGTGGTGCCGTGGGTGGTGGCGCCGGGACGGGCCGTCGCTTGGCCCTGGCGCCCTGAGGCGCTGCGGGGGCCTGGGCAGCCCCGGGCGTCTCTCCGTAGCGGTGGCCGTGCAGCCGGAGCACCGAGCGAGCGCGTTCCGGTGACCGGTCTGTCGCTGTGCTTGGACCCGCGTCCCTCAGGAAGAGGTTTCACTTCCGAAACTCGGGTCTGGGCCCAGCGGGGGAGCGGTACTGAGGGGCGGCTGAAGCGCCAAAACGGGAGCGGTTCGTTGTGTTGTACGTGACTGCTCTTGAGCCGTGCCACAGGCTGCCTGGTTCGCTCGGGGGGTGTGTGTGTGTACATTTGTTGTCGCTAAATGTAAATTAGAAGTCGATGTGCGAATACAGCCGATAGTCAGTTTCAGCTCCTCTGAGTTGAGGATGCACTAAACAGCACACGCTTCTGATGCCAAAGAAATGAAAGCATGGAAAAGCAGATTGTACGGGTGGTTCTAGAGATACGCAGCAAAAGCTTGGCAAAGAGGTGAAAAGGTACGAGGGGTGTGTACAGAGGCTCTTGCATCTGTTAGGAAGACGCAGGGTGTAGCAGCTGGTGGAAGAACTCCACGGCCTGAGGTTATGAATTCAAAGTTGACCAGAGGTAAACGGCTGTATGTGCTGAATGCTTTTTCCTTTCCTGTGCTTTCTCTTGCCCCGTTTCAAAAGAACGGAGACAGAGGTGTGCACTGCAAGAGCGCGTAGTTACAATAACCATTAAGTAAGTTTTTGTAAACTGCTGTAGTTTGAAGCTTGGTATTTGTGTTTGTACTGGAAAACAAGAACACCCCGAGCCCAAACGCTCGAATACTTGAGCCCTGTGAACCATTGTAGGAGTTGTCATGTGCCTTATTGTAAACGATAGTATTAGCAAGTCACCGCTATCTTTTAGTGTGTCAGGCAATTTGTTGGCAAGGTGTTGGGACACTGCATGACTTACCCCTATTGTCAGCTGTTAAAACATCACTTCTCCGGTATTTATTACAAGGACGTAAGCTCCCGGTTTTCAGGAATGTCAGATAACTTGTGTACTCTAAGCATATCCACTTCAAACTGAAAACACAGCCTGTTCAAAGCTAAACAGAATAGTGATGACTTTCTTTACTGCAGGTCAGCCACTGTCCCTGGAAGCTCAAATGCGGCTGCTGGCAGTAATCGTCGTCTTCAGCAGACTCAACATCAAGTAGATGAGGTAAAAGTCTAGTCTGGTAGCAGCGTAACCATTTTGCTTCAGGGAAGTTGTATAGCTAGAAGGGGTATTTTGGCCAAAGCAGTTTCCCCTTCATTAGATGAAGGGGAAGCCTAGTATCGTTCAGCTTGCTTTATTATACTTGTGTCATCTTAACTCTTCCAAAGGTTAAAGAAAAATAATAAAATCCATTCAGCTGGAGTGGGGAAGTAGAGAGAAGCTACCAGTGGCTGAACATTAGCTGCAAACTCTGTGCTTGAGGATTTGGCATAAGTAAAGATAAGAACCTTTGTTCTTACAGAGAACAAGCTTCTCTCTCATCAGTAGCAATGAAGGCCAACCGCCAAATATGACGTGTCTGGATTTCTGGGGAGTCCAAAAGCCAGGCTGGCTACTGACAGTACTTTTATTTTTTTTTTGACATGCGGTTGACTATCACATTTATATGCCTCAACTCCTTCTGAAGCGAGCTGGGAATTGTTTCCCAGGTTTAAGGGAATGCCAGCACAACTGGCACTGCTGACATTTTAAAGTAGGTATTGGGGGCATCCAGCCACGGGTGAATTTCACGATTTTGTTTAAGCTTATGACTGGGTATACTGAGGGGTAATAGCCCCTACTTCTGGGAGAACACCGAGAGTACTGTGTGTTGCTATCTGTTGCCTACAATTAAGTTCCACAGCGGGTGATACAACTGGTAACTTACCGTAAGCATTAAACTGATGTAGGTGGTTGACATCATGAGAGTGAATGTGGACAAGGTTTTGGAGCGAGACCAGAAGCTGTCGGAGTTGGATGACCGTGCTGATGCACTGCAAGCAGGAGCTTCCCAGTTTGAGACCAGTGCAGCCAAGCTGAAAAGGAAGTATTGGTGGAAGAACTGTAAGGTAACTGTGGCTTGTCCACTTACACCGTGCAGTATTGCTGTTAACACTATTACAATCAGCTTCTCAAAAGATAAAAGTAAACTTGACTTTAGCCAATGTTATTTAAGTTATGGCGTCTTTTTTTTTTTTTTAAACATGGCATAGTGGTTAGGTGAGGTAACCAAAAGCTGGATTATCAGCCATGCTGCTTGGTGCGAGAACACCTCGTCTAAGATGCTAATGGCCAGAAGGAAACACCTCAGTAATCTAAGGCTTTGCAAAACAGGAATTAAAAGGCCAAAAAAAGCATAGGTTGAGTTAACGTGCAGGAAATATTAGAAGGCAGAAGGAGCTCACTCAGACTCCTGTACTTGTGGGTGTTGGCAAAGGTTGGAGTCATCTTTGGTGACCAAAAAAACGGTGAAAGATGTGGTATAGGGGAAGAGTGGAAGTGATGTTTAATAGTTTTTACTGCTGCTTGTACTCTTACCAGAGCCAGGCTTTGCATGGAGGCAGAGGAGAAAAGAACCTGTTGCTCCACTCTGCCTGTGCGCACAGCCTGCCATCTCTGAGCGGCAGTGGTGGGTCGAGCTTGATTACTGCAGAAGTTTTATTTGCCACGTCAGATCTAGCACACGGTGCGAAAGTACCTTGCGGGGGCTGCTTTCCTGTACCCTAAAGGCCAGTTAATGTTGATGCATGGTTTGTAGTAAGTGTTGTGTGGCTTTATTTTCACAGATGTGGGCAATATTGATAGCTGTTGTTATCATTATCATCATCATCATTATTGGTAAGTTTCACTAAAATGGGGGTTTCTGGTAGAGTTGGAATAGATGGTGTTAATTCACTGACTGGTGCAGCAAATGAAGCCAGGACACTCAAATGGGAGTGTATTCGATGTGAATTTGAAGTAGCAGTGACTGCTTTAACAACGGTGGCCTGCAGTGAGTGGTAAATTGCAACCGCTGCGGGAGTGGCAATAGCTGAATCTCGGACAAGGGTGAGAGTGGAAATAGCGGGGACTTGGGAACCAGGAACAGCCTTGGGTTTTACAGCTGTGTGTTGCAGAAGTGTGAGTAGAAATTCCATTTGCCTCCCTTGTCCAGATTGGTGTTTCATCCGTCAGCTTCTTGCCAGACGAATCGGTTTCAGCGTGGCAGTCCCAAGTCTGCTGCCGTAGTAGATGTTTTTTTAAATGTAGTAGGCTTTTTTTTTTTTAAAGTAGAAACTTTGCTGTTGGGTGAAATGATAGTAATCTTGGGTCAGGATAATGAGCTGGGGAACACAGAGTTCAGTCTTGGGCTTGAATTCTCATGTAATTCCCCAGGTATTTCATGGGAGGACAAAGATTAGGTTTGTGCTGTAATACAGCAACAAACACTGTGGTAACCGTTGGCAACAGATGTGTTGTCCTGGGTGAGAAATACCAGTGTGCAAGCACTAAGGAAAGCTAAAACTAGGAAACCAACACGGGAAGCTCTTAAACCCCTCGATAGCCGCCTCTAGTGCCTTAAATTCTTCAAGCGCAGGATTGTTACGGGGAGGGGCTGAAGGCGACTGTCCTTTGTCCAACTGTTTTCTTCTCTTTGTAGTTCTGAGTGTGCCTTCATGAGTTACAGGAAGAAACTCAGACCAACCGAAGGTGCCAATCTCCAGCCTCTCCGCCGCAAACCTGCTGCGTTTTCAGCCTGTTTACTGCTGTTTGAAGCAAAACTATTTTGATTACTGAAATGTAGCTAACTTCACCCGGTTGCCTTAAGACACTCCTGCCATAAATGACTAACGAGCACAGCCCTCCCGGTGCACGGTGCCTTGTTCCCGGGGCGGAGCTGCTGCCGGGCTCCGCCCTCGCTTGCGGGGTTGGGTCGCCGTCCTTCCCCCCCGGCCCTCCCCGGTGCATCCCCCTGCGCGCGGGGGCGGGGCCGCACGTGGCGGCGGGGCAGGCGCGCGCGCACGGGGGCCGCGTGCGGCGGCGCGTGAGGGGCGGGGCGGTGGCCGCGCGCCCCGCCCTACCCGCGCCCTTCCCGCCAATAAAGCGCCTCCGCCCGCCCCCTCCCCTCCCCGCGGGGCGCGGCGCACGTGGCCGCCGTGTGTGGGAGCGGGGCCGCCGCGTGCGGCCGCCGTTACGTAAGGGCGGGGCGGGGGCGCGCGCGGGGCTGGCGGTCGCGGCCCGCCCGCGGCAGGCGGGGCGGGGGGGCGGCGGGAGGGCGAAGCGGCGGCCGCCCGGAGCCGCTGGGGTCTGTCTCCGCGGGGAAAGGCGCTACCGGGCGGTGATCGCGGGGGCGCGTGCGGGAGGGTCGGCCGGAGTGGGGGGAGCTACCCCGGAGGAGGGGCCGGTCCGGCGGCGGGGGGGGGAGGGGCGGCGGCGTCTCCCGCGTCCCCTCGAGGCCGCGCCCCTGTCTCCCGCAGCAGACCGGCCGGGCACGTCCCTGTCCCGGAGGCTGAGGGGCTGGGCCGAGGGCCGATGCCCCTGCGCCGCGGCGGTCTGCGGGTCGGCGATGGACGTGCGCGAGCTCCGGGGCGGCAGCTCGCAGCGCGGCGGGCCTTGGCCGGGGGCTGGCGACGAGCGAGAGGAGGCGGTCAGCGCAGCCGGGCCGGAGCGAGAGCGGCGGGGGGCCGCGGGCCCCGGCTGCACCGTCTGTGCGGGAGCCGGCTCCAGAGGGAACGGGCTTAACGGGCCGAGCTCCGGCGGGACCGACCCCTGCGGCCGCCGGTCGAAGGGCTGCTCGGCGGCGAGTTTCCAGAGGCAAAGCGAAGTTAACAGGTAACTGGCGACGGCGCGCGGCACCCGCCGTCCTGTGGCCGGAGCCGGGGCAGAGCCCGCTGGGGCGGGAGGAGCCGGCGCCGCTCCCGGGGCCCGCCTCACGGAGCGCCCCGCGCCTTCCTCATCGGCTCTTTGGCTAATTATTAGATTGGCTGATCCAGGTACGTCAGTGGCCCTTTTGTGGCTTCTCTATGTACTCAGTCTAAAGACTGCATTTGGCAGCAGTAAAGCAGAAATTACTTAAATAATATTTTTCCCAAAAGTTCAGAAATTCATTGGTGTGCTAATTTATTTTTTTTTTTATTAAAAACAAAAAAGCGGTTCAAGAGCTATAATTATGCAATGTTGAACTGGCGTGTAAGGTTAACATGCAAGACTTGAGCTCACTTAGTAATTTATATAGTAAGAGAATGATACTAATAAAAATGCCAAACGGGCAAAAGTTATTTAAAATAACGGTGTTCGTATCTCATTTGTAGGATTAGAATCGATCTGTGTTTTGGGATGTTTTCTGCTTATTTTCCAGTCAGTGAAATAAGTAAAAGTAAGAAAAGGGAGATTTTGCTTGCAACTGTGGAGGCCAACAACTCTGTTAAAAGTATAATAAAGACCCCTGAATCGCGTGAGGAATGAAATCTTTGCATCAGGTGTATTTTGAGGACCTCATGTTTCCCTGAAGTGATTACAATCAGATGCACACTTCAAGGCTAGAAAAACACGTATACGTAAAGAATCAGCATCTACTGATGGTATTAACACCATAAAGATTTAGAAAATCTAGAGTAAACATCAGCTTATTTTTAGTTGCTAAGCATCTTAGCAAGCAGATTGGTTATGATGTGACTTTGCGGTCCGTGACATGTTTGAGCTGAAAAGGAGCAAAGTAGAGGAGAAAAGATTAAGTAGCAAAGAAGTGAGAAAGACACAACGGAAAATATAGTGAATGAGCATTAGGATATTTCTGAATATCCTGTGACTCTGTGGCTAAGCCCATAAAATGTTAATTTAGTGAATAATTTTAATTAGCTGACAGAAAAGAAGCTCCTATACCAGAAGTCTCCGGTAAAGTTTAACTTCTGTTTTACAGTGATCAGCTGAATTGGAGCCAGTCTCAGAGAGATCTGATGATGATGATCCAAGAAATGAAAAGATGTTTGCCTGAAGAGAAAAGGAGTTCCAGCAAGCCCAGTACCATCAGTGCTCTCAACTATGCCTTGCGGTGTGTCCAACAGGTCCGAGGTATGTGTGGAAAAAATCTGGGAGCTATATAGCAGCTTGGTTTGAATAGATGTGTCTGGCAAATAACATAAAAACAAGTGAAAGCATTGCAGTTATCCTGCAAACAATTGACTTTCTGAAGCACTGTGGGTTGTTTTTTTTTAAATAATCTTTTCTATTGAAATGCCCACCTACTGCTTCTCCTTTCTTCATGATCCTATAGCTAATCGGTGCACTGCTGATAACTTTCTGTGTATATATTGAAAAAAACAGCATTCCCATCCCACTTCAAAAAATTTTTGGATAGTCTCTGTTTTCCAAGAGAACTGAGTAGCTAAAATTGTTCTTTTGCCATCATGTCCTGTACTTTCTACTTCCGCATGCTCGGCTTCTGTAACATTAATAGTCTCTCCAGGAGTATAATCAGTATTCCTTTTTCCTTTGTCACTACACAGACCTTCCTCATCTTACCTTGGACTTCACCAAAAAGATGACAAAAGTACAAGGGCTGTAAGAAATACTTTCAAAATAGTCTCCTTACTGACTTCCTTGTGTTTGTTTTGCTTTTCCTGTTGTTTTTTTTTTCAATTAGCAAACAATGACTTTTTCCAGGCTCTGAATGACCGAAGAGCGTTTCAGACAGATGTGATGACATACAGCATAGAAGAGTTGGTGGCAGTTGCATCTGAACATACTCCAAAAAACACTGTAAGGAATTCAGGCACACTCAAGGAGTTCATCACGTGCCGTTTCACTTTCCATTTAGTCTCCTTATATCGTTTTGTGGACGTAGAATCTGTAAAATTAAAAAGCCTTTAAGTTTTAGCCAGACAGGCCTTTGTGTTTTAAAAGGTAGATCAAGACTACTTCTTATCTGTTCTGACTCAGGGTGTACCCAAGAGCAGTAAGTGAAGACATACCTTTTCTTCTTTTTTCCTTTTTTTTTTATTTTGCCAGAAGCGACAAATATCTTTGAGAACCTTATTTGAGAATTCATTTACAGCACAGTAATCTCTTGAGATGGACTTAGCAGAATGTTTTCAAAGTTGATCAAGTCCGTAGTTGTGAGAGACTTTGGCTTCTGTTTGTACTCCTGGATTTAATTTTTTTTTCTTAATTTGCAGAATGTGTCATGCTTTCTGGCTCTGCTTTAAAGAAAAGAGTGGTTTTTGATATTCAGTACTGTTAGATGCGGCATCAGAAATATTGCAAATGCTTTCTACTTGAAAAGTTCTCAGAATATTTTTATATGGGGAATTGTAGTGAATACTCTGAAATTTGGGGAGAAGTGCGTGGAGTGATAACCAGTCATTCTGAACAATGATAAGCATCATTGTAATTTGTTTCAGTTTTGATATTGCAGTCTTATTAGCATTTGTAAATCGTGAGTAAGCTACTGTAGCGTTGAAGATTGTAGTAGCTCATGCAGAACGGTAATTGGATGCTTAAGAACACATTTTTGAACCTCTGTCTTAGGTTGCAGTGTGTGGTGGGTTTGGGTTGGTTTGTTTTGGAGTTGTTCTGGTTTTGTTTGTTTATCCTTACAATACTGCTACCATGTGTTGGGGGAGGATTGTCTTTAACGATGTTTATTTTGCAGGACACATTTGTGGCGGTGTTTTCCTTGCTTTCGGGACGCATGGTGCATATTTCTGAGCAGGCAGCATCCATTCTAAACTGTAAGAAGAAAGTGTTGGACTCCTCCCGGTTTGTAGAGCTGCTTGTCCCTCAGGATGTGAGTGTGTTCTACACACACACCGATCAGTCCCACCTGCCGCTTTGGAACGTGGAAAGTCAAGCAGGTGGGACTTGGCAATGCTCTTAAATGCTTTATGTGTCTTTCTGTCTTTGCAGAATGAGGATAGAACAGTTGTTCATTTTAAAGGCTTATGCTAGCTATACACATAGGCCACACTTGTTCCCCTTCTGCTTTGAAAACTTGCGTAGCTACGCAGCTGGCCTCCTAGAGGCTTGACTCTTACTTGGGGTAGGTAAAAGGCAGATGCTTTGTTGTTTTGCGTACCGTCTTACTCATTGCAAATGTTTCTGCCTTTTTAAAAAGAAACTAAAGGTCTCATGGTGAGTTTAAGTTGTTTAATGTACATCTTACAGTTGCTTAGGTGATTTGTCTTTATGGTCCGCTTGCAGCCTGCTGTGAGCACAGCTCACTGAACCCAAGTTTTAAGCTGACTTGCTGTTTAGTGCTGGATGTGCCTAAATGATGACTTTAGAGTCCTGTGTTATTTGTGAGCAGTTCAAGTGTAGCTCTTGTGCCCACCTCGCCATGGGGCTGTTCTGCATCAGAGCTGGGAAGGCCGAGATCCTTGCTACCAAAGGATGTGAGGCATCAGAGGCTGCTGACGCTCACATGCCAGGGATTCCACAACTTGTAAGCCAGTCACGTGCCTACCCAGCAGAGCAGTGGCACCCCTATACAGTAGCTGTTATTTTCTTACTGTGAGCTGTTAATGAATTGTCCTCTCCCCATAACTCTTGGCTGCGTATAGTTTTTGATACGTGGCTCATAAAGCCAGGAATTTTTGCCTTTCCTTTCCACAGTGATGCACTGGCAAAAGGAGTTTTTCAGATCATATGCGTTTCCTCTGAATTTAGTTCCAGGTCAGCCATTTCTCCAAGAGTGAGTGGGCTGGAGGAGAGAGAGAACATTTGAGGTGGGAGCAGACTGTTGAACAGCTGATTCAGTAGCTAATAAGGAGCAGGTTGTGAGACTTCAGACTTGCTCAGAAAGTCTGGAGAATGCAGAGTTTAAAGGATACTTTTAAGGTGACCTTTTTAAGGATATTAACTGGTACTTTCAATGTGTGTTCTTTTTACTAGCTTCTCTGTATGAATGTGCCCAGGTGAAATCCTTTTTCTGCAGAATCAGGCAAGTACATTAATACACTTTTATGTTTGTGAAGGCTGGGCAAAGGGTACAGTAGTGGGCAGAAAGAGTGTTCTGTTGTTAAAACTGACCAAAGTGAGCTCGTGGAACTCCATTACAAAATTGACTTATTGTATTTAATATTGGCATCCAGCAGGACATTTTGGATATCTTTCCCATAGTGATGCTTAAACTTGCATGGGGATAGAAGGAAAGCCTTTCATACGTGTTTCTTTTGGACCTGTCAGTTTCCTTCAGTACTGTTGTGCAGGAGAAGAATGATGTTGTGAAAAATTGCAGCTCCCCCTTCTACAGTTTAGAGTGCAGGCAAAAGGTGTTTTTGCTTAAGATTGCTCGAGAGTTTGTGACAGAGGCAGTAACAGAAACTCAGCCACCTGAGTCCCTGTATGAGACCTGAATCATGAGATACTACTTGCTGTCACTATAGATGCAGTTTGTTGCTTTGTGCCTGGCTAATTTGGTGCTAAAAGAAGAAAGAAAAATTGAGATTGGCCTGTAGTCTTCAGTGCAGTTCTGTTTCAGACTCGGGTGGTCTCTTGATTTCAGTAAGAACTGTTTCCTTCTGAGCAGATAGAAAACTTATTCTGTCTGTCAGTCAATCATTGATTCATTCATCTGTGTTTCAAAAGCCCGATTTCTAAATCACCTTTGTCTCTTGAATTGCGTAAGGGCACTTGGAATATCAGGACAGATGTCAACTTCAAGTTGGGGGAGCTGTTTGTAGGATACATAAAAGTTTTGCAAAAGTTTTTCTTCAGATTTTCATATGACATCTCTCCTTCCTTTATATAACAGATCCTTGTGATTATGTGGGCTTCATGACTAAAAAATATTTTCTCACAAGCACATACTAGGCTAATGTATGAAAATGGGTTTTTGTAGGTTAAACTCCTACTATATCCAGTTTCCATTTTTATCTTTTTTTTCCAAAAGGGGGAGCTGTTAGTAGTATTTTTTATGACATTAACTCCTCTCTACAAACATTTTACAAAGCTAAGTGTGGAATAAGAAAGTAACCTTTAGTGTAAGTGATAATGTCCAAACGTTCATCTCAATTCTTTCTGTTAGAGATGGGTAAGATACTGCAGTTATAACAGGTGAAAAAACACTAGCAATAGAAACAGGCAATTGCTAATGTAGTTGTTACAAAGCCCTGGTTAAGATCTCATCTAGGATGTTGTGTGCTGCTACTGCTCACACATGTTCATGGGAGGAGGACAGCAATCAAAGAACAACAGTTATTTGTGAACCAAGGCCAGAGGGGTCTTATTTATGTAGGTCAGTGAAACAATACTTGTGAGAGACAGATTCTTTTTTTTTTCCACAAGAATGGTACAGAATAAACAACAAACAGAAAAAGAACTGTTTAACTTGAAGGAGAGCACAAGATCAAATGAATGGTTCTCGTGAATTTGGACTGAGAATTAGCAAGTGGTCTTTAACCATTAGAGCGATGGCATTTCTAGAACAGCCTCGGAATGCAAGTATTGGAGGCAAAACACCTACTCAGTTTTCAGGGGAGTGAGATCAGTATTGCTGAATGTGTTGGCCTTGGATCGTGAGGGAGTGTGTGTAGGACCTCAGGAGATTCTGATTATCTGGGTCTGTGTGCTCAGCATAACTTGCCTGTGCAGGGCTCTCAGCCCTGGCGTAAAGTATCTGAGTCTTGAAACCACTACCTTAATCCCTTTTACTTTTTCTCAGGGGTGGTAAAGATCAAGAACAGGAAACGCGTTGTTACCCCTTCCGAATCACCCCGTACTTGGTCCATGTGTGTACTTCTGAACACGTGGATGCAGAATCCTGCTGTTTAGCTTTGGCTGAGAAAATTCACTCTGGATATGAAGGCAAGTCGGGAGACACCAGTGAAAAAAACAAGGCAATAGGAAAATGCAGTATATGAAAGTCTGCTTCCTTTGTTCAGAACTTGTGCTTGGGTAATCTCACCTGTGTAATTTGCAGTTTGTGTGTGTGTGCATGCATGTGAATCCAGAGCATCTGTGCCTTTTTGCAAGGCCCCAAAGCATTTGACCTCTTCTCACTATTTTTATTTTTGAGAAGTCTGTAACACCTGTTTCTATGAGTTACTGGTCAGAAAGCAGGGAGAAATTAAAAAGTTCGGGAGCCAGTAACTTTCTATCATGAGCAAAAGTAACGGTTAGGTTTTCTGTCTTGGTGCATATTTTGTTTCAGTGAATATATCTTTTTCTATTAGCTCCTCGAATTCCTATGGATAAAAGAATCTTCACCACCACTCACACCCCTGGATGTGTTTTTCTTGAGATAGATGACAGGTGAGATTTGAATCTTAAGACCTGTGAGGTGTGTATGGAGAGGTAGCAAAACATCCTTTGGTGATGCAGCTGGATACCGAAGTAAAGTTGTTGAACTGTGCAGTTGGCAATAGTAAACTAAACAAAGTAGTTTTGTGTTAGTACTGTCATGGAAAATCATCTACTGTTCCATGGACGTAATCTCCTTTGTTGACTTAAAATGTGAATTAAACAGAACTGTAGTCAGTTTTTGTTATCCAGGGCAATGGGGACCTGTGGCAACACAGACAGTGTAAAACCCACATAACGCAAAGCTCTGGGGATCACAGTGTGGTGATACAGCCGTACTGAGAGGAGTCATATAAATTTGACCAGACTAAAGCTGTCTTCTGCAAAGCCACAGGAGTGTTTTTACAACACACTTTGCAGCATCTATGTCAGATTTCTTACTAACGTTTTACCTGTGACCTGTTTCTTTAAGATCTCTTTCTTTATTTTTCCCCTCCTTTGCATATAGACAAGCACAAAACTGCCTGCGAATGTGAAAATCTGTTAGATCTCCAGGCACAGAAATGGTTGCCATCGGTATTTACATGTCTGCATTGGACTGGAGGATTATTAGATGGGCTGGAAAATGTTCTGTAGCCTTAGTTCTTGCCATTGTAGATCCTGCACGGGGACTTTACTGACAAGCAAAGGGTTAAGGATGTAAATACTCAAAACTATGTTATAATCAGTGAAAATGTGTTTGGGTTTCAGAGCAGTGCCTTTGTTGGGTTACTTACCTCAGGATTTAATTGGGACATCCATACTGATGTATTTACACCCAGAAGATCGTCCTTTGATGATTGCTGTTCACCGGAAAAGTAAGTACAGGTGCTTTAAGAGGAATTCCTACTGGTTTTAACATTCTTTCATTATCATATTGATTGATATGTGACCGATCTGCAGTCTAGGCAAAAATAAATGAATTAAAGCAACCAGCTTCAGGTCAAAGCAAATTCAAACCCAAAGTTTTAAAGGACCCCAGTCATTAGTGTTTGTGTTTGCACTACTGTGTCATAATGTAAAATAAACCTTATTTCTTGATTGTGTTTTGTGGCTTTTTTCAGTCCTGAAATTTGCTGGCCAACCCCCTTTCGAACATTTACCTATTAGATTTTGTACTCAAAATGGGGATTATGTTATACTGGATACCAGCTGGTCCAGTTTTGTGAATCCTTGGAGCAGGAAAGTGGTGTTCATCATTGGCCGACACAAAGTCCGGACGTAAGTCAGCTGTAGAATTGATCTATTAAAGTGCTTCTCATTGAATACTCTGCAAAACGAAACAGTCTCAGTACTGAACTAGAGACATAATGTTGCTACTGCAGTCTGTGACAACTACCTAGCATCTGTCTTGCAGCCCATTCCTTCAGAATAGCATTAGTCTTGTTTATTAAGTATGAAAATAAATAAATCAGTTTGAAGTAAAAGGCAGTCAGCTCTTTTTTAGCATATATTTTTGCACATGGTTGATGTCCAAATACTGTGACAATGGACACGTCTAAATCAAAATACCACTTTTAGACAAGCTGAGTAAAAGCTGAAAAGAAATGTAAAAAGTAGATCACACTAACAAATAATTAGTTTACATTTATTCATGATTGGCTCACAAAAAAAATGTTACTTGATGGACATGTAGCCAAAATCACCTTCTGGCTTGTTTTCTTCTGGAACATTCACTTGATACAGAATCTAAATATTTACCAAAGTAACCTGTTTTAAAAATGCAATTAGTATTGAACGCGCAAGTTAGTTTTTCCTTAGTTTCCAAGAGATTTGGAAATATGACTGTCTGCCTTCCTCTTACTTGGTTTCTTTTGTAGGAAATGGCTTTTTGGGGTGACCTTTTGACTTTTCAAAGTGATCTTTTATTCAAGACACTATGGGGTGTGAATTTGTCTTCTGAGGGAAGGCGGCAGAGGGGTAGATGCTTGTCAGCCTTTACTGGGGTCACTGTGGTGGTGGTACTGACTTCGCCGCAGCTTCCCGTGAAGCGCTGCTCTCCTAGCACCGCCCTGCTCCCCTGGCAGAGCTGCTAGTGGAACAGATTACATCCCTTTGCGTTGATTCAGCGAAGCAGTCAAAATAAAATAATGATAATTAAAAAAAAAAAAAAATCTGTTCTAACTCTTTTTATAGCTGGCTTTTCTTCATCAACTTAAAATTAACAGTGAAATTTTGTTGGCTCTCTCCAGAAGCCCTCTGAATGAAGATGTCTTTGCTGCAAGAAGTAAAGAAATGAGCAGTGTTGAGAAAGAGATAAGAGAATTGCAAGGACAAATTTACAAGCTGCTCCTGCAGGTAAAGAAGAAAGAATTTCAGAACATTGGCTGGCCTTCTGAATGAGAGGCTAAAGAAACGCGGGTCTGTTTAGCAGACTACTTTGGGGATAATCTGTTAAAAGGTCTGAAAGGAAAGTTCTGATTGGAGACAAGCTTGTGTGACAGCATTAAAAATATGGCTCTGGGTTGCCCACCTCATTAGAGAAAAATATTTTGTTTGACATATTTGCCAAGTCATTATATGGAAGGATAAATCTGCATCCTGAAACAGCTTTAAGCACAGTAGAGAATTTTTCCCAAGCAAGTGGTAGAGCCCAGAGCAATACTGACTTTTCACTTAATTTTCTTTGTTTACTTGAAGTTCTGTGTTGCAAAGTGTATTATTCCCTTCTTTTTGTTCTCAAAGAGGATGATTTTTTTAAGTACTATTTTTTTCCCTCATACAGCCAGTGCACAGCAATGTTTCCAGTGGTTATGGAAGCCTTGGAAGCAGTGGCTCTTATGAGCACTATATCAGCATAGCGTCTTCGAGTGACTCCAATGGGAATTGCACAGAGGAAGTACAGGAACCAGTAAGTCTATAAATGAGTCACTGCCTGCGGAGTAGTAAAAGTACGGTTTTAAAAATGAAAATTTTTATCGTGTACATGTGCACCACTCATCGTGAATTTTACTGAAGTGGGAAGATATAGCTTTTTTCAAGCCAAGTGTACTTCAGTTGGTTAATTACGGAATGCTGGCTTTTGGTTTTTGCCCTTAATTTTGCTGACTAAAATGAGCAGATAGCTACTACGGTAGTTCACCAAAGTAAATTGAAGACTTGCTTAAGATCAGCCTTCTCAAAGAACCAGTGGACTCGGAGAAAAAAGTAGAAGAACTTTGCAACCAGAAAGGGGATTGATGCATGTGAAAGGGTTTCTGTTTGCTTGGGATTGTCTGATTTGTTTTAAAAAGGGCACTAGAGGTACAGCGTAAACTGCTATAGAAAAGAGTGGAAACAGTACTGTCCTAAAACAAACATTGCAATTACCTAGTTTCCTTGTGAGGCTCCTGGGTAAGTCATCAGCTTATTCCCGCTCTCAAGGCTTGCATCAGTATCAGTCTCCCAAGTAACAAGCGATAGGACAAGAGGAAAGGGCCTCAAGTTACGTCAGGGAGGTTTAGACTGGATATTAGGAAAAAAATTCTTCACTGAAAGGGTTATCAAACACTGGACCAGGCTGCCCAGGGCAGTGGTGGAGTTGCCATCTCTGGAGGTACTGAAGAGCCGGGCAGACGTGAAGGACACGGGGTAGTGGTGGGTTTGGCAGGGTTATGTTGATGGTTGGACTCTGATTTTAAAGGTTCCTTCCAACCTCGACGATTCTATGATCTGTGATTAAAACATTCAAATGTTGAGGGTGTTTGAACTTTTATCATAGTTAATTTAATTAAATTAACCATGATAATTAGATTAATTAAATTTACAAATACCAATAGACACCAGGCTTAGACTGACAGTCCCCGCTCCCTTTCAGTTTGGAGAGTACAAGAACCCAAACCCTTCTTAACAGTCTCCTATGGCCTCTTTTTATTAATTTTATTCTGACTTCACGTTTTCGCGTATCTCAAGATGACATTGCAACAAGTTTGCGCAGATGTCAACCGGATAAAGAATCTGGGACAGCAGCTGTATATTGCGTCAAGGAGCAAGCCGCAGAATGGAAATGATCAGGCTGTGGGCTCAGAAATGCTAGGAGGTGAGCTAATGTAATTATGATCCTTAAGGTAACGGGAACTCCTGTGTATCTATAGCCATGTGTTTTGCTAGCTGGTGTTATGCTGAAGAATTTAAGATAGTGTTTTAGCATGGCACGAATGTGGGAGGTGTTTTGTTGTTTGTTTTGTTGTTTTTTTAAAAGAAAAAATCAACTAAAAAAAACCAACCCCACCCCAAAAAAACCTCAGCAGATACAATAACTTTCCACATTCTTTCCACATTCCACATTCTTTCCACTGCCTCGAAACGTGTCAATTGAGAACAATTTAGTATTGAGAGCTGTGCTGTCGTAGGCCATGTGTTCCTGTATTTTATATATATATCTCTATATCTATCTCCTAGTGTATATATATGTGTGTGTCTCAGTGGGGGTGGTGTTTAGATGCCTTTGAGAGCACTCTCTGAGGATTTCTGCTTTTCTAGGGAAGAGGCACGCTGCTTCCTGTTTTCTTCAGACATTGAGAAGCGATAGCACAGAAGAACCAGGCAATGCATTTTATGATGATTCAAAGAAGACTCCGCGTGTTCCTTCCTATCAGCAGATCAATTGTGTTGATAGTATCATCAGGTAATAAACTATGGAGCGATTTTAGTGATATAAGTTTAAGATTAATTGGTGGAAGGTAACTGGGTTTTCAGTTGTGAGATAAATTTGGGATTGATTGTAAAGTTTTCTGCCTCTCTGGGCAATCCATCCCAAATTTCAGTCAATGTGAGTTACACAGTAATGAATAGTTTAGGGCCTAAGATTCTGTTTCCAACTATTGACATTTGTCTACTGGTAGTTTCACCGTTGGTGCAACAGGAGTTTAAGAGAATTTCATTGGGCATAATATGTCAATGTCTTCTCAATATGTGCTTTGAGTACATCCATATAAAACAGAAAGTTGATACAATTTGTCAAATGTCAGTAATATTTAACCAAGTGGATAACATCATCTTTTTTCTTTTTTCTTTTTTTTTCTTTTTTCTTTTCTTTCTTTTTTTTTTTTAAGAGTAACTGATAGATTTTATTTAAAATGCTCCTTGGAAAGCAGATATGTGTCCAGAGCTTCCTGCAGTGAATTTAAAATACTAGTTAACGACCCCTGGATCTCCAGTTTGGATTGTTCAAATGTTTGTCTCTCCAAATGGAGAAAAAACACAAAGTAGGGAGAGCTTCCTGTGATATGCTTTTATTTCAGATACCTAGAGAGCTGCAGTATTCCAGCATTGAAAAGGAAATGTAAATCTTCTGCAAATACATCATCGTCATCTTCAGAAGATGACAAGCAAGTCCAGCAAAGTCAGCAGGAAGTCGAGGCATTGGAAGGTAGCACAAAGTATACTGACAATCATAACAGAACCGCAACAACTGATTTATTTTTTTATGTGCCACTATTGTACGTTCCAAGGTTGATGTCCACTTTTTGAATTGTTGTCACGCTAACAGCACAAGTATTTTGGTTATGTGGTAAACACTTGCTTACCTTGTCTAGATCTCACAATTAAGCATAAGCTACAATATTAAGTCTTTGAAGGTAGAATGCATCAAAAGAACTCGTGTTTGTTGTTGCTAAGCGAACCTTCTGTGGCTCAGTCATTTTGTAGCGTGTTTAGTACGTGCTGACATTGCACTGGCATATGAATGTTGAGTGTTACATTCATTTGTATGTAAGACTGTCTTACCTAATAGTCTGCATAGTTACCGGTTGTTTCTGAACAAGTCCGACTCAATGGATTGGGAGCACAGTGCTTGGAAAGAAATTCCATATAGAAACTTTGTCATTTACCAATAGATACTGCTATCCTTTCAGCAGATAATTCCCAAACTCCAAAATCTGCTGATCAGGAAGAGACGCTGAAGGACCAGGCAGCCGCGGGCGTGGTTGGAGCTCCTCTGGCAGACCTGACCCTGTCCAACAAGGCTCCAAGTGTGGTGTCTGTCACCAGCCAGTGCAGTTACAGCAGCACTATAGTGCATGTCCCACACCCCGAATCAGGTAGTGTTCACACTTGCAAAACACCACCTCACGGATTTTTATATTTATACAATGTTTTCAATCTGAAGTACACAGTGAGAAAGGTCTGTCCATTTTGAGATACTCTGAAATATAATTAAGGTACGTCTAGGGGCACTGTGAAGAAAACTTGAGCCTGGAAATTTTTTCGTTATTTTAATAAAACCTAGTTTTAACAGAGTGCTCTTATTTCCTTTCCCCTTTAACTTCATCACATATATCTCAAACACAATAATGCACTTTTGGCCATTGAGGATTAAAATAAAAATAACTTATGGGCCAGTGTTACTTCATTTTAATGCAGAAAGAAGCATAAAAATGAGTATTTAACTACCATTACACTAAGAAAGTAGGAAGAAAGAAGTGCCTCTCTAACTTCAAAGTGAATTTTAAGTTTTCCAGACAATGCAAAGTAATCTGCTGAGTTTATATTTGAGTGTAAAGGGTGTTTTCTCCCCCCGCCTCTGCAGCCTCTATCTGCTCGGTAGCTCAGACAAGATTATTTTCTGTGTAACCCTCTGGGTGTTGTGGGAGTTCACACCAGAAGGCCAGAGCAAAGAGTGAGTGATTTATTTTCTTCCCTCTTCAAAGAAGTGACTACAATGGAGGATACCACTGTTGGAAGTGAACAAATTGAGCTGCCTCCTGTGACTGCTCAGAATCTCACTGCAGTACCTGAGGACTTAAAGCCCGTTGGGCTAACAAAAGAGACGCTGTCAGCCCACACTCAAAAGGAGGAGCAGAACTACGTTGACAAGTTCCGCCAGAGGATCTTGCTCTCTCCCTTTAGGACTTACCTTCAGCAGGGGAGCAGAAGTAACAACGGACATTCCTGTGGCCAAGGTAGGCAGCAGCTTTGACAAACAGAGGCATATTAGATGATTTACAAAGACCGACCTAACAGTAGAGTCTGGTTCTTGGTATGATTTAGTGAGTATCATACTATGGCTGCAAGCGGAATACTTCCCAAGGCTTGACAACAGCATTGCCCGCACAGGTGGTCTGCTCCGTCTTGGATGTTGCTATCGTAGACTTTTCACAAAGCAGATAATTATTCCAAAAAACCCTGCAAATCCCAAGTAGTTTACTGGCTCCCCTCGAAGGAATGTAAAAGATTTGATTGGAATAAGCCAAAATGATTGATAACAAAATGGATGACGTGAAGGAAAATATTGTGGATGTGTCGGCAAATCCATCACTAGTGTATGGGAGAATTATCCAGAGGAAAGTCAGCTCTCAGAATAAGCACACTCAATTATCTGTGTGGTTTTTCTCTTTTTTTTTCTTTTTCTTTCTTCTTTTCGCCCCCCTAGGTCGGTCATTTCAGTGAATGTGTCTATTTTTCTTCCTCCTTAGGAGATTCTCCTTCAAAGCAGATGAGCCCAGCTACCTGTAAAAAAGGCAAACATGGAAAATTCAAGCGCCAGAAACCTCAGAGACAGTCCTCAGAAAGCCACTCTTCTAGTAAAAATAGAAATAGTCTTCCATGTGAGAAGGGAACAATTCAGAAACAGTCGTTCTCTCCCTCAGAAGTGTCCTATCTGAGCGCCTCCAGTATGAATGTCCTTCCTCCTGTGGGATTTCCTGGCTGTTCGGAACCACTATCTAGTTTTCCAGCCTCTCCTGTAGGAGAGGAGCTTGCCATTCGCTCATTAAAACCTGAGCCCATGTCATTGTCACAACTATGCTGTGAAGCACAGTCGTGCCCAGCACTTTATCCCCCAAACATAGGCACGTTTATGGCTGTATTCTTCCAGAGTTTCCCCATGTATGCTCAGATGCCTCAATACGTCTTTCTTCCCAGCCCTCTGTGTGTTTATCCCCCCTCTTCATATCCATGCACTACGCTACCTCCAGCTCCCTGTCCTCCTGCTCCATCACCAATGGCGCCATGTTCTGTGGGTCAGCCCTTTCCAGCCTCTCCTGCCGCATCCATGGAGGACCAGCAAGAGGGCCAGCGTGACCCGGCCCTCCTGCTGAGTAGCTCACGGAGCAGCTCCCCACTACAGCTGAATTTGCTTCGAGAAGAGCTGCCAAAACCTATGGAGCTTTCCATTAGTACTGATGTTAAAGCACATGCAGAACCTGAATGTGTAAGTAACAGATTTTTAATGTGGAGGAGAAGCCCTGACTTTCATGGTGTTCAGTCACCACAACCAGTGATGATGATCTGTTTCAGGGTCACCAGATTTTGCTAGCTGCTTTTTCCAGTGGCTGTGCTGTGTAGACTGCAGGGCACAAATAGCACAGGAGGCGGAGAAAGCTGGTTTTACTTGCGCCTGCGGGAACTTGTAACAGTACAGTGTTGGCACTTAACAAATGACAGAAATGTGAGATCTGGTGTAGGCTGCCACAAGCCGCTTTTGCTCAGCATTTTGGCTGCAACCTTTTCAATTAAATTGTCGGCAGCCATTGTGGGCTTGGGGCTTTTGTGCATGTGGAACCTGGTTAGTGCTGCGCAATTCGCATCCTTTTTCACCCAGTCCCACAGTCTCTGTGGAGAACCAAAACAAAGGGAAGATACACTTCTAATTACTCCCTCTGTCTCCCAGGGATGCAGCTAATGAACGAAGAACAGGGATCCGTGTGGGTCGGTTTCCGTACATGGGCATAGAAAAGGCCTCTCCAACTTCCGCGGTAAACTCAGAGGCAGGAATCTGAGCTCTGCAGGCAAGGAAAAAAATGCTGGCTCCTGAATCCAGATTGGGCTGGAAAGGCTGGATCAGCTGAAACTGCAGGGTAGGGTCCCGAAAGGGGAGTTGTGTACCTGTAGCTGCTGAAGTGGTGAGCTTTACACAGTGAATCAGGGGAATACTCTCATTTTCCCTGTAGTCCACCATTGTTTGATGTATGTGGCTGCTTCATGCCATCTAACAGGACGTGGAGGGAACTGACTCCTGCTCTCTTGTCAGCAGAAAATATTAACTTAATGCAACAGTACAATATCTGGACCCAATGGGGAAGGATCTACAGCAGAAATCAGTAGAGTCCAGATGCTTCTTGATTTCATCCATGAAGAGTGCTATCCTGAGTTCTAGGTGGCCGTTCGTTTTCAGAGCTAGAAACTCCAAACCTCTTGAATTCATATGAGAACTTAGTCAACATGTGACAAATTCAGTAAATGCATGAACTTCGTTTTTCAAACTTAAATGTAACTTCCATGAATGTGTTTGCTTTGATTTTTGTCTCCAGAACAATGATCCAGAAGATAGTGGTAACAGTGCTAGCCATTGTGCTTCGAGTGAGTTTACCGACCGCTCGCTGTACGAGGACTCGCAGTCGGGTACAGGTTCAGCAGCATCAGGCAGCGGATCAGCTTTATCTGGTTCTTTAGGCTCTCGCTCCAACGAGACTTCTGGTTGTGGCACAGGTAGGAAAGTTCGAGATTTGGATGTTTGGTGCTAGATGGCTTGCCAACGTGTTGGTAATTCATAACAAGATCCTGTAATGGGAAGTCCCTGTAAGAGGATGTGTAGTCTTTACTTTTCACCAGCTTGCAGTGTTTGAAGCCAAGTTTGTTTCAGTCTCTGTAGTTCAAAGTGGGAATCTAAGCAGCTATTCCTTTAACCTGTAAGTCACCCTTTCATTTTGCTCATTATCACTTTTCTCTGCATTAGATACTGGCTTACATCTTATCTGAGTAAAAGTAAATCTGCCTAGAGCAGGAATTCCTGAAACAGAAGCAGAGAAGTTGAGGCAATTAATTTTGAGAAGAGTAAATAGAGCTTTGGAGATCTTGAGTAACTTAATAGAATGCACTTTATCTTTGAATTCTCAATAGGTAGTAATCACTTGCTAGAGCAGTCATCTGGGAGTACCTGTGTTCATATTACAGATCTGGCTCACAAGAATATGCTTTTCTGTATATATAAAGAACTGATGTTGGTTTACTTTTTGTGCTGAATTACTAGGATTTCTCAGGCATATGAATTCATTTATTTTTTCGTGGTAATTCTCAGCAGGTAGTGGCAAAAGCAGCAAGTATTTTGCCAGTAATGATTCTTCTGAAGCTTCCAAAAAAGAGAAGAATCGGGAAGCAGAAGAAAAAGGGACAGCTCATAAATCCAAACATGAGTCAGCCTGGGTGATGATGGATCACACACCTGAGCGAGTTCTAATGACTTACCAAATGCCCAACAGGTTGGAAAACATCAACAATTTCTGACATGTAGTTTGGAATAGTGCATAGAACTGTAGAATTACAAATAAGACCATGGGAATAGTGCACATACACCTTCTTGGAGTTTCGTTGGTATTAATTTACTGTTTGTGCATTTTATGCCCTGGTTATTTCCTTTTGTCAGTTTTTTCCCCATTTCCCCCATCAGTTAAAATACGGTAACGCGTAACCTTTTTGCTGAAGTGGTACGGGGATTGGTTGTTGTCCTGTACTTTGAATGCATAAAGGTTGCTTGCAATTAGCTTGTATATAATTTGTAATAAGAGTCCATATTTTTAAAAAAGAACACCAAAACAACAAAACAAAAAAAAAACCCACGGCAAACACCAAAAAAACCCCAACAAAAACAACCACAAAACCCCCACACACAGACCAGTGTTGAAAGAAGACTTATAAAGCAAATAAGGTAGTTTCTTTTCAATGGCTGATGATGTCTAGACTTCAGCCATAGGTACTGGTGAAGAGGTTCTCCCAGCGGGGTTATAATCAGTGCCTGCCTTGCTTCATTTAGTACAGCTGTGTTCACAGGTGTCTGTTATCTGCAGAATAAAAGAGGAAGTTTTAAAGGAGGATCTGGAGAAGCTGACAGTCATGCGGAAGCAGCAGCCTTGGTTTACGGATGGGCAAAAGAAGGAGCTTGCAGAGGTGCACACGTGGATCCAGACCCAGACTGTCCCTCTGCAAATCAGCGCCCAAGTAAGGAGTTGTGAAGGAACGCGCTGTTTGTTCGTGCCTTGGCTAGCCAGGGGCAGTACCGTTTCTAACCGATGCAGTCTTACAGCGCTGGGGTCAGTGATGTTACTTGTAAACATATGAAGGAAACGAGCTTGAGTACGCTAGCCAGATGAGAAATGCCAAACTACAGGTTGTTCCATTATAATTTTTTTCAAGGTATGCAAATTCTGTGTAGGAACGACCTGTAGCAAAGTCCCTTCAGTAACAGTGTTGGATGAATGGGAACAGTGTCATGCCCTCACAGAAGAGTCCATATCTAGTGACGGTTTTTCTGTTGGTGTTAGATTTTTTGCTTTTTTTCTTATGAAGTTGATTGCTGCTGTGATTTAACAGCATATAACACTGTAACGTTTGTGAAGATTAGAGCAAGTGTGTTGAAGCTGAAAAACGCTCATGATCACAGAGGAGGCTCAGGCGTACAGTAAGAAACACAAAAAATAGCAGGCATTTGTAGGTGGATTCATTCTTTAACGGTTTTGGTGTCTTATGCCTGATTATTTTATCTGGTATAACTCTAAGGCACTCTGATAAACTACTTCTGATTTATATTAGTATGTGTTAGAGAATATTGTAATCAGTTTGAAGTGCTCACAGGTGCTATGGAGAAGAAAAGACCAAGGCAGAACTAGTCCTACAAAGATCTAGAGCTCCACTGGTGAGTTGTACAGAAAATGTCAAGGCACAGTGGACTCATGTACTCGTGCAGCAGGAAAATCTAATGTCTGTTACAGCACTGCATGCTCTATGTGCTAGTATTTTCAAACATGGCGTTCTGAGCTATGGTATTTGTTCTTAGAGCACAAAAATTAAGAAGTCTACGTCCATGGCTCTAGAACAAGACCAGAAAATTAGTCTTTGTTTTCCTAATATCTTGTTGATAAAAATCTTGTGGTTAGGAGCACGTGTTTGATTCAGATGGCAAAATTGTGTCTAGTGGTCTTGCAGAAAATTCGCTTGAATGTTTACATCTCAAATGTTGAGAGATGTATTGGTATGCAATTACAAATATTTGATATCTAAGGTGCTAAAACTGTTCCTAAGCACTAGGTCATGTTTCCAATATACATTGTCATTTTGTGAATGCAACCAGGCTTCTGACAGTAGAAAGAAACGCGGGCTTTCTGTTCAAATACTTTATTTCAATACCATTGAATACCATTTCAATACTTTATTTCATTTTATTGGATACCATTTCATATAAATAAAATACAATATTCAATAAAATACTTTATTTGATAAAATACTTTATTTTATTTTATTGAATACCATTTCAAATATTTTATTTCAATACCAAAGAATACCATTTCTCAAGAACAAGAAAAATCCAGTCTGTCCATACACTCGGGCGTTTGAGCCTTTTTTTGTTGGTTGGTGTTGTTGCTGTTCATTTGGCAGTCCAAATCCTTAATGAGCAGCTTGCTTATAAAACTGAAAGATAAGGCCTTCAAGTTCAAGAAGTCACATGCCTTTTTATCTCAAAGCTAAAACTGTATGTTCCACTAACCAAAGAATTCATTTCTGAGACAAGATAAGTTGGAGGTGCAAGTACCGGCTTCTGAAAACAAGGTATTTGTATAATCTCTGCTTTTAAAGAGACTTCAGTCCATTGGTGAGAGGTTTGAAGAGATTGCAACGTATCATGCTGCCAGGATTTGACTCTTTGAAATATACTCATAAGAAGGAGGATTTACATTACTGTGTTCTTGTTCCTTTTTAAAGGGCTGTGTTACATGTGACATCAGGGAAGCAAGTTGTGAGGCTGCAATGGCTGATGAAAATATGGAAAACAAGGGAAAATCGCCTCCAATCCTGCAACGCTGAAGGCATCAGCACTTGTGTCAGTAAAACTGCTTGGTGTAATTCCCATTCTCTTTTCCTCTGCTTTGCTACGTACTAGTAGTGAATCTATCTGGCTCTCTCTTCCCAACACAAGCAGTTGCACACGCGAAACTAAATCTTCCTGCATTACTCCTCCACTCCTGGCATGGCTTTGAAGACAGTGTTTCACGGGGAGGCTATTTCCCTTCCCAACCTCTCAGACTTGGTGCAGAACGGGTTACATTTCTAACTTTTGATTGCTCAACTCTGAGCAAAATACAAAGGTTTTTTGGGTTTGGCTTGTTTGTTTGAACTTGGGAAGTAAGAATCTGAGAAGATGCAGTGGTTAAGGACCTACAGTGAACCTGACAAATGAGAGCATGTTTACTTGCCAAGTGAGGCAGACGTGTTGAAACCAGCATTGAAACCAAGCTACAACAGAGTGCTCTTCATTTTTGTTTGTTCAGTATTTAAAGGCCTAAACTGAAGATCCTCATACTCTGAGGCTTTAAAGTCACTGCAGCTGGTTCAAGAATCCAATGTGCTTATTAATGACCAGCTGAAAACTGACCAAGTTATTCTGTATCAAAATGCCTTTCACCAGCTTGTGCCCAACAAATAAGTGTTTTGGAACCAAGTTGTTTTATAGCTTTCACTTTTAAAGCTGCATTTCTCAAGATAAGTGTTTAGAATTAATTGAGGGTAACTGGGTTGCAAATCTGTTAGAGATTAAATTATAAATATCAATCCAAAAAAATAGGAAGTAACAATTCAGGAGTTATTTCCTTACACAGGATCTGCTTTTTAATAAGAGACTTGTGGAAAACCTTCTCTATCAAGGAACCTATAGCCTAGTTATCAATTCAGGTAGCTACATGCAGTCTTTTGTGTTGCTAGTGCTCTGGAAGAAGATTTGCATCTTAATTTTTTTGTTGTTATATTAGAGCAGTTAGATGACTTGAATCCAGACAGTGAATGGGAAATTTTGAGCCATTTCCCTGTTTTGTTTTTGTTGTGATGCCAAAAACAAAAAGAGCTTGAGCTTCGTTTCTTCTACTTTCTTGAAGGGTCATACGTTGTGGAGCCGAACTTGAACATCAAAACACATAGTCATTATTTCTTATCACTGTTGACTTCCTGTACGAGCTTTAACCTCTTTCTTTATAATGGAGTCCTCTGACTGTTGAAATCCATGGACAAAAAATGAGTTTGTGCATAGTGTGAGTTCGTTATATGGAAAGTGGTAACTACTTTCAGTGTGTTGAAGGACTCGTTCTCCCGTTGATAGTTCTAGCTTAAAGCTGAATGTCTCAGAGTGCTCTTCAAGCAGGACACGCTTCACTAAAACCTAGCAAATTTTGTCTGATTTCCCCTTGGTTTATCAAAGCTGGATGTAATCAGATTTTCCTTGTGGTGTTATTAATCACCTTAGCCTTCTCAGCAAAGAGTTTTAGAATGTAACACATTATTCACTCTTCTGTTCTGTGTAACTTTCCTGCTATGTGAAGGATTTTCACTATTTAGTTTCACTTACTAGTAAGCCTCAAGTTCCTGAATAAGTTAAAAATACTGTGATCTGCAGATCATTGAAGGAAAACTATATTTATCTAAAGGGTTTTGTTACTTTTTAAAATCAATTCAGTGACAATCTTTGTCATTAAAGCTTATTTCAGGGAAAGATTTTTTACAGAATTTTAAGTTTTCGAGGCTAATTTGACTCAGGCAGGGTTCTTTTGGTTATTTTTGTTTTGGTTTGTTTTTGTTTTTTTTTACTGTATGCTTGCCTGCTCTGTTTATACATATTGCTTTCTCTTCGTCTTTCATTTTTTTTCAGCTTGAAGTTGTTTTTTTCTGAAGTGTTGTAAATCAGCAGAGGACCACACATCCTCAGTACTTTTTGTGTTCAAACTTTAAATGCTTCTTAAAATAGGAGCCTTCAATAGGTGTTTACATATATCAAGCTATGTACTCAAGTAGGAGAATGTGGGCAATACCTTACAC
This sequence comes from Larus michahellis, assembly GCF_964199755.1. Lineage (NCBI taxonomy): Eukaryota > Metazoa > Chordata > Aves > Charadriiformes > Laridae > Larus > Larus michahellis. Next base: position 9,983,930 of record NC_133911.1, read on the forward strand.
CTGTCCTAATCTATTTCCAGCACTTCTCAAATATGGTATTCTGCTTTATAACCACGCTGCCTAAAATATTTGCTCTAAAACATGTAATAAGATGCTTTGTGTATAGGTTCTTTTCTTAATTGGGAAGGTTCTTAACTAACTTAACTGTCAAATTAGAGTGATGCACTAGAATCCTTTCTAGTTAGCTGTGCTTAAATTAAAATGACTGGTTTTTTCACTAAGTCTTTTGAGACTTAGTGAAATACTTTGAATACTTCAGGTAAGGACAGCCATCTCCTTCCAAGTAGTTTAAAAGTGTAAGCCAGAAGTGGAGTTTAGATAATCAAGTCCTTTGTTGTACATTATTTCCACTATTTGTTTCCTGAGTATGAAAATGAGGTGGTTTGTGATGTCTTAGCAGGCATAGATGTCATCCGTTTTATAAAACAGTGGGACGTGGTTTAGGAGAATGGTAATACGTACCTAACACATGAATAATGCTTTTCATTCATAGGTCTGGAAACATGTCAAAAAGACTACTATCGTTTTCGCAGTTGTATAAACAGAGGCAGAGACACAAAGGACTTGCACAGATGCGTAGCCCCAGTTCATACCAAATCCGCGAGTATAATTCGGGGATCTTCACTCACTGTGTCCTGTGCTGTCCTCGCTGCAAGTGGTCAAGATGTTGACCTGTACGTAGAAACTTGATTGTATTAAATGTATTTCATGTTTGGAGATGTTAACCCTTCTCATACCCCCTACTACTATGAATTTGTGCCCTGTAGGATTGTACAGCAGCAGAAATCCTAGACAGTTCTTGTAGTGCTGTGAACACCAGGCCCTATGACCATGTGTAATGAAGGTGCGCGTGCCTAGGAGTTTGAATTCCAAGTTTGTAATTCTGGCTTAATCTTGGGTGCAGGATTCCTTGTCTGCGGCTACACTAGTCCTGGATTACAGAAAAAAATGGTATGGGAGAAGAATACCATGAAATTAAGGGGTGAATCTGTGCCATGTGTGACAACAAAACTAAATTATTTGCCCAAAAACACAGTCTTGGCTGTAAAACCAGGTTTAGGACAAAAAACGGTTTCCCAAGCTACTCTTTACCCTGCTAGAACCATAACATCTTGCAGTCAAATGCCTTATCAAGCCTTTTGGGAAGGACCTCATTTCCGTAAGTTTTCAGGAGCCGGTAGTTACTACTTCAGCTTATATTAACCTTTCAGTCTTTGCTGGAGTAGTCGAAGTGAGATCCAGTTCTGATCAGAAAGACCACTGGAGTAAATATTGCAGCCAGATTTGCACATGTTATTTTGTTTACGTGACTTTGTTTTGCCTGGCATAATTAAAATGTTGCAGACAGTTTACAGCTGCTTGGAAGGTCACTTTTTTGGTGATCAAAGGGAAAACACATTAAGTACGGTAAATGATGCGGTTACTACCCCCTGTGGGGGCATCAGCAGTTTGGAGCCCCTTGATGGATTTCGCTGGCAATTTTTTTGTTGCGTTCATAAATATAGAATTATGTTTTTAAAAGATAAGTTGATGTGCGAATATTTTCATGGCATTGCTATGAACAGGAGGGACCCCAGTGTATTTTTTACAGCGTGCAATAAGTATTTGCTGAATATGTAATGTATTGGTAAGTTTATCTTCCAGCTGAATAGAGTTTTAAATCACAGTCGAATGACTTTTTACATCAGTTGATGGGAATATTTTATTGAAATAATATTCAGCTGTGGTTGAATTTACAGTTGTGATTTTTAACTGTACACTTTAAAGGAGCTTCTGTTTTTATAAATAAAAGTGAAAAATACGCTGAAAAGAACTGTTTCAAGTGTGTGATTACTTTTGATTGTTTGGTAATTTCTAGAAAATAGACTTTTACGAAAATATTAATTACATTTTCCTGATTGTACATAGGTGTTGAGGTTGTGCATACAGTGAAAATAGTGGTGTAGTGGCTGTTCATCCTGGCTTGTTTGTGGGGTGTTTTTATATCTCAATCTACCGTACCCATTTCAGGATGTGTTATTTCCTTTCTAATTGCATCCCATGAAGAAGGGCAAGTACCTTTTGAATGTAAAGGATTATATTTGGATGTGTAAACTGTTGGGGTTTGGCATGCAGGATTTAAAGCTTCTGTCTCTGCTGATTTTGTTAGAAAAGGTAAATAATAAACACCCTGGGAGCAGTTTGGCTCCCCCATGCTAAAATTTGTGTTCTAGAGGGAAGTACAAAGAAAAAATTCATAGGTGTAATTCATAGCCAAGTCTCACAGAGCAATAAAGTTCTTAACTAATTGCAGAGAAACAATTTACTCATCTTTTTCTGCTTTAAGGGAGTTTAGAGAGAGGTGTGGTCCAAAGTTCTTAAAGCAGCCTGCAGGAGAAAGGCAAAGTCACTGCAGGGAGTACAAGGTACAGACCAAAAGATGTAGCATCTTACTAAAATTGGAGAAGAAAGAAGTAATCTTAAACAAGTGCGTAACTAAAGGTGCTTCTGGCAAGGCAAGGTAAGTGATGCAGTTCCTTTAAATGCAGGAATCGCGAAGGCGACGCTGGGTATGTTTTTGCTCATGGCTTGTTAGTTTTTAAAGGTATGATTTGCTCATTCTAAACATACTTACAAATGTGAGCCAAATTAGGTATTTTTGGCTCAAAACTTATGAGGAGAAGTGAATAGAATTGTGAAATAAAAACGTTCAAGGTGGTGCTATGTTTTTATTTGGAGATCTGGGCGGTGTCAGCCTAGCTGCGGTACTGGTTTGGCGATAGCAGTTCTCCTGTCAGCTGAAGTTCTCACTGGCCGTTAAAACCCATAGCTCTCACCTCTGTGTGGATGTCAAAGGTGAGCTGGAAGAGGCACTTGTGTATTTTTGGCAGACGGTGGGAGATAAGTGTTGGACCTGTGGTTTCTTCCCTCCAACCTCAAAAGGACAGGGACCGTAGCCATTCTGCAGTAGGGTCGCTCTGTGCTTGTGCTGACTCTGGGGGTTTGCATTGCTTACCGCTGCTGTGCAGCTCAGGTGGGCGTCTGCCTCCTGGCTCCTGTTTGCCGCTCCTGTTGGGGCCTGAGCCCGCTCCGGGGGGTCTGGCCGCTGCAGACAGGGCTCTTGCCGCTCTCTGCCCGGCTGCCGTCGCACCTTCCTGCCAGCTCCCAGAGCGCTGCTCTGGCCGGTGGAAGGAAGACCAGGCATGGCCTTTTCCGACAGTCTCTTCAGTTTTCTGTGACAGCTCCGGCCTTCCTCTCTGTGGTCTGCAGAAGAGAGGAAGAGCTCGGAGCTGAAGCTGGCGGGAGCCATAGGTTAGAGCAGGATGGGGGAGAGGGGGGTTTGTGCTCCTCTGCTGCGCCCGCTCCTGGCCCCTGGAACTGAGTCTATCTGGCGTCTGCCGCAAACGTTTCCTTCGTGGGGGCGGCAGTTGGGTGTGCAACAGGGTCTCGAACGGTCTCTTTGGGAGCTACCGGTCACCTCCAAAGATGCAGTCTGACCTCCTTCCTACCGGCGGCAAGGACAGTGAATGACTGGAAGTTTGGGGCTCTGCTGAAATTCTGCTATATTAGAATTAGCTGGATTCCACCCCCCAGCCCCCGCTGCTGTGCACACCCCCTAGCTTGAACACAATAAGTTGTTTGAGTGTCGCTTCTTTAGATGCAATAACTGCTAGCAAGTATTTTTGCAGTATTAAAAGTTGAAACAGTTTGATGGTTTGTAGCTGGATTATCTCGTCTTGACTCCATCCTCACCACCTGACAGCTCTCTTCATTCCTTTATTCTCTTATGTAGATGGCTAGTGAACTTTTTAGTAGTTGTAATATATTTTTAATTATTATTCATTGTGGGTTTATTTATTTTGCTTTATGCAATTTTTGAAGTGGGATTGAACAGGTATCTTTTTCTTCCCAGTCTTTCTAGGCTCTTCGGATTTCCCTGTGTATGAAATAAATCTATCTTGGATGGTTATTCATTTAGATGAAGTTGAAGTCTCTTCTTACAAGTTTTTATTGACTGATGAGGTGACAGCAAAGGAGTAATTTCCAGACAGGCACTGACTGGCTGCATCGTGTAAGAGAAGGATGGATGTTCAGAAGATTTCAAATAGCTGCACAGTGCAGCCAGCTGCTCTGCCTTTGTAAGGACGTTTTTCTTTGTTGCAGCTGGTTTCATCTGTCTTACAATTTATGCGAAGTGAACAAGCTGTATCAAGCCTGTAGGCCTTGTTTAAACAGCACAGTCAGATTTATGGTGCATATTATTGAGATCAGCGTAGCGTGCGTATCACTGTTAGGTGAAGTTTACTTCAAGCTTTCTGTGAGCCTTGATCAGCCAAGGTTTATGTGAGGTACGTATTGAAGGCAGTAGGACTTCACAGCTCAGACTATTTGTGCACATTATCAAGTTTGCCATCCCCCAGAGTCGATTCCTGACTCTAGCTCCGTTTATCGTGGACGCTATCAGAAGTGTGCCGGTGCTCCGCATACAAAGGAGTCAGACTAGAACCATTTTGCAGCTGCTTTTTTGTCTTCTCCCTCATTTACTTTAGATGCGAAGACACAACAACATTATAAAAAACATGCGATGGCCCAGGGGAACAAATCACTCTGCCCCTGAGTGCCCAAGCAGGAGGTGGCTTGTCCTGGTAACACTTGTGACCTGTGTCCATGTGTCGCCTTGCTGCGTCCGTGTGCGCAGCTGCATAAGTGCAGGTCACAGTCGTGCAATCTTTTAGGTCGCATGGTCCCTGTCGATCTCCACTGACTGTCTGCAACCTGGGGTTAAAGCCTTTATAACCATAACGTTTACATTCCGTGTTGCGCTCGATGACAATCAGACACAATTCTTAGAGGCCGTGCTATGTACAGGCAATTCTGTTGTCACGGGCAGCTGGGACTAGACACGGTGCTGCAGAGAAATAGATCTGTGGGTCTGTCTTTATGAGCGACACCAAGAGAAACCGTTCTCTCTCTCCAGCAGTGGTGGAGCAGGTGCTTGATCCTGGCACATGGTTATTGTTTTTGTGGTGGCTTGGGGATGGCAGGAGGGGACGGGGCACTGTTCGGCTGCCATCCCTCACCGGCTCAGCATCATGGGGGAATGCAGCAACGACCCTTTCTACCTGGCGCCCCGATCTCTGTCACGTGACAGAGGAGAAAGTCCTCTTGCCTCTGGACTTAGAGGCGATTGAGGCATTGCTCTTCTGGGAGGTTTCACAGGACCCCATGGGAATCGTGGGTCCCCTGCCTGAGTTCTTTCATGTTGCGTATTTATCTGTTTGTCCCATTACTTTCTTCCTGTTGTGCTGAGCTCTAAGAAAATACAACACTGCTCACAGCATAATTGCAAAACATCAAGAATTTATTAATTTCCAAATAGCGTATAGTCTAAAGTTAGGAGCTGTCTTCATGTTTCTTCATTCTCATTTTAAATCAAGCAAATCTATATACATGTTTTCAGACATCTGTATAAATTATGCAACCAAAGTCAGGGAGAGTTTCTTCTCCTGTTTACACACAGTATTTCCAGAAGCACTCGGAAAGATTCCCACGTTTCTTGTACTGTTTCCTGTCCTTGGTCAAGAAGCGGCCCAGCAGAGCAATTCGAGGATGATTTCCATAGAAAGCCTGAAGCCAAACAGCATGAGAGAGGTTACTGTTGGATGGTAAATGTTCCCATCAGGAATGTACACCGTTCCCTGCCCCGGCTGCTCACCAGCCCTGCGTTCTGGCTGGGGGACGGAGAAACGGCTGCCCAGCGTGCCCTCTGATTTAGATGATGCACTAAAACTAGCCCCTGTCTTCTGCCTTTATATTTAACTCAGCAGACAAGTGAACAGGAATTACGTTTTCCATTTAACTGATGGTTCATAATAAACCTGGTAGTGCTGTGGAGCCCGTGTTGTGGTGGGGGGGGACTGGCGTGCAGCTAATACTGGTTAATGCACTGGCCTGGCCTGGTGAAGCTGGAAATTGGCCTTTATTTAGAAAGCTATTTTCCTAGGGGAAAAAAGGGTGGGGGGTTTAGAATGAAGTGCTCTGGATTACTTGCTCTTCTTTTTCTGCTTTCTTTTTTATTTTTTTATATTTTTTTCCTCACCTGCTTATCTAACTGCTAAGTGATTCCAGCTTCAACAACACTGTGGCGTACTTTCGTCTATACTGTTTGTGAAGTCTGTGGATCTTGAATAATGTCTTGGTAACAATTCCATGCAGTTTAAAATGTGGAGTCTTATTTTTCTTGTTTCAGTCACAGATGGTCATTTACCTACCTCTTTGACATTTTCCCTTGGGTTGTAGCTGCTGAGGCTAGGACCTGGTAGAGGGGAGACATAATTAAATGTTTTAGCATTTAGAAATCGTGAACCTGCACGAGTCGTTCTTGTGTGCTATAATGCTATAGCCGTCAGAAGTCTTGGACTGGAGCGTTCAGAGGACCAGACAGAAAACCTTTTTTCTGCATTCTTGTGGCACACGGTTCCAGCAGGATCTGGGACTCTGCTGATGCAAACTGTACCGTCCTCTTCAGCAGGTGTCTGTCATGGCTGTTACCCCCCGAACCATCTATTGCTATTGATTCTGCACTTTCTGCAGGTATCGATGTTTTTTAAGAGACTATGCTATTTTGTTTTGTCTGCTTCTTGGCCAATCTTTGCCCTGCCCTGGTCTTGCTATGCTGAGGTTTTGCTAAACTAATCTGGAGGCTTTTCCAGCTAGCGCTGACCTGCAAGCGTGGCTGCTCAGCAGGTTTCCCCAAGACCCCAGTTAACTAAGTGACAGCTCTCTGTTGCCTACACGGGATGTTGTATTTCAGTAAATACCCAGCAGTCAGGGCACAATACCTGTGGAAGCTGGACGTGCAAACCGTGGGCGCTCTCCCATAAGCTGCTGTGGTAAATCCTCACCTGCTTTGTTGTCTTCAGTCGGTGTGCCCAACAGCTCTGGCAGGAACTGAAGCAGGGAAGTGCTTCTTAGGCGGCCCAACCGCTCCAGATTTAATCTTGAATCTTCATCCGCTGCAAATGGAAGATGACAGAAACAGGCATAAGGTAAATCTTTTGCTTTGAATCCCTGTTTCAATCTGTCTCAGATGATTTCTGATCAGGTCTGTTGGCTCCACCTGTTGAAAACTATCATGAAATCACCAATCATCTATCCTCATTTAATGAACGTAATAGGGGATAGTTGTTTGGGGTTTTTTCCTTCCAAAGCTTTGAGGAAAGACACCTTCCTGATAAAAGACGCCTTCCTGAAAAGATGCCTGATTCCTGACATTAATCTCAAATTCTCATTTCTCTGGCAGATCGTTCTTGAAGAATGTTTTTTGACCAAGAGCAGCCCCTCCCATTGCTTGAGGAACTCACAGCCTAATCCTTCTGGTACCCAGCTGTAGACAACCTAGACTTGTATATAATTTATTATTTTTTTTAGTCCATTTCTTTATCAACAAGCTCCTATGATGGAGCTTTTCTATGAGTAAAGACAAAACTTCCTGTTCAAGGCCTGTTAACCTGCTCTTTTCCCCCACTATTAAATGCAATAAAATGGGGGGAAGGGCAGGAATAAATGTAGGAGATCTTAAAACATATTTTGGCAGCTGTGCTTCTCAGTGCATTTCAGCCATCTCTCTCATTTAATGTGTGTACCAGTACAGATAATTATTATTTTTTATGAAACAAGAGAGTGCCAATACCCAATGGAATTAATTTGTATGTGCGAAGAGAATTTAGCATTCTGTAACTAGCCTGTACCCCAAGGCAGGTGGCCGACAGGAGCCCTTAACAGTGTTATACTTGAGGTAAATAAGGCTTTCATAATCTGAGCAGGAAATTTCATCTTTGCAATATATAGCAGACATTCAAAATTGTGGGCAACAAGAGGGTGCTGTTATCAGACTCTAGTTGTGTAGATTAATATCATTTTGTAGTTGCGCTTTTAGATGTTACTATGGAGTTTTAGTTGCTCTCGCCTGCAGGGATGGGTGAGACTGTATAGCTCATCAATAGGAAATATATAAGAAAATAAACTGCTGAAAATAATCCCCCAACATTTCAAAAACTTGGATCAAGATCAAGAGCTTGGAGACCTTGGGCATCCCGTTGTTAGTTTCTTCACTGTACAAAAGGATAATTGCAAAGGACAGTGGGGATTTAAGTGTAAGACTGAATAAGAATACTGTGACTTCCCTGTGCTGTGTGGAGGCAATTCAGAGCTCTCACTTTGTATTATTTTTTAATTCAGAGAAGTGTTAGCAGGTAAATTTGCTTGGAGATTTAAAAAACAAACAAACCAACGAACCCTCTTTAATACAGAACTCTATTAAAGAGCTCTACTTCTGTCTTACCCAGGCTAGAGGCTCTTTATATTCGCAAGGAAGATTTAATAAGCTTAATGGATGTCTTCAAACAAATGCAGTAATTGTTAGAGCCAGCGTGTTCACCCTATGATGTGATAGATGTTGTCCATACTGAGTCATGGCTGTCTGTAAAGGCAAGTTACATAGTGGGAGGCTTGAGAAGATGCTGGCTTAGTGAGTCCAATCTTTTTGAAGCAAACTGGGAACTACTGATGCCTATAGACCAGCACAACAACGGTTGCACCTGCCAAGCAGGTAAGAACAGCCACTTTTTAATAGCTTTATGCAATAGCTGGGTTCGATTTGCCTGGTCTTTCAGAACTCACTTCAGAAACTTCCACCACAGGACAGGTCTGATGACAGCAACTCTCCCGACTCTGTTGTGCGTTTTTACTGAGCCGTTTCAGTCTTGACTTATAGTATAATTTCAAACTTTGAGGACAGCTTTTTCAAGCAAAGTTTTATTCTTTCACTCGACAGAGTGGAATCTGCATTAGTGCAAACAAATAGCATGCTCAATATATTGCAATTTTTGTAGTGTAAGACAGAGTCTTGCTTGTTCTTGATCTAAATAGGACTGCATAAATCTTTGCAGTAGGTTTCCCCCATTTTGAATACAATTTCCATTAAACATAGCTCATTTTAAAGTGTAGCAAGAGGAGAGACAGTACAGCCAAGTTTCTTTACATTACCCAATGCCTACTCATGCCGCTTCAAATACGGACGCTCTATGCGCCAGCTCACGTCCTGTGCTAAAAGGCTCAGATACCTTTGTCTCCTGGGTCTCAAAGCAGCAGGAAGAAATACTTAGGGCACCCAGCCTCCCCGTTTCGCAGGACTGACACCCACTGCTGATGTCACTTGTGCTGCTGGTGTTTTCAAGACGTTCCTGCTTTTCCTACAGCTGATCAGCACAGATAAAGGCCCCTCAGAAAGCATACCAGCTTCTTCGCTGCTTTTACTGCTCCAGCCCCTGCTTTATGACCATTAAAATCAAAAGACTCTTACCTGAGGGTTGATAAGACATCTCACTGGCATTGATGATGGGGAGAGTCGAGAGAGGACAGGAGAAGCTGATGATGATGAGACAGCAGAATGCCAGCTTGTGCATCGTTGCTGTGTTGAATCTATTTCGTCTTTGTCTACCTCTGTAACTCAGAACTCCTGTCTGACTGTTGCCTCTGCTCCCAGTTTCACCCGTTATATAGCCGCCCATGACCTCATAAATATCATCATGTTCTCTCCCCCCCCCCCCCCCCCCAAAAAAAAAATATCCAATGAATTTATTGCCCATTGATTCTAAATGGAAACCACTTTGCATTGATGTAATTTTTCAAGGTAACAGTTCATAGACAATAAATTTACTGTCTTATAGCTTGATGTACAAAATGGATATTATATCAAACCAAGCACAGTAAAGTTTATAAATCTGGCATTAAAAAAAAAATAACTTCCAGTTATAAATCATGAGTTAACAAAAGGGCCAGACGTTGGTTGAAATGACCAGGGCACTAAGACAGCTGATTTATGAGCCTTAGCAGGCTTGACGCAAAGCATCTGATATGAAATGCACTTTTTTTTCCCCTTTTGTGAGATGGATGGATGTGTTGTGTTGTATTTGGGGTTCTTGTGCCAGAAAAAGTAAAAGAGAAGGGGAGTTAAACATCTAGTTAATTTACAAAGCGAATGTTAGGGGAGTTCAATTTTTATGTATTTTTTTTTTCCTTGTAGCATTTCACATCTATTTATTTGAGAAGACCTCATCCAATGCTGCCCTAGAGAATTGTCTTGGCAGAGAAAGTACAGCTTCCATCTGGAGACTTGCTTGGTACATATAAACTACTTTGGTTGATATTAAACGCAGGTCCCTCACTAGACTGGAAGACCCTTTTCCATTTCACTTATCTTCTCGTTCCCTCAGTTGGAACTAGCTACTGAATTCTGTGTGCTAGCTAGGTTTTTTTTTCCCTGTTTGCCTTTTGCTTTTATTTAATGCTAACACAGTAGTTACTGTATGTAATCTTGTAACTTCAGTCTTTCTTTCCCTCCATCTGGCATATTTTGTCTTCTCTACCTAAAATTTCATTTTTTTATATCAAAGACCAAGGAGTGACTGGACTCACCTTTGTTCTCTACGAAGCATCCTATCCAACTATATAGAACCTTGAAAACTAAAAAAGTAAGTTTGTGACAATTTTCTTACCTTTACATGTTGAGAAGATTATGCCTGTTCACATTCATGATAAATTGAAGTTTAGTAATGTTCTTTCCTACCTCTCTAACGAAGTGTGTGTACCTTCAAATGCTCTTCAAATACACTATGAAATCCAACTAATGTTACTATATTTCTTGCCCTATGCTGAATTTCACGATAATTGTAAGTTGCAAAAGGAGTGAACTTGCCTACTTCCTTTTTCCTTTATTAGCATTTCCCGTTGAAGATTAGTTTTTATATTGTAAATTCTGTGGCTCCTAGGACTAACTTCAAATTAGCTACACTGGTCATACACAACAGATGTATTTCTGCTGCAGGTCTAACTCAAAGAGAGTGTGCCCCACACTTACATGGTTAACAGGTTGTCCAGAAAAGCTGTGGACTCTGGGAATCACAGAATGGTTGAGTTCAGAAGGCACCTCTGGAAATCATCTGGTGTAACCCTCCTGCTCAAAGCAGGGTCAACCAGAGCAACTTGTCCATGTTTGAATAGCTTCAAGGATGGAATGGGACAGAATTTCCAAACTTAGCTTGACAAGGCCCTGAGCAGCCCCATATAAGCTCTGCTTTGAGTGCAGAGGTGGGGAGTGGGAGAGGTGAGAGAGGGCCTTCAGGGGTCCTTCCAACCTGAACTTTTCTATCATCCTGTGTGTAGAGAGGTCCGGTATTGGCTTGTGGAACACGTGCTGCAGGTGTCTGAACTACAAATCCTGTTTCTCTGGACTTCTCTCTGCTGAAGTGAGTGGATACGACAAAATAATTTCTCTACAGAATTAACCTAATACATTTTATATGCCTCTTTCCCTGTGCTTCCCTACAAGAGAAATAAGTAGATAGAGAGGAATTCTCTCTCCTCATCTGAGTCATGCAACTCTATGTTCCAAAACTGCAGACAGTAATTAGGTCTGATTTGATGCATGATCTCACTGTTGGTGCTGGATGCTCTGTACAAATGCTTCTCCTTCAGTGAACTATCAATGACAATGGCATTATCAATATTCGCTCTGAGCGTCTTCCAAGGAAAGCTAATGAAGCACTCTTCACAAGCAACTTATGTCCTTTGTCTTCTCTCAAGGAAGACTCAGCCTCTTAGAGCCATCATGACGTGCGTCATGTGGAAGTTGGGCAACCTGCCCGCAGCTTATTGCCTTTACTCAGATTTGAAGTTGTCACTTGGACGCTTTTTCCTCTACCAAAATGTCAAAGGCATTTTCCTCAGGGGACAGCGCACACGTCATCATGCAAAGCGAAGAAACAGCTCATCCTAAACAAAGCTGCACAACCCTGAATGCACGGGCGAGGGAAGTAAATGTGAATTGCACTTTGTAAACTTGGAAATTGATTTGCAAGAAACTGTTTGAATTTTTATCAAAACTACTATTTGTGGCAATATTTACTTCCCTGCTATGGTCTAGCATATCATTTAGGGGATTTGGGATTTTTGCTTTGCTGTTGCTGCTGGTTTAGCAGATACCTGTCCTCATTCACATCTAAGAAGTTAAAATTTCTCATTTTAGCTAATTATTCAGCTTCATAATGTGATTATCAGATCTATTTTGCATACTGAGATAGCTGCCTTGAAAGATCATATGTGCAATAAGGTTTTTTGCCTGTCACTAGCTTCTAGCCTTATGTCTACCCTGCATTTTAGAGTGTACTGAAAATAGCCTGTTGGGACACTCAAAACTAACCATAACTTGGATACTTGCTGTTAACTTCCTTTTTTGAAGATGCTCCTTCTGCCCACTGTGTCCAAACCGCAATGTAGCGCGTGTCGTGTGCATTCTGTATAACCAAATAGCACTATATGGCGTACGTGAGTATGCACGGTAGTATTCTTATTTCTGAATTTCCCCTGAGAGGTTCTGACCTAGGTTTTCATGTTCCGTGGTGGGCGGAAGGTGCGCAGGTGAGTACATGTGCTTAACTGAACACGTTACCTCTGCGTAAGTGAAGATGGCAGGTTCATAGGCCTTTCTGAAGATATTTTATTTTGCTACAGAACTGGCAAGTGGTCTGAAAATTCTCTAGTACAGGATCACAGCTGCCAAAACATTGCTGCTTTGTAGTATAGTTTCCAACAGTTTGGGGGGAAAAAAAAACCTTGATTTTTGGCCCTGCTCACCTGGCACACTGTAGTCTGGGTATATTCTCCAAGTGAAGCTTGACAAACTGGTCCTTAATTCTTCTGTCCTCTCAGCACTACAGAATTAGCAAACTGAGGCTTCACACTGTTTGACATGAAGGAAAGTAAGTCTGGCATGACTGGAGCTTGGAAATATAGCACATCAATATCTTATGGGAATCGGATTCTGGATAATGCAGCCGCAAAGAGAGGAGCAGAGACCAGATCTTGAAATAAGGTTTCTTCCACAAAAAATGTAATGGAACTAACTATGCAATTACAGTTTATTTTTAAAAATGAAATTATGAGAGCAGAAAACAGTGTAAGGGAAGAGAGGAAAGCTTCTGCTGCGCGAATGGAACTTTCTCTGTACCTTTCTCCCACTTGCCCAAGGTATCGCAAATAACCTGTTCAACCGTAATAAGAAATTATGATCTAGACAAAAGCAGAATAAAAACTTCTTTATCTCGATTTTCTGGTCAATGCACAGAAAGAAGTACAAAGGAGCCTCGCTGAAAGGCATAGGCTGTTAGTCAGTGACTCTCATTTCATCAGTCCCGGCTACAGAACAATCTGGAGACTTGGGCTCGCTTTCTTCAGAGGTGCACATCTGCTTCTGCAACACTGCTGCACTGGGAACCAGTAAAAGTTTCCAGTTTGGTTGTCCTTGTTGCAGAGAAGTGTGTCGTGAGGCATTTTCAAGGCAAAGTACTGGATTTTTAGAGACCTTACAATAATCCGGAGTAGTCCAAATCAGCTCTGATCCTAGACATAGTGCAGCAATCCTTTCCTTCCTGGTGTGGGGAGTGCAAAGGGAGAGAACTGAGGTAGGAGACTGCATTTTCCTATTTGGCTTTCTGAATAGGACTAGATTAACTTTTGCGTGGCTGTGTTTTTTAACAGCTAGCCAGTGCACCTTGACCAGTAACGGGTACCTTGTTTTTCCAGACCACCTCGCAGAGAACAGAACCCTTCTCTCTCTGCCGGTGCTGGCGTTGCTCCTGGGTGGGCTCCAGGGCGCTGGAATTCCTGCTCCGGGAGGTGGCGCTGAGAAACCTCCTGGAAGGGCCGGAGCGTGCGGGGCCAGTCCCCTGGAGCGGGCGGTGGGGTATACACCTAGAAAAAGATAACTGCATTGTGGAAAAGTAACCGTGTGATGTTTGTTTGGGGATGGATTATTTTTTTTTCCATTTTTGCCTTCTGAAAAAGGTTTTATTTCTCTTCCCTTCTTGCGTACTTATAGCTTTCTCAGCTAAAGAACTTTCTTACCTGTTTTTGAAGAATGATTAAATAACGTCAAGGGACATTTACTCTGGAGGAAGTATTCATACAACATATCTCTTAGACATTAGTTTTTCTTGAGTAGCTTCGCTGGTAGCAGTCAGAATCACTGCTGGTATTGGAACTGCATCAGAAGCTTGGCCTACTAAAGAGCACCACAACAATTATGTTGGTCAAAATAAAGCAGTCAATCAGTTCAGGACAGGGTCTTTGCTCTTGAGTGGCTCTTGGATGAAGAGTGGTATGACCTGCTCTGCTTTCTCATTTACTATAACAAATATTTTTACTTCTCCTAAAGGCTTTGCTTTCTTGGTGTTTCTAGAAGCAGTCCAGGCTTCTTCTCATGTTAAGCTTGGAAGGCCTGCCTTTGTTATATGGTTTAACTCCCTGAAACAACAGCTAAAGCATTTTGTGTGGGATTTTTACCTTCCTGGGGTTTTTATGCAGAGGCCCCTTTGTTAGTCCTTCCTTACATCTCGTTCCGTTCCGTGTACTGGTTTACCTTTCTTCTCCCCTCCTGCTTGTGCTCTGGTTAGGTTCCCGGCACTGTTCTCTGCAGTGCCCGGCCTCGTCTGTCTGTCTGCCCGAGGTGGGAAGAAGGAAGGAGCGTTTGAAGGGAGGGCTGGGGGAGGCGCTCGGGGGACTCGCTCCTCGCTCGGCCTCGGCCCAGCACCATGGACAGGGGCCGGGGGTACCCGGGGCTGCCGCAGCCCTCGCGCTGCCGCGTGTGTTTATGGCCTGGGAATTAATGAATACACCAAATAACGCCTTTTTCTTTTTTTTTTCCTACCCTCCCTACTAATTGTCTTCTAGTTTGGTGAGAAAATGGACGTCCTCGGCAAATAGAGCTATGAGTTTAGCATTGCTTTCTGTTCTCCTCCATCCTTGAGCACGCATCTCTGCTTCCCTGTGGTTCTGGCCTCAAGAGACCCCAGCTTCCAGTGAGCGTTGGTCCTGTCCCTGCTGGTCCATGTTCCCGGGTTGTCCAATAGCATCCGTAGGTATGAACTTAGCAGTGGGAAATAGTTGCCAAACTATCCAGTAATGTTGCTATATTTGTTCTCGGGATTATTAGGTTGGATGACTCCCATCAGCTGTGGTCCTTTGTAACTGAAAATGTAGTGTGTCACGTTGATAGTTTGGGGTCTTTTTTATTTTCCTGAAAATGTTTAAATAACTGGTAGGAACCAAATACTAATTTTAATTAGTATTTAATTTGGACAGGCATTGAAACAGAACCCTTGCTCATTGCAAAGTTGAAGAGCATGAAGGAATAGCCCTATGCTCTGAGAACAAGATAATAAAAACTATAGGTGTAGTATGTATGTGACATTGCTGGGGGTTCATATAAAACTGCTAGATCATTTTTTCCACTACTATCCATCACTATACTGTCTCAGGACAGATCGTGCAACTTTTATTTTATTATGATTTAATTAAATCAATTTTTGTCTGTCTGCCAGAGCAAAAGCACAGGCTGAAGGCCTTGAGCATGGCATGAAGATACATGTGTGGTCTAGGGGATGTATCGGGGAGCAATACTTGTTGAGATAGTTTTGGGGATTGTCTTGGAGAGAAGGAATCGAGTTTTGTGCCTGCTATGTATCTATAGCAGTTTTTGGTCCAGATGATGGGAACAGCTGTGCTGAATCTTCTGTCAGAGGCAATTGGTTTGCTACAAAACAAAGCTCACGAATGCACAAGCTTGTGTTCACTGCGAGTGATGAGGCAGCATGATACTTTAGGAAAACAGCCAAACACAATGCAGGCTTAACAGTACCCTTCTATCTGTATATATTACAGTACAGACATACAGACTTTACTAAAAGTAATTGAGTGATTAACTTTGGTTTTGTTAACTTTTGCCTTTTTCTGCAACTGTGGATGGCGTGTACCTTTTGTTCATGGATATTGACAGTGGTTTTCCTATGCTAAGGTATCTTGGGACTTTTGTTTAAGTACTGCAGTTTTATATTCTATACGTATACTTGTAGTTTTATCATCAGTAGATATTATATTTTTCTTTCTAAAACCACAGCGCAGTCTTCCTGAGGTTTAATTTAAGTTGTAACAAGAAATTATCCAGCTAATCCTGCTGCAGAGCTAGGTGACTGCTGCGTGCTATGACATTTTCACTCTTGTTATGTTCTTAAACTTAGACCACTTGTTATTTTTTATTAAGTAGATTATTGAGGGTTTTTCCATACAAATCATATTGGCGGGGAGCCTGCCCACACAGACATCTGTGCAGCTGAGGATTTAAAGAAATGAACTTCAGCTGTAATATTTCTGTCTCCTAAGGCTTCAAATGCAACTTCTAAAAAGATGGTATTACTAATGTCCAAAAGGGAAGCAGCTATACCCTGCTGATACTTTTCTTAGCAGTTTGAATGGTGGGGTGGGCAGGACAGGCTGTTGTCTTGCATTTTTTTCTGGCTCAAAGTGAAGAAGTGCAGAAATACTAAAGCAGCAAATTGCAAGAGATGGATGATGCATAAGAGTTGTCTTCCAGATTTCCCTGTGTGAGGCTACTTCACACTCTGTTAATTGCAAGGGGCTCTGCCTTGTTAGTTTCTTGTTACAAATCATTTTATCAGAAACTTATTAAGATTTTGCTGTCTTTGAAGATGGTGTCCTTTTTCATTATCTAAAAGAGCAAGAGGATAAGGGCTTGGGTATACGCCAGGGATGGAACAAAGGCAATTTTGTCAGAGGTGTCCTTGTGCTTTTCTTTATTTTTCTGTCCAGATGTTCACATTTGGTGGACGCAAGTTCTTCCAGTTTTTACCATAGAGGCTTAGGATCACTTACCCCTCTACTATCCACAACTGATATTAGAGGATAAATTTCAGGTAGTTCTGTAGAAGTTCAGTGTGTGGGCAGGAGCCACTGACTAATTAAAGAGCTATCCTAATAATCATTGGCATTTAACTGTCCTACTTAGCATAGGCAGTAAATGAATGGCTCACCAAAGCAGACTTTAATTTTTTGCTTTGCTTTCCAAATGCATAATCCCTTTAATCCTTCACTACTTAGAGTTTTTTGTTAATTAAATGGAATCTCTGCAGGCTCGGTGATTCACACTTCAAGACAAATATGTGTACTTAACAGGGGGAAAGTTGGCATAAGTCTCACTGGGCAACTTGAGGTTTAAAGTGGTTCTTTCAAGGTTATTTTGTAAATGAATGCATGTTTCTTGGCAGTCAGCCATGTAGAATCTTCCCTTCACTGTTTAAGAGATGGATTCCAGTTTATCAAATAATTCTCGCTGCAAGAATCAACTGATTTTCGCTGCGAAGGCTGACTGACTTTCTGATTGATCTTGACTAGAGTGGAAAGCTGTCCCTGGGGGTGGGAGTTTCTTGCCACACTGGAACTAAGCAAAGGGAGGAAAATCCCATTTCCTGCAAGAATTCCCAAGGCAGATTTACAATATAAGAGAGTTCTGAAGAGCAGTATTTAGCCTGTCACTCTTATTCCTTTGCTACGTATGCATTTATATTTTATTTTTTTTATGAGTAAGGCTTGTAACAGACAGGACCTACTGCTTACTTCTGGGCAGAGCCTGCAGAAGAGATATGGAAATAAGAAAAATCCACCCGCACATGGAAGCGTACGGTTTCCATGCTTGGAGGGGTGGGATTAGGACCTGTATAGCCAGTAAAGGATATATATCTGATGTGCCCGTTCTAGCACCACCCTGTCTTTTCTCTTTGTGGTCTCGCTGCCAGCTGTGTAGCTCCTTTCTTCTGATGTGCAGAAGAACCATCTGGTTAAGAGCAATGCTCATATAGCAGGAGGTGAAGGATGTGTGAGACCAGGAGGGGAAATGCTGCAGATCTTTACAAAGAACAACACTCGAACTAGTTTTCAGATGCCCTTTATGTTCCTGCGCTTGTTCCATGCATTTCTCCCCTAGTCCTTGTGACATTTCTCCTTCCTTGGGCTGGAGAGGGTGATGGGGAGGTATTCCTGCCTGTTTGTGGCTGCTCAGCTGTATTCTTGGCCTTTTCAGCTGAGGACGTGGGTTGCTTTACAAAGCCTGGAGCATGCATATAGCGTCCCATCCCAGCACCCGTGTAGCTCTCCTAAAAATCCTCTGCAAGACGAGCAGGAGTTATGCTTAGAAGGAAATAATCCACTGCCAACCACCATCTGTGGAAGCAGGATAGTGCGGGAAGCCTCCAAAGCCACCTTCATTTACTGCTCGTTTATGACACCATACTAATGTTTTATTTACGTGATGATCTCTTTCTGTGTCATTAGGAATGGCTGGAAGACAGTGCAGAAACAGTTATATAAGGCAGGGTAATTAGCACTGCCACAGCACAGTAAATCCTTTCCCTGCGCTGTAATTCCCTCAGGCGTACTTACTCGCTCTGGAGGAGCACACCGATGTTCTGTGTGAAGGTGTACCACAGCGAGTCAAAAGGATGCGTTATTGAGGGTGGCTGTAACACGGATAATGTAAACCGGGGGGGGGGGGGAATCTCTTTGTCCGTGACAGGACAACTGTGGTGATGAACGGTGATGCTGCAGCTCATCTGGAGTTAATGTTTCCTTCCACCCCTCCTTTCGTGTACCTGTTCACTGTCTCTTCGGTTCTAGTTTAAGAAAAATACATTATGCTCTAGATACTTCCATAAATTTTGCTTTAGGCATGTATGTACGTTTTCTTTAGAATTGTGTTCTGCTCTTTCAAAGTTTGCATAGAGGTGCGTTGAGTAAAAGTAGTGTGATACCTTTTGGTTTGGTTTGGTTTTTTGCCTGCTTACGGGACTGTAGAGCGTTCTCTTCAGGTGAAATGGTTTACATTTGTTCTAAATGGAAAGTATCAAAATATCGATGCTGTGAATATTAGAAGGATTTCTTTTTTTTTAAATATAAAATTTCTCAAGTCTATAGTGTTGTAGCTAAAGGCAAATTGTCTCTTTCACCTCTCCATTCACCTCCTCCTTTGTTTCCAGAACTGCATTTGTTCTAAACCTGCTGAAATGCTTGTGTACAGGAGAAAAGCAAGCTAATGTAACCTAAGATTTGGTTTAAAATTGACTTAAGTAACTCGGACATCTTATTTCATTTTCAAAATGGCTTGTTTCAGTTTGGATTATGTAAACTGAAAGTAGATTTAACAGGTTATGGTAACTATGATAAGTCATCCTTAAATTGAAGTGGACGTCTATGTATGGGGTTTTGCACTTGGGAAATCAAATAAAATCTGATTTATTTTCTTAATGCAAACAAGTTAGACAAACAGGAAAGGTTTTCCCTGATTTCAGTGGGTGTTCAGCCGCTTGGGTGTTTTTCATTAAAATATAATCCAGTTTGCTTCAGAGTACCCCAGGAACAGTCTGCTGCTTTAACTGGCAAACACCCAGGATCTAGAAGGTGAAAGGAAAAGTAGTAGGTGATATCATAACAAACTCTTGCCAAATTGAGGTTAGAGGGAATTTCCATTTTCTTTGTAGATGGTATTAAAAGTTCTTATTTACAGTGAGGGCAGTGAGGGTATCCAACAGCCCTTTTCGTGCCAGTTCCAGGACAGAAGGATGCTCAGCCATCTGTTCCTGACGCGCAGCTGCCACAAACCCGGCGGGACGGAGAACCCCCTTGGACGGACTCTGAAGAAAGCGCCGTATCAGGGAAGGCTTGCTGGTAGAGAGAGGGGAACTGAGGTAACACTTGGTGACAGAGTGAGACTTTGTATAATTTTAATAGAGAAACTTACCTTGACTCCCTATCACTTGTTTGAAATGCCAGCGGAGCGGTACAAGTGCCTATTTAACACCATTGCCTGTGTGTCGTCACGCAGGAGTCGTCCTCCTGTGGAGGTGTCGTGGATCGGGCTTTCACGTCGTTAGTGTTAGTATCAGAATGACTGTCAGAGGCGGCTGTGCTTCTGTCCTATGCAGGATCCGATAGAAAGACTGAAAATAATAAATCATATTCTGCTTTTAAAAAATGATATGACGTTTATATGTTTGAGAGAAGCTATGACGGTTTCAGTCTCCATCATCTAGAAGCATCAGGCACAGCAACACACAAGCCTGCCTGTACGAGAGGGAGGTGAGAGACAGGAAACCTTTGCTTTCCTTCGCTACGCAACTCCTGCAAGAGATCATGAAGCCAAGACATGATGCGACAACACAGTTTTAATTACTGATGCCAGTAACTGTGCCAGGAAACGGTGCTGGTTCTGGAAGCAATAAAAAAGCAGCAGGCTCCTCTGCTTAAATTTATCTTTAAAGAAGTTTTGTCTCCTTTTTCCATGCCTTCAGAACACTGCCTGACATCACCTGGGCCTCTGCACACAGTCTGGCTGAGAGGACGCTTTCTGACTTCCAAGAAAAACAAATGGAAATGCAAAAATCTTGTATCTGGCCTGTTACCTCATCCTCGGCCACCTGGGCTGCTTGAGACTCGTCATGGCATTCCCCGTTCCTTTTTGCTTGCTACACAATAAATTAAAAAGACTGAGAAAAGAGACGTTTGCAGAAAGCAGACAAAACTCAGAGCTCAAAGAGTCAGTAAGATTGATCTGCATTATTTCTACATGAAATGGGAGGTTTCTTCAGGTATTACAGAATCTATATCTTCAATAAAAGCTTCCTGTGAAGCCAAGAGGCACGTCATCTTCCCATTATTTGCCATCAGAAAAGAAAGTATTTGTTTTCCACAGCCCTGAATTATGGACAGTCAGGCTTTTCTCCTTCCTTCTGCCTTAATTACCAGTCATCAAAGATGCATAGTGCAGTTTCTTCCCCTTCACCCTTGCTGGATGAAGGAGTTTGCAGTGCTCAACACACCGGAGGGCTGTCACCCTCTCTGATCAGGAACAGAGCATTCGGCTACAAATTCTGCTCAGGAAAACTGGGAGAGGCTTAATCCTGACAACGTTTCTTTTAATCTCCTCATTGATGATCCCGAAATCGTACTGGGCAACATTTTTACAGAAACTTGAGAGAACAAAACGTTCACTAAAAGTGCATGCGGCATCCTGGAGGATTTAGATCAGGTGCCTGCACCATTTCTGCTGCCGAGGCTTGTATAGTTGCACTTGTCGTCTACTGATCGGCACGTTATCTAGCTTTGACTGGAGTTTTATTAGCCGCCATGGATTTTTTCAGAAGACAAAAGAATAATTAAAAAAGGAAAGAACAGGAACTGACAAACGTGTGGCGCTTTTTCAGACACAAACTTCCAAACTTCCCATCGCGTTTCCATAGCATACTGCCAGGAGTGGTCTTACAGCTGTGTGCGCTACACGCATAATGAAAAGGAGAATTTAAGCAAGTTCTTTAGTACTTTTAAATAAAAATATCTATTTATGCGGGGTCTAGAATGGGAACAAGCTTCTAATGCAGTTGTTCTACGTGATCACGGTGAAGGCAAATAACACAACCCACAACAATGAATTATGTTCAAGGAAGCGCATGATTCTATGGCCATAATTTGAATCCTTTATAGAAAGCCACAATTCACAAAACTTGAATATTGTATAAATCTGAAAACCGCTAAACACTCCAGCTATCTTGGTATTTACAGTGCTGCTTTTGTTATGAACTATGATGTCCTGCTCTGCTGCTTAGTGGCAGAACAGATTAATTCACCTGTATTTAACTTCAGTTCTACGATGACCACACAAAATACACGGCTGCTGCCCAGGCGCTCGGGTA
The DNA here is from genome assembly GCF_964199755.1 of Larus michahellis. Taxonomy (NCBI): domain Eukaryota; kingdom Metazoa; phylum Chordata; class Aves; order Charadriiformes; family Laridae; genus Larus; species Larus michahellis. The sequence continues at coordinate 10,005,562 of NC_133911.1, forward strand.
GCAAGCAAGCACTGCAGTCCCGCGTAAAGTGCCCCTGTCTTCCCTTTGCATTGGAACCAGAATTTATTTCATTTTTGAAAAAAGGTATCTTTCAGGACTTCTTGGTTCTTATTTATAAGCACGTCTGCTTTGTAGATGCCATTGAAGTATTTCACAGAAGCACAGGCTTAGCCTGTCTCTCACTCTGCTCCTGCGGCCAGATGTGCGTCGTTGTGAAACGCAGGCGTTTCTGCGTGCGTCTGACAACAGATTCCTGTGCCGACAAAACCTGTTTTATCATTAATTCAGGCTTCTGCGCTCTCAATTGATAGAAGTCACAGGTAGAATTATCCACATAATCCTTTAATTGAAAGGAAGATTGCTCCCGACAATACACTATTCAGAATGTATTTTCTTTCTGTGAGTGCCTGTTTCTTGAAATAGTCGAGGAAATCAATTTCAGTGTAAATGTGTCCCTTATTCTCAGAAATCAATTTGCACTTATTTAGGTGGGGGTTTTTTCCTCTATGGGATTTGTTTTGATTCATGGGAATTTTATGCCACTCCTGAAGTACAAAACAGCAAAATCAAACTGTCTGGAAAAAGTATTATAAGGAGCACCTCATTGTTCAGTAAGATTTCCTTCTGCTTCAGGTACAAAAAACAAAAATAAGGGGTTTGCACTGTCTTCAGAGCGTTTCAAAATATATGCAGAATGCACCAACAAAATGTAAAATCCCAACTGGTGTCTTTTTCCAAGGAGAAAACACCAGACGTTTTGAGTTTTTACAGGGTGTTTAGGCTGATTCTCATCCCTTATGTGTGGATTAGAAACTGATGACAAGCAGAACGATCTTATCCTGTCCTAAGCCATCGTCTGCTGGTGGAAAGGTCGCTCTTTGATTAAAGGTACCTTGGTGGCTTTTTCACGTCTCTAAGTTTGTGAACTTGATGTAATAGTCACTCAGTTCTCATGGTTGAAAGTACTAATAGGAGACTTGGACTGGGGATTAAAAGATTTATTTAAATATACCTAATTTCACAGTTCAGGCTTCAGTATGACATTTATTTTCTCGCATACCATTTTATATTTACTTGTATAAAAGTTTATCAAAATGCATAAGTGTGATTTGGTGAAAATAATCTGCTATCGTAATCTTCTGCTGAATAGAGAGATGGGCTGTCATTCTTCAAACACAAGAATAGCGTTCTCTAAGTTGAGATCACATAGAGGGGAAAATCACCCTTTACGTGACATATTGGTGGGTTTTCTATTTTTCTGAACAACATTTACCGAAGAAATAAAATAAAATATTTTTGTAAAAGGTTAAAAATGATGTTGCAAATGCCATGACTCAAACGTGCGTCTTCTTTTTTCTCTTCAAGACCAAAGTAGCAGTAATTGATCAAAGAGACAGATACAGTGTCTGATGTTAAAATCTTTCCAACCTCAGAGTTATAAAAATAGTACCAGAAATGTACCACGGCTACATATACCACATCTGCAATGTACATAATATGTTTACATCACCTAAAAGATCAAAGTTGAATGATGTAGGACTGAAGGTGGTGCAGTCCAGCTGCAGTGACATCTAGTTCGAAGATCAAGTCAACCACAGCTTTCCTCAGTGTTTCCACTGCCTCTCTCAAGCCAATCGCGCTACGACAGCAGATGCAAGCTATTATGAAGCTATTATACCCTTCTATTACTGCTTTTAAGTGCAGTACTTCTTTCTATATGTAGATCAAGTACCACTTAAAAATGTGATTCCTAGTCCTAGAGGAAGAAAGTCAGCAAACTCTATCTTTTAATTTATTTATTTTTATTTTTTTAAGAGATAGAAAAGATGCACTCTTTCCTCGGTGGCTAGGCTATTTAGCACTCTAAAATGTACAGATTCTGACACCGTCTCTGTTTATGTAAACCGGTTCTTGTTCTGTGTTCCGAAAGAAAATTCAAATGCAGTTTACAGGGATGGTCCAACTCCTAGTTCACCAAAAGATCTCTGAATTCTGTGGATTTGCCGTGGTCCTGATATTCACCTTGTTCTTCCTCGGGAAAGCGGCAGCTGCAGGCATCGTCTTCCTGAATTGACTGTTCAGGTGTGGTATGCACTGAAGAAAAATATTAAATGTTCACTTTCTGTTGTATTTATTCAGCCATCTTATTTCACCCTTCCTCAGCCACAACTGCTGGAAGTCAGCAAGAAAAATTCTTCCAAAGGATTCAATAACCTGAAATTATTCCTCAACAGCATGTACATCTGATAAACCTAATTTATCATACTTTGTTTTCCCTAATGCCATACAGGCTGCCAGTGCTCTGTTTGCCATAGGAATGAAAGGAAGACCAACATGGAGTTGTTTGATTTTTGGAGTAATGCTATTGTCTCCTGAATTACACCAGAAGATCAAGCCCTTATCTCTAGGAAAGGGGAGAGGGAGAGAGAAAAGCCCCAACAAAAAATCCCAACTATAAACTATGTTGGATGCAACTCCACCTCATCTTTGTGCTGAACTCTTGAGCTTCCCCGAGGCTTATTCCCCTCTCAGAGGGCAGTGCTGGATCCAGGCTGAGCCTGCATCTGTGCAGCAGTCTGTCCCGACTGATATCCCCCCTTCTACTGCAGCCAACGTTCAAAGACGCTCGCTCCAGGCCACGTGTACTGTTTCTGAGCAGACAGAACGGGGAAGTGCTATTGCCACGCATGCCATGGATGGTACTTGGAAGTAATAAACAGAACTGACCCTTAACCAGATCAGTGAGGCTCAGCTGAGCTTTTTCACCTCCCGTGAATGCTTCACTTGTATGGATATGCATGCAGTTAACCTGCAAGGTTGATAGAACATCCACAGGTAATTAAGTGCTTCCTACAATAAAAATTCTAAAACTGTTTTCCTTTCAGTTATTGTTTCTGACTTACAATGGCAGAAAATGAAGCTATCTGCAACTATCTTTGAAAGAAACTTAAAAACCTGGATTCCTGATTTGTCTAGTTTCAAAAAGAAAAAATGAATTGAAGAGTGTATCTATCTTACTTTTCTTGAAGACAGCATGTAGTTTCTTTTTCTGCCAGATACTGAAGCATATACACGAGGGTAGCAGAAACACTATGCACAACAGCCCAGCTACAGTAAGAGAAATTCTGATAATGTCCATCTGGATGTCCTTCCCTAGGAAACAAACAACATTCTCTAAGAAGTGTTAAAGATTCTACTGCCCTTGAACTAGCTGACAACTTTGTCTCCAACTCTGCAACGCTGGAAATGGACAGAGGAAAAGACTCTTGCTTTAAATGGCAAGTGAATGAGCTATAGTATGTTTCGAGGTAGGTCATTAATCTTTAGCTCTATAAGCAATATTATACAATGACTTACCTGGCACAGTGATAGAAAATGGCATTGCAGATGTTGTAGGCAGAGTAGTGACTAAAGTGGGATTATCTGAAGCATGTTTGCAAACGACATCTTTTTCTGCAGTTCCAGGCTCCAGGACCTGGTCTGCAGAGCACCTGAAAGATATTTAAAGCAAAACAGGAAAAAAAAAAAGGGAAGAAAATCCAGGCCAGTGTAATAGCTATACCATTTATTTTTAGATTACTTACTTTGTCCAGTTTTTACAGGAGCCATTGGGCTGATCATTAAAAGTTCCATAGCGGCAAGTTTGGCAATCTTCAACAGACAAGGACAGGTAAATTTGTACAAGATGCGCATTTAAGACAGCATGTGAAACGTTATTTTTGCCTGCTTGTACAATGACTACGATTTGCATTCATAGAATCACTGTTTCATAAGCTGCTCTGAGTATGCAAGGGAAGTCCTTCCCTCTGAGCTATGGACCAGTACAGTACTCCGCTACAGAGCCAGTTTGTTTGGCACAAGATGACGCAAATCATGTCTAACTCCAGAGTTCCCAGCTCAGTTTCCCACACACTGGCAACAAAAGAGCTGTCATGCAAAGGGAACTAACTGGTACACAATCTGAGTTGCAGCAGGGCGCAGAGTTTGGTGAGTTTGTCTGCTGCCGTGCTCGCTACGTGCACCGTGCAAACTGTTTAGCAGCAGTAGCTTTTATCTTGCGAGGGCCTTATTCTAGTTGTTTCCGCACCGTGCAAGAGGCAGCGGTGCGTCTGGTGCAGCGAGCGCAGGAGGTTTAAGCTGGTGGGGAAAGGCACCCTTACCGCTCCCGGTGCTCTCCTGGCCCACGCCGCAGCTTCGGTCGCAGCGGGAGCAGCCCTTGCCGCCGCAGTGATACCCCTCCTGGCAGGTGCATTCAGCATCGCTCTTGGAGGAACACACTTTCAAATACCTGAATCTTCCTGGGAGGTGGAAACGAGCCTGAGGTTACCGAGGCGCCCGGGCAGACCTGCTGCGCAGCGCAGGCCGGCGGCCTTTGCTCTTCCAAAAATCCGGCCGGTGGCATCAGCGAGCAGCCCCGCGGTGTTTGGCCGGTGCCGTTTTCACTCGCGGCGACCTGACAAACCCGCGCGCCGTCTTTTACGGCGGGGGGTAACGGAGGGTCCCGGCGCCCCCCGGTACCTTCGCACTTCCTGCAGAGGGTGCAGCCGCTGAGCTCCGCCACGGTGGAGAAGGTGCCGGTGGGGCACGGCCGGCAGCTGGCGCCGGGCCCGCAGCCGCCGCTCACCACGAAGGTACCTGCGGGACGAGACAGAGGGTGGCTGTCGCGGGGCCGCGCCCGGCGCCTCGGCCCGGCCCGATCCCCGGCCCGGCCCGGCCCTCACCCGCTGGGCAGTGGGCGCCGCAGGGCAAGGCGGCGGCGGGCCGCGGGCTCAGCGCCAGCGCCAGCAGCACTGCCGGCAGGAGCGCCTGTCCCGCCCGCGCTGCCGCCGCTCCCATGGGGTCGGTGCGCAGCGGAGCGGCGCGATGGAGTGTGCGCGGGGCGGCGGGCGCCGGCCCTTAGGGGCCGCCCCCGGAGGGCCCGGCTGCGTCAGCCCGGGGGCGGCGGGGAAACCCCGGCCCCGCGGGGCTTTCCGGCCCCCCCGCGGCGCGACCCCCGGCCCTGCCGGGCAGCGCCCGCAGCCCTCTCAGCGCTGCCGGGCAGCGTCCGACGCTCCCCACCGGGGCTTCCCGGCGAGTCCCGCGCGGAATCCCCGCGGCAGCCCGGCCCGGACCGGCCCGTCAGCGCCGCGGGCAGCGGGTCGCTCCCCGGCCGCGCCCCCCGAGAGGTGAGGGCGGAGGGGGCAGGCTGCACCGCCATGTCTGATATCGGCGACCCCCGCCGCCGCGGGAGAAGAGGCCGCGTCTGAAGCCGCCGGGCAGGGGCCGATCCCCGCGCGCGGCGGTAGCCGAGCGCTGCGGCGGGGCCGGAGCGGGGGAGCGGCGGCCGGTGCCACCCCCGCCGCGGGGGCGCTCGCTGACCACCAGCGCGGGAGGCGCGCGCCGCGCCGCGCCCCGCCCCCTGCGGCTCCCCGCGGCCAATCCCCGCCGCCCCTGCGCGGGCGCGTGGCCGCGGGCGGTGCCCTCCGGGCGCGTGGGCCGGGGGGGGGCGGCGGGGACACGGAGCGTTCCTAGCGCGCTACAGCCGAGCGCGTGCCCGGCCCGTGCTGTCGGGGGCTCCGCGGGGGGCCAGCGCGGGCAGCGAAACCCCCTGCCCGGGGCAGGGCCAGGGGAGCCCCCGGCGAGGTCTCTGAATCACCGGGCGGTTCGGGTGGGAAGGGGCCGGTACAGGCCCGTCTAGTCTGACCCCCACCAGGGGCAGGGGCGCCTCCCCGTAGACCGCGCTGCGCAGGGCCCCGTCCAGCCTGGCCCCCAGCACCGCCGGGGACGGGGCATCCCCCTCCCTCAGGGCAGCCCTGGGCAGTGTCTCACCGCGAAGAAGGTGCGTTCTGAGGGGACCGGAGGGAGGCGGAGCGTCCGCCAAGCGGAGGCGCGACCGCCACGGGGGGCGGGGTCCCCCAGTGTCCCCCGCGCGCTCGGCCGAGGTGAGTCGCCGCCGCTGCCGGCTGGGCCCGGCCCGGCTCGGCTCCGGCGGGAGGAGTCCCTGGGGGACGGCGGGCGGGGGTCTGGCTGGGCCCGGCGGGGCGCGGCGCGGCGCCTCGCCTCGTCTCGCCTTGCCTTAGCGGTCGCGGTGTCTCGGCGCGGCGCCCGGCCGCGGTCAGGGCGGGAGGGCTAGGCCGCTGCCTTGTCTGCCCGGGCCCCGCGCTCCCTGCGGCTGCGGGCTCCTGAGGGCCTCGCCACGTCGAATGGCGCCGTGTCCCAGAATAAATACCCGACCGTGTGGGGACGCGGCCTTCCGTTGGGCTGGCCGAGCTGGTGGCCGAGCTTCCCCACCCTCTGGGGGCAGCGGTTCGGTCGGCGCATCGAGGGTGTGATTTTGTTAAAGGCGGCCTTGTTAGAGTTCGGGTTCAGCCATCTGCAGAAGTCGCCATCCCGAGAAATGTGCACAGACCCACACAGGGAGCGCGTTCAGCTTAGAGGTTCGAGGCAGCCCGTGCACGTACTTGCACTGAGAAGTAAATGGAAGACTTGTCGTTACTGCGCATACGTAGCTTGTTAAATGAAGTGGCTGTTAGGTCTGTGTAACTTGGTTCTGCCTTCTTGGAAAACAGTCTTGCCCTGGTAGCATTTACAGCGTGACAGCTACTTACATATGCACCCACGTAAAGAACAGTGCTGATGCTCAAGAATTTGTCAGTGTATTACAATAAATGTCTAAGGACAGTAGTGAGAGGCTGTATTTTGCTAGATTAGAGGAAAGAGTAAAACTTTCAGGAGCAGGTGCCTATTTGCATCTATAGAACTAATGAAAGAGAGGGATACAAATTATGATTTAGGGTATTTTTCTACGGTAAGAAGCAAATGCAGTACTTCTGCATTGTGGCTATTCAGGTAGCCTGTTGCTAGTTAATCAAATTCATACCAAAAAATGATTTTGCAGAATGAACATATGCCTTCCAGACAAATTATTAAGAAGGTCCAGGTTGTCCTAAAGTTATTGCTAATAGCTATGATTTGAATGTACTTGTTCAGTTGGCCTTGCATTTGACAATACATAAAGCTGCCCTAAAAGCAGGATTTGACACACTGAATTAGTCTGCTTGGGCTGGTCCTGCATACTGCAGGACATGCTACTGTATATTACTGCATTCTGGAAATAACATCTTTCTAAATGAGGCTGACAGTCGGGAGTGAACCTGAAAATAGATGAAGTTGAAGCAGGATGAGGAGATGGTTTTCTTTCATATAGGTAACTAAACGTGGATCTTATTTTATAAAGAGGTCCCAGGTGTTACAGGCATTTCTGGATGGAAAGTCCCTACATAGGAAAAAAATCCCTGTCTCATAGAGTGGATGACCTGTGAAATGCACTCTCACACCATGGATGCTTTCACAGACTTCTGTCAGACCAGTATGAGTTAGTGTGTATTTCACATGATGTAGTTAAAGTTACTTTAACTTAACCTTCAAATGGAAATTTGGCTATTCACCTCAGCTTGAATTTACAAGGTAAAAAAAGTTTGTTCCATTTGCTAAATTCTGTGGTCTGCTCCCCCATCACACATGTGCACACACGTTTCTCCCCCACAACATTGTGAAATACCAGAAAATCTATTGCTCAGGTTTTGCAGGGGCACTGGTCGAGTCATTATAAGTCACAGGAAACTCTTCATGAAGCGTGCTGTGTGGAAACTAAATACCAGACATGAGGTCAAAGCTCATGCAAGCCCTTTTTATAAACGCTGACCTGGGTAGGAGTCAGTAGTCTGGGTATGAGTGAGGGCGTGCAAACTGAAAACAGCTCTGCCACCCACCTTGAACCCCTCTCTCTGTCGGACTCAGGCCATGTGAAGTCTCGATTAGGCCAAGCTGCTTCCTGTTCTGGTGATGTGCTGTGCCTCCCACTGCACAAATGTCTTAATCCCTTAATACCGTAATGCATTCTTTGTAAAAAGCTCTTCAGTTAAATGGGATGGCTATGAATATTAATTAAAGCTAGTGAATGATTTTGAGGTGGCTTAAATGAAAGATAATGCAAATTACTCACCGTTAAGTTTCACTGTTAGGAAGGATTCATGCTGGGCCGGTTGCCTTCTAACCACATTGTTGCTTTCTCCCCCCCCTCAGCCTCCCTTCACAACCATCACACCTCATAGCAACCCCTCAAGATATGGCCTCGAAAAGAGCATTGGTGATTCTAGCAAAAGGGGCAGAGGAAATGGAAACTGTAATCCCCACTGATGTTATGAGAAGAGCTGGGGTGAGTATGCGGACAATGAAAGATCTTCTTGTGAGTAATTGGTCAAGGGAAAATCTTTGCATCAAGTTGATGTTCATCGGTAGGTATAGTCTGTTGTATGAGATGAAAATTTACCTGTGCCTTCTTACTGGTTAGCAAATATTTGTGCCATGCCCCAGATAAGCATGCATGGAAACTGACATTTGTGCGAAAGGTAGGCTTCTAAAATACTGAGCCTAATGTAGGCTGGAGCGGATGTTTCAAGTACATCTTACCCTGTCAGAAAACGTGGCTACTCCCATGCATAGTAACAGGAAGTGCTTTTTTTGTAGGGGTCTGAAAAGTTCAGTATGTTACAGCTCATAACATTACATAGCTTTTATTGAGCTACTTGGTGGGATTCTTCATGCTCTTTGTTACTTTTGCAACTATAGTGGTACACAATGTTGTCATTTGATTAGGTATGAAAATAAGATTTTAAGTAAATACACCAACTTCACGTGTAGAAACAACTAAAATAAAAGTTGCCTTCTCCCACCACCTTTGTCATTCCATTAATGTACTCCCCACTTTGGCTGCCATAAGAAGCACAAGCTTGTCTGCTTGTTCAGTGAATGTGAACTGTGCCACACACATCTATGATGTTATCACCAGGCACCTAAAAATCAAGGGAGAAAACTGAATATGCCATAAGTGTGTTTGAGAATGGCTTGAGCCTGCAGAGAGGCTTTAATTCGTTATCTGGAATACTTAGTCCAGCTCTCCTGGGTTGTATTGTTTTGTTTAAAATCTGTGGGATCAGATAGTTTCTAAATGTTCTGTTTGGAAAGTTGAACTATTTGAGGTATTTGTTAATCTCTAGGTGAATATCACTGCTTACCTTGTGCGTTTGGACTTAATCATGGTTTGGGGAAGCTTAAGTGTTGCCCTGTTCTTGACAGCTTTCAGTAGTGCTTCGCTCATTCTGCTTACTACTTAAGAACTAACACTTAGAACTAACTAACACTTAACAAAAACGCCCTGAGTTCTTGAATTGTGGTGATATATGTATTCTTCTGTTAGATCAAGGTGACTGTTGCAGGCCTAACAGGAAAAGAACCAGTGCAGTGCAGTCGAGATGTCTTCATTTGTCCTGATGCCAGTCTTGAAGATGCCAGGAAAGAGGTTGGTTAGCCTTTCTCACAGTTCCGGAGGTGGATTTGGAAAGCTTACGCATTACCTTTAGAAAGATGTTGCATGTTGTTAGCTCTATGCAGTAGTGAATCACAGAACTGCACATCCTGCAGTGCTCCTCTTCACTGTTGTTCTGCTTCATAGCATGCTAGGATCAGACACATTTCTTATTTCTGCACGGGTATTTGTTCTTGCAAAGCATCAAACATAGAGCTTTATTTTGCATGTTAGTTGGCCCAACAAAATGCTGAGATTTGGAACAACTGAAAAGTTCTGATGGGAAGCTAAACAATGCTATAGTTAGACCTGTACAATAAAGTTGGAGCAAAACCACTTGTCCTTACAATGCAAGAGCTGCTATTTGTTTGCTGAAGCTCTTAAATGCACTAGGCTTAAAAGTTAGTTCTGTGACAAACTTTATTGATAATAGGCTCTTCCTGGAAGAGGAAACAGTATTTTGTTCCATAATTGGAACTGGTTCTCTGATCGTAAAGTGTTGTTCAGTGGAAGAAAAGGTAGATCCTTTTCTTCTTGCTCGACTCAGCTGTAGTGGCCTTAAAACGGTGTAATGAATGTACCAGCCTATGCTCATCAGAACAATTTTATCTTTTGTTTGTTTAGGGGCCTTATGATGTTGTGGTCCTGCCTGGGGGTAACCTTGGAGCTCAAAACTTGTCAGAGGTAAAGTTCTGGTATCTTGAAGATTCATGGGCATCCTCCTGAGTAGTGCGATGGTCTACACTTGTTTAGTAATCCTGCAGATTCAGTTCAGCATCTGAAAATTCTCTTCTGAATGAATCAGGAAACTAATTGTTAATTGTCTTAAGCCTTCTTGTGAATATATGGGTGGGACAAGTGGGTGAATTGTTGGACTTGAGTTAAGCAGAATAAAAGTGGAAGGGTATTGTGGGACAGTCTCTGTTCATAATCATATGAAGATGAAACAGTGGGAAATGAAGCTTTAATTCCATGAAATACAGAGCAGGCTGAACCCACAGGACTCTCTTCCTTTGCTCAAGAATTCTGTTTGTGGTGCAAAACCGTTGTAGTGCTGGTATAAATACCTTATGAAGGGCAGACAGACAAGCAAGTCAGTCTATCAGATAGGATTTAGATGGTATCACAGTTTGCAAGCCCCAAAATATGAGACAAATACCCCGTATAAATCTCCTTAAGAATGATAGAGACTGTCTGGAGGTATCTCGTGAATATTCTTTCCTATTTAACTCGTGAAGTTTTTGAACAACAACTTTCTATGGCCATGGATTAACCAGCGTTTCTGTGGGCCAAGTACTTCCTTGCACTTCTTTCTGATTTCCTTGCTTTTTCCTTGCTCAGGTATTTATTGGTTTCAGTTTTTCCACTTCTTAGTGTTTTCATTGCCCTTTGTCCTGAGGCAGGATGGAGAGTTGTCAACTGGTTGTCTTTGTAAAACTTGTTTATTAATTTGCAGTGGAAAGTATTTCAACAATGCTTCAAATAATCAACCCCAAACAATGACTTGTGATATGGTTTCTTCATACAGTCTCCTGCTGTGAAAGACATTTTGAAGGACCAGGAAAGCAGAAAAGGCCTGATTGCTGCTATATGTGCAGGTGGGTTAACAAGATGTCTTGCATTGTAAAGCATTTGGATATTTTGAAGAGGCGTGCACACAGTTAGAAATCTATATTCCTGTCATTTAGTAGCAGGGATTTGTATTATACATGCACCCCGTAGCATTTGAATTTTTTGTATATTTAATAGCAGAGGAATCTCTAAAATATTGTCAACACTTTCCTGCAATTTCTGCTTGGTACGCAGTTCTTTTCAATCACTTGTGTTACTGTCTATAAAATAAAAAGTGAAAGGTAATGTGCTAGGATTTTTTATAAAATATTTGCTTATTCTGTTGACCTTTATGTGAGGACACAGTGCTGGCAGAACATCATTGCTATAAATTTATCGCACATCTTCTCTCCTGCCCTTTAGCTTCAGAAGGAAGGCTGTAAATATAGAAGTAGAGTCTCACCTTTCTTCATCTGAGTGGTGGCAAAAGATGGAATTACTCTGAGGAGAGGCTTGTCTGCTTACATATTCTGCACAGCTAGTGTCCAGTTCATTCCTTTGTAAGATTTGTATGTAAAAATGCAAGATGAACAATTGCCATTGCTCCCAGCTGAACTGAGAGTCTGGCCTAGGTGCCCGTACCTGAGAATGAGGAGATGGCGATGAGCGTGTGAAAGACAGTCTAACAGTCTGTTTGTGGAGTGTATTTTCACTTTTGTTTTCTGGTACGTTGCTGGTTTGGGTTTTTTTCTTTTTTGCTTTCATTCTTCAGTTAGGTGATACACGTACAGAGTTGTGAACATTCTTGAACTGGGCAGTGGTAGTCTTCTACTTCTCTATCTGTATCTCTTGCAGAGCAATCGCAAATTCACGGTTGCGCAATAACGGCCTTTCCTTGGAAACAGGACAATTCGTTTATTTGGGTGTAATGCTTCTTAGTAGCTGATTCCAGCTGTATGCAAAGAAGGTTATTTCCTGGACTATATCTGAAATTAATTGAATGTACAGAAATGAAACTCGCATTAGGCAAATCCTACCTTCAGTTTCTCTTGGAATTCCCATAAGGATTTTCTGTCAGATGACCTAAGACTTTTTGACACAAACTTCTTCCTCAATTCAGGCCAAGGAGGAAGTATGAAAAGAAAAGACAAAGACGGTTAAAACCAAAAACTTAGTGGTTAGCCCATGATCTGTCCAAAATACTGCTTGGCACACAATTCCAGCATGTAAAGTCTTGCTCAAATGAAACTATACCTGTTAAGTTCCTAAATTCAAGGGTTTAACAAGGTTGCAAAGGAAGTGTACCTAGTTAATGTTCAGATTGAAATACGGACTTTTTGTTACTTCGTTTCAAGCAGATTTAAATAAAATGTATTTTTTCAAAGTAAAATGACCATTGTTCTTGACTCCTTCAAAAGCAGCACAGTCATTGGTAGTACAGCTGCGTGAACTGGGTGTTCTTTAAACCTTCTCTATTCTTAATTTTTTCCTGCACAGGGCATTTTGTGTAATAGAACAGGAGAGATCATACAGCTGTGCTCTTTTTGAGGCTTTTTGCTTCAGAGATAGGGCTGGCATCAGTTTTATAAAAAGTAGTCTGTCCACGGTGAGCTTTGGCCCCTTGAGGGCCTAGTGCCCAAACGTGCATTCTTAAAAGTGTATGTAGCAGAAGACAGCTCCTCACTGGTGCACCTTTGTGTCCTTACAGGTCCTACTGCCCTTCTGGCACATGGGATAGGGTTTGGGAGCAAAGTCACAACACACCCTTTGGCCAAAGATAAAATGATGAATGGAGGTATGTAATGACTTTTATAAGTTTCTCTCTAAACTCTTCTCAGAATTTTTATTTTTTTTAGCTTAACCCTTGATTTAAAGAAAGGAAAATAGCTTTTCTATCTTATTTTGTGTCTCTGAATTTCCCTAATGCTTTCCTGAATCAAAATTCAACTGAATATGCTAAGACTATTTCTAAGTCTGCTTAACGTGAAAATACAGGCCCGTATTAACATTCTCATCCTTGGGGAAAATACACGGCTGCTGTTATACTAGGAGCATTTTTTCCCTTATTCTCTTGAGGCTGAGCCATCTCTTGCCCTTTTGGTTCTTTGCCTCAGTGGTCCCAACAGCAAACCCCAGCAGCACCTTTGCTGCTCTCCCATGAGTGCTGTGAGCTTTGGTGCTATGAGCAGCTGATGGATCCACACTTCTTTCTCATACCTAAAGGAAGTGGTGGTGAACCATTACTAAGAAGTCATTCTGTGAACATTAACGAGTCTGAAGGTGAGCAGGAGATGGCAGGGTTCCTCCAGTTTCCTCTGCATGCATTTGGAAAAAAAAAAGTTATGAACAGCTACAGAAAAGCAGTCTGACTCCAAAAGTAACCTCACGGGAACTGACAGGCACAGCGAGCGCTTCTTGATGAGCTTGTAGAATCAGAGGTGCATTCCCATACCATGTGAATAAGCTGCCAGAGCGCCCTGCAGGCCCTTTTCCTCCCTGAGGACTGCAGGCAGCGATGAGCTGCTTGGTTGCGGAGGGGCAGGGGTACAGAGCCCGAGGGGGGCTGAGGTGCCTTCTGCGGAGCACGATGCTGTCGGCGGGGAGCTTCTCTCAGCTGCTGTAGCCTGCAGGCAGCGGTGCCCTGTGGCAGCTGTGGGCACGGTGCTGGAGACTGACCCTGTTTCTGTTGTGTGTCCCCCAAGCACACTACAGCTACTCCGAGAGCCGCGTGGAGAAAGATGGGAACATCCTCACCAGCCGTGGCCCTGGTACCAGCTTTGAGTTTGGGTTGGCCATTGTTGAAACGCTGATGGGGAAGGAAGTGGCCGAACAGGTGAAGGCACCCCTAATATTGAAGGAGTGAAACCCTGGTGCGGGACAGGGAGTAGCACAATTTCAGATAGAGGGTCTTGTCCTTTGTAGAATAACTGTGAGATGCACTGTTGTAAATACCATGTAATTGTGGGTGAAATTAGCTAGCAACTGTACTTACCTAAACTGTGATACGTTAACAAACTAATGGTCTTCGTTTCTGGAAAAAGATCCTGTTAGCAAAAAGCTTCGTCACAAAAAAAGCAGCCAAATCTTAGTTATCTCTTGGATGGCATTTAAAAATCACATGGTCAAATGTTTGCTGAGTAAATAAAAATGAAGCAACCCTGCTTGTGTGTTGTTTCTTTGTGTGTTTTCTCGCAACTCAGATTCATGAAACCTTTTTAGCACTATGGCTAGCAATGTACTCTTCAAAACAACTTCTGTCTAGGATCTCACACAGTTCTTCTGAAGTGTGAGCTTCTGAAGAATGTGCAAGAAGCGTTTAGACAACACTCTTTAGATACTTGGCTTAACTTTTAGGTTGCCCTGTGCGGAGCCAGTAGTTGGACTTGATGATCCTCAGGGGTCTCTTCCAACTCAGGATATTCTATGATTCTGTGAAATAGATCATGTTGTAACTTAGAATTCATTAAAACAGTACTTAGTTTCCTGTATACAAATAAGGCAAATAATGAGTATTAATTCTAAGACAGCACGGAACTAAATTAAAAGTAGGAATATTCTTACTGTGTCAAGTACCCTGGAGTTCCTATAGCTAGCAGGTGTGTCCATGATACCGTTGGAATTTGTCTTCTACATAAATGACTGCAGATCCATTGAGCTATTTAGGCACCTTATAACTGGCATAAAGCAGGAAGTTTGGACTTCGTAGCTTACCACCAGTAGCAGCGCTTGTTTCTGCTTCCTATAAATCCCAACTCGCTACAAGCCTGCCTTAAAGCGAGCGTGTGTCAGTTTAGAGGAGTCGTTGGACAGGTCTCTTGAGGAAGTAGTGGAGCTGTATCCCCATGAGAATTAAGAATTTTGGATCAACGTCTGTCTTCTCTACCTTTCTTCTACCAAATAACTGCTGTTACCTGCCTCTGCCAGCAGTCACGCTTGTGAGGTGGCACTTCACTGGGCTCTGAAGTTACCACAGCATCTGGAGACCTGGGTCTGCGTACACCTGAAGTGCACAGTCTGAACTTTGGAAGATGACTGCATAGGTGTCTTTGTGCTTGCTTATTTTAATGGGAAACAAGTTCATTCTCAATTACTACATTTTGATAATTAAATACATAGGCACCTTTGCAAATTTAGAATTAAGAAATGTCTCCACATTGTTAGTGTCTACTGGAAGAACTGCTTTAGCTGTATGCTCTGCCTCTGATTTGTTTAGGAAATCTTCCATATGTTTCTCTAGCTTTGAAATATGCTCAAGATATGCAAAAAGTTGTAATCTATGTAAGATTGGACATGTTTGTTCGTTAAATCTGCACGTCTAACTGGTATTGCCATGCAAATGTAAACCAAATGCTGGAAAGATTCTTCATCCTAGAATCTGGAATAATCACTTGGTTTGTAAATGGGCATGATTCAGAATACAGGAAAAGCTGTGCATTCCTGGGCTGTAGTACTACTTTATGGCATTAGAAGGAAAATATTTCCATGCTTGTATTATTAAGGCTTCCAGAAATCTTTTAATATAAGACATTAACGAAGTGGCCAGAAATTTCATTGTTCATTTTTACTTTCTATTCTAAGGCTGAGAGAGTTCAGTTTACTGAAATGAGGTTTTCAATGCGTACATTTGGTCTTTCCCGTTCCTGTTAAAATAGTAATAGGAAAAGCACTCAGTAAAATGAGTTTAGAGCCAATTGTATCTGGTTAACTTGCAGAGTCTTTCATTGCATTCAGCAAAAAGGCCTTGATTAATGAAATGTGGTAATGCTGCTTGTATCACAGTTTCCTTCATAAAGCTGACCCTGTTCTCAACCTTTTACATTGCAGATGTCCAGCAAATCTGAATTTACATGGATTCTCTGTTTCTGACAAGGTGTCATTAACCCAGTTTTTAAGTTAGGGGAGGTGTATCGACTAAGATTATGCTAATTTTCCTCTTAGGGGAAGTGTTGAGAAGCAATTTGCTGATTTGAGGAAAAAAAAAATTGCCTTCCAATTTATGAAATGTTTTTTCCTCTCTCCTTATCTATTTCATACAGAGGTTCCCTAGCTGTTACATATCTCTTTTCCTAAAGTCCCCTTTATCTGCTGCTGAAAGGTGAGATGAGGTACTTTTCAGCTCAGTCCTTCGTGAATGCTAGAAATTTTGTGCCCTTTTATTATTGGCAAGCTTTAGTTTTAGAGCCTATGGTAATGGGATATTTGCTGCCATAGAATTGGCTTAAAATGAAGGGAATACATCCATTCTTCTCTAGCTTTGTTCCCTGACAGCTGGAGGGTTTGCGGTTTTGTTTGTTTTCCTGCTGAGAAGGTAGTCAGTTAGCATCTGCTGTCTGCCTCATATCATCTCTGAAGGATAGTGTGGGTTTTTTCTCTTGATTCTGGTTGTTGTGTAGGCTTGAATGCGTAATTGAGAGTGAGCTTTTTTATTGAATTGAGAAGTATTGTATGACTTAGGAACAGGAATGTACACAAGGTGGCATAGATGCAAGTGCCAGCAGCGAATACTTGCAATGCTGAAAAATACTTTCCTTCAGAATGAAGGAGCTTATAAATGAAGAAGCAGCTCTGAACCAGAAGCAGCAAAGAACGTGGGGAGAGTGAGCAGTCCAGTTTTGCTGCAGTTCTTTGGCAGGTTTCTTTCCAGAAAGGGAAAGCAGAGTACACAGCGCTGTACTGTCAGCAGGCACAAATCCTAACCCGGGAATATGTCCCTCCGAGCAAGAGAGAAAGCATCCTCTTCTAGAGAGAAAGGCATTGCTTTTCAAATAGGTGGAGACAAACACAACCATAACGGAAGCAAACCAGCCTGTGCACTAGTACTTACAGCTGTGAAAGTACAGCGGGGAATATGCTTCATCCAGTAATTACAAGCCTGGGACAGCTTGCTAGCCGTACTGTTTGGTGCGACCTAACTACAAGGCATGAAACCCACGGGGACTGTCAGAGCAAAGAATGGTTACTTAATCAGATAATTTTGTTTGTTCTTTCAACAAAAAGATGCATTGTTATGCAAGATACAAGCAACAATCCCAAAATGATAAAAGACAGCTGTCTTCCATCAGCCTGGATGACATGTGACTGGGTTGGAAAGACAAACCTGTAATGGAGAAGTAGGAAGGTGCCAATGACAGAAATAATCAGGAGCACTGCACCCATATCATCCTTTGTGTTCACATACTCTACCTCCAGAAAAAAAGGATGCGTTGCTGTTACGTGGAGACTACATTTTAGTAGGATGTGGGATGCAATGTTTGAAATTTGAAAAATAAACAACAGAACGCTGAGTGGATGAATAAACTGTTGCCCAAAATTTTAAAGTATAGTTTAGCAAGTTTAGAATGTGGTCTTGCATGTGGTACATCGGCGTGAAATGCAGTACGGAAAGAAAGCAAAATACGTGAAAGGAGAGCCGAGCGGGCCCCAGCGCAGGCGTGCCTGCCCTGGCCTCTCAGTGAGACGCGTGCTCTGCGAACATTGTCCAGCTCTGAACTTCCACGGAGTTTCTGTAGTTCTTGCGGCATCATCACACAGCAGGAAGTTAAAAGGTTTCTGGGAAGCACAGCAAAAAGGGACGGGTTGCCCCTGCTGGCACAATTTATCTGGCCTTCAGCCTCTTCCCTGTTGTCTCTTGAGAAGCATCCGGGGAAGGGACGGGTCTTGGAGCAGGTTGTGTGAACGGCCGGCAGGTGCCACCTCAGAGAGTGGCCCACCTCCTTCAGTTAGGGTGCGTTCAGTGGGGTGGGCACCCCGAGGCAGACCGACCCTCCCAGACCTGCCAGACCTCCTCTGCGTGGATCTTCCCTGTGCAGGAGCATCCACCTTTCTGCATACATGGACGCTGAGCAGAGCTCCGCGCGTGCGGAGCAGCCCAGAGGTGAGGGAATTGAATCCAGATCTCTCTGTGCTGAATACTCTAACCAGCAGAGTACTAGTTAAGGGACTAGGCAGCCTTACGGGTTTGTCTTTTCCTGTCCACGCTCTGGGAAACGGGGCTGACGCTGACACACGTGATGCTAGGCTGCAGAAGCAGGTTCAGCCTTGTAAAACCCAGTGTCCTGCTTTTTAGGTACGGTAATTCCTCTGTGTTGTCCGGGCGCACTGACTCCACTGGGTGGCACAGCAGCTGGGCATCGCAGTGCTCTCTGCCGCGCTCCGTCTCTTCGGCGGCTCTAGAGCCTTTGTGCTCCCTGTAACACCCTTCTGTGTGCTGGGAGGTGTCACTGATTGAGAGGCAAGCTTTTATACTCAGGCTCGTTCTTTTGCTTAACTTCATTCAACAGCTTCTAATTATACCCTTTGTATAACCTTAAATAATTCCTCCCTACGTAGAGTTTACATCCCTTCGAGTCTTATAGATACTCATATACCTTTAACAATTTAATTCAAGGCCATTCCAGTAACGGTAGAGAAGTAAAGCTGTCCGAGGATCTCATGCAAGCACTTGTATTCTAGACTTGTGTCTAGAGAGACCTCTGTAACAGTGACAGTGGTGACACTGAAGTTTTCCTCAGCTGCTGAAGTTCCCCAGCAGGACTAGGGACATAATGGTTTTCTGAGCAAATCTTTCTGATTTCTACATATCAATGGTGTAACTGTTTTTACAGTTTACGCTGGCAACAACTCTGAGCCGCAGCCAGAACTTGCCCGTGGTTCAGGTGCACACACGGTTCAGTAACGGCTCTAAAGGCTGCAACCCTCCTCTCCTCGTCCACGGTTATGGTAGAATTTCCTTTTGGATTCTCGGTGTTCCTTGCAATCTTGTACAGCTGATGTTCTGAATCAAAGGAATCCCCTGAATGCAAATGGACGTGTTTCTGGAGTTGCTTCTGCAATGTAGCTTGACTCTGACTATAGCCCCAGATAGTTCAAGGTCTTTATTTTTCATCAGAGTATAAATTTAAAGTGTAATTTCTTGACTTAATCCTTCCAGTCTAGTAGCAAATTGAATTTTCCTTAATTCAGCATTTTTATTTGCTGTTCAAAACTTAGTGAAAAGAGAAGTAATTCCATTCTGAAGCATCAGTGAAGTTCCTTACTGATAGCTGTCCAAATCAATTAGTCTCCTGTGTTCTGACCAGGAATTCCCAGAGTCAATTTTCAGGTTTTTGACAAGAGCTTTTGAAATCACGTGCGTTGCAGCAGCATGTGCTTGAGACAGACTGCTTTCTACTTCAGGATACCCAAAGAATTGGCCTAAATTTGCTGCCAGTTCCTAAAAATGAAAATGGTCCCGAGCGCTGACCATTGTTCCTGCAAACAGGTTGGAAACAGATTTTTTCCAGGGCAGAGCAGCAGCTGCAGGCACTGAGAGCCCATCATGGCCCTGACCGGCCTCACCTGGGCCCACTCAGCCCCAGCAGCTCTATTTAAGCGGGGGCTCAGGGCCAGCTCTGGTCTTTGATGTGCTGAGGGGGCTTTGGTTTGACTTTGGCCCTGCCTCTGCTCTGGAGCTGCGGGATGATGGATGGCCGGGCTGCGGCTGCTGCTCCCCTGGATCAGGTATGGGGGCTGTGCCCGCCTCGCGGTCGCCTTTGGCTGTGTTCTGCTGTTGGTGGAGGAGCTGCTGGTCCCTGCCGGCCCGTGCTGCCATTTACTCCTTGAGAACACGGGGCTTGGTGCTGGGCAGTCGCAGTGTCGTTTGCTGGCTCTAAACGTGGCAACAAGGGTACTTTCTGCACTGTAGCTTAGTTGGAAGCACTTTAGTTCTTCAAGACTCTGTTAATGGATTTTTGCTTCTAGAATTTAGGAATTTCTGAATTGTTGGACTTGTAAGAGGCATATTTCTATTGAAGTTCTTGCAGTTACAGCTCTTCTTTAAACTAGGTATTTGGTTTTTCTGTGCTGTTAAGTTTCAATGAGCTATTTTGGGAGACTAGTCTCTATGTAGTTTCAAACCCACTTTTTAAATTGCATGCGTTGCTCTAAGTACTGTCCACTCTGGGACCTGCCTACTTTTGTGCGTTGAAACATTTCCAAGTTAAAATGAGTTCTAAGAAAGCATTGCTTACTTCCGCATACATGCAGCTCTAGTCTCAGCCTCCCACTTTCTCCTGTATTATTTTGTATATAAGTCGGGAAGAAGCCCTCTCACGCTGTAGTGACTGGAGGCAGGAGCCAAGCTGCTTGCGCGGTGATGAGTCTGGCCACGGATGGGCACAGCGCTGTCATTTGCATTTTTAACAGGAAATCTGCTGTTGGGTGGGGAATTGCTGTCTGGCAACAGACGATGCAGTTATCTGTGCGAACTTCTCTCATTGCCACATCTGATGTGTTAATTGGTTGCTCTTCCACTCTGTTTTGCAAAGGAGTACTTTCCCTTCCTTTTGGTTGTGCAGAAGAGAAACGAACGTTTGCACTAGGGAACTCTAGGAATAATGCAGCTCTAGGATCCTGTACGGGCTTACAAAGACACAGGCTTTGCTATCAGCGTTTACGTATATCCCTTGGAACAAAAATAAGGTGGTGAGGTTTTTTCCGTCCTCCTCCTCGGAGAACTACAGAGCATTAACACCCTTAACGTAATTTAAAAACATGAAAAAAGAGAGCGGAGGTACTGCCAAGCCCCGCGGCTGCCGGACCCTGGCAGGCTGGTGCCCAGTCACCGTTCAGTCCCTGTTGCCGATGACGGGGCCGGGGCTTGGCGCGTCCGCGCTCTTGCTGCAGCTGCGGTGGTCCCAGTGGTGTCCTGTCATATCCCGGAGGCTGCTGCAGATCAAGGTGGTCTGATTAAGCTCAGATGACGGGGGAGTGTGCCCTGGGAAGAGGCGGTATGTCCGGAGCACCCTGCAATGGCCCATTCAGGTGAGAGCAGCCCAAGAGGCTGAGCTTGAGCTAATTCCTGCGCGCCGTGTCGTTACCTGAAGGCAGGATGGAACCGCTGCCCGTGGTCTGCCTCGGTGGGTGGTGGGGAGGCGGCTTGGGGTGTGATGGGGTCCATGGGTCGTCTCACGGAACAATACTGCTGTGTGTTGCACCCAGCACAGGGCATCGTACCGCTGATAAAACCCGTAGAAGAAAATGACTGAACGTGGTCTCCCCCCACCTAAAAACACGTATGTTTAGACTGTCGGTCTTTAACAAAACACTGGCATTAAGCCATTCAATTTGAAGCTAGGAGCTAAACAGGTCGTCCTGTCTTCAGAGCCCCGTGTCTGTTGTCCATCGGCCTCTGTACAAGGCAGGAGCTCCTCAGCACTCTCCTCACCCCCGTCCATTTCTAGAAGTGCATGTCTCGGACAGGGGTGTCTCTCCATGTGGCTTTTAGTGGAGTTGATTGCTGCAGTTCACTGGTTTTTTTCAGCATGATGAGACAATACTCTGTGAAAAGGCAGCCTTCCCCTCCCCAGCAAAAGCAGTTCAGGCTATTTTAATTCCATGAGCAACAGAACATGTCAGGGTGTGCACCATAATCTCTTCTCCGCCCTGAGTTGTTTGAGGCCTCTGCGTCGCCGTGTGCCTCTCGCTGTGCTGGAGCAATGTGGATTCTGCATCATAAGAGCACGATCCCAATTCAAATTGCTTAAGCTATAAGTGCAGGGGTGTGCAGCCAGGATGCAGGAAAACTTTTCTTGAATAACTTGTCAACATGATGGATGACAAATGAAGTCACCAAGTGCAACCTAATGTGGTCGGAGTCTTGCGTTTCCTTTGGACCTTGCTTAACAGCTGGTGAGTGACAACACAGGGATTGCGAGGCCATGAGTAACCTTGCAAAGGTCCGCTTGCTGGTCGCGTGTGTCTGCCTTGCACCCTGCCATGTGACAGCTGGACTCAGCGTGGCCTGAGCCGATGTGGTCCTTGGTGTGGACTTCCCCGAAGCTGAGAACTTTGCGCCTAAAGACTGCGAAGCGTACAGGGCTGGCTGCGTGTTCCAGATGCCTTCAGAAAGGCACTCAGTAGAGCTGACCCTGCCCTTGAAGTTGTTGTGAGCACAATAAACACATTAACAAAGGTAAAATAAATATTTTGGGTAGCAGGGACGTGAGACTCTGTCACCTGAGTAGGCGGTAGGCAGGAGATCATTCTTCTGGGTCAGGCCTGGTGATCCTGTGCTTGATCCAAAGACTTAGTGGTTGGAAGGCCTCTTTGTTTTATCACGATGGCTCGATGTGTGGTGGATAGCGTCCTCGATCAGATTCAGGGTGGCGACGGTGGGGTAACCCGGCATGTTTTTTTCTCTGGTGTTTCGTGGCAGTGTATTTGCACTCTTCTTCTTTTGCGGCTTTCTCATGCTAACAATTTGTGGGCGACAGTTTTAATCTTCAGCAAGAAGCTGCAGGTTGTAAACACAGAAGCATCTCTTCCTCTGAATCACTTTGTAAGGAAATGAATAGCAGTAATGGTTCCCAGGTTTCAGTGGCATGCCACTTGAAATCTGGAATACCTAACACCTTTTCCAAAATTAACCGCAACTGGGATCAAGGTGCACACCAATATATAAATAATATAGCAACAGTCTATGAGCAATCACGGGTGTGGCTTCCATATATGATTCAGAAAAAATAATGAGCTGTGTGGATGAAAATAGGCATTTGGGTGGAGATTATGCAAGGCCTGAATTACAATGCAGGATGGGTGGGGGTAACACCTCTTTCAGCTTACAAATGCTAATCACAAACAGCAGCCAGAAATCTCTGCAGCACCATTTAACAAATATTAATAAGTATAATTAAACTTCGTGTGCTAGATTTTCAGTGCCAAGGAGCTATGAGAAACAGAAAACTTGCTGTATGTTCTCAGTTTTAAACAAATACAACCTGCTTCAGAAAGCAAGCTATCAAGAAAAGAAAAGATTAAGCTACTTTAAAAAAAAAAATCAAAAAGTTTACGCCAGGAACACCCAACACACACGCACAAAGTCAATAGGTTACCTAACCGCAGAGACCCTACAAGCAATAAAATTATGCATCTTGTTACCGCCATCACAGATTTCCTTCTTGACAGTAATCTAGAGAGTATGTATTTAACATACAGCTTGTAATACTATTAAAAGTGTTTATAAGGGCTGCAGTCTGTAATCATGAGTTTGAAGGGTGGGAATTCCATGACTGATCTGGTCATCATCTTAACCCTGAATTCCTGACAAGACTTGGTTTGAACACCATCAGCAACTACTCCCTACTGTAATAACTGCCCTTGCAAAATGGGTGTCTGTCCTGGACTAGACGGATGCTTTCCTTTATCGTGTCAGACCTGCCGCTTCGCTCAGGCGGTTTGAAAACAAACCCAAGGCTGCGGCAGGAGGAGACGCGACCTCGGCGAGAGCTTTCTGCAGTTTCGGTGCAGCAGCGCTTGTGCCTGTTGCAGTCTGGGAGCGAATGGAAAACGAATCACAACAGCGACAACAAGGATCAGTCATTTTCAATGACTGCAGAATTTAATTATGTTGTCAATCAGCATGCTTCCAAACCAGGTTTATTTTCTGTTTTATCTCTTATGATGCAAGAGAAACTGACGATTGGGAGGTTTTTAAATGACCTCCCACTACAACTGCATGTTATTTCCTGACATTATCTGTTTAAGAGCAAGTTAACATGGTGGAGAAGTTCAGCTAATGGGTTTTTCAAGTCACCAGGACCTAACGCAGCCTCTTCCTTTCAGGAAAAGGTATATGGAGGCAGCTGCCTCTAGCTGCCAGCCAGGCAGCTCCTCTGGGTTGATTTGCTGGACTCAAACTCACCAAGGCGGGTGTTTCGCCAACATCAGAGCAGCTGGGCGACACCGACCCTTCCCAGGGCGGGCGTGAGAGGCGCTTCTTGCTGACGCTGTTATTTAGGGTGGGCTTTTGCTTGTGGTATCGACAGTTTTGAGCCTCGGGGAGGGGCCACCCCCCCCCACCAGCTTTGCTGCCTGCCACGTGCCATCGAGGTCGGCTCGGTGACCACGGGCTTGCCGTGCGGCTGCCCTGGATCCAGCCCTCGCGTTTGTGGCCGTGCGGCCCCCTTTGGCCCTTGCCTCTTGCACCCGTGGCTCCTCACTGACGCCTCTGGGGGGTCACAGCTGTGCTGCTGAGGCAAGAAAGACATTCTGGGGGGTGAGCAGTACGCCCTCGGATCAGGAGGCTGTGGGAAGCATTGCCTTTCCTTAGCCGCCCATCTTTCTTCCCTGCTTTAACACAAATTCCTTGATTCTTCAGACTTCAGCGTATCAAGTCGTAACTGCTTTGAAGTGTGATTATTCCAGTCAAATCTCTCTGGCAAGGGGCTCCCTCCTCAGAGGCAAGCTGTCAGGCCTTGCCCAGGTGAGCCCAAGCTCTAAATATTCAAACATGCGATGAGGCTGTTGCAAAAGCATGTTGTGTCCTGACAAGTCTTATCATGTGTCAGGGGATGAGCAGAGAAATCTCTTCTGGCCAGAACTTGCAAAGCTTCCCCCACAGCTCTACAGCCTTAATTACTCGCTTGGAAAACGGGATACAATTTTTGGATCGTGCAAACTTTGTCCCCCAAAGCACAGGAATCTGTGCCTAAGAACATACAGCGAGGCTTCCACCTGCCTTTGTCGCTGCCCCCCTCACGGTCACCCAGAGAGAACCACTGAACTCTGGGCTTAAGTCCTCAGCGAAACCTTACCGCTTCGGATTTTTAAAGGAGAAAATGGCTGAGTTACTTAAATACTGTAAGACGTGCCTGTAAATGACTGTCCTCATACTGCAGAGGCACGTGAGGTCTGTAACCTGCTTGAATGTCTTGCTCGTAGCCAGTTCCAGTCGCTATTTGCAATTCGGGTTCAGTCTGTTTTACTTCAGTTACAATTGCACTAAACTTAAGTTCATCGTTTAACTTCTGGAATGAGACTGCTGTTATTCAGCTGACGTGCAGTAGGAAAGATAGCATCACTACAGAGTAATTTTTGTTATTTATTTTTAATACTCAGGACTGAGTAGACAACACCAATAATTTCAGGAATTCTCACAGCATTTTTTTTTTCTTCTCTAGAAGAAAGACTATAATGGAGGTTAGGATAGAAGTCTTGTACTTCTTTTGAATTTCAGAAAAGGTTTCGTAAGACTATTAAAAAGCACAAGTTTATAAGGTTTTTAAACTTTTCAGCACTATAAACATGAAAATAGTTTGTACTCAGAAGTAGGTCTTTTTCTGAGGAAGTAAAAAAATTTCTTTCTGCTACATTAGCAGAAAAGGTTTTAGCCCAATGACTAGGGAACTTCCACCGCTAACAGAAGTGAAAATAAGCGCCGGGGTGTGCGGCTGGGGAAATTGTAACAAATACCCCATTTTATACCAAAGACGTGCTCAGCTGTTAGTCACTTGAGAAGTCTCTTTGGCTTGCCTTGCGCCAACACCAAGCAGTAGCGCCAGGCCGGCGTGCGGCGAGTTAGGGCAGAAGCTTTATCCCATCGCCGTACTCGCAACGGGAGCAGTGCAGGAGACCTGGCAGCCAGTGCCACAGCTCGGACTCGCAGTTCCACTTTGTCCAGACGCAAGGCTCTGCCTGGGCTGGGCTCCCCGTCAGGAGCGGCTCGTGTCTCGGTGCGCACACGAGCCATGTGGCTCTTCCCCAAACGCTTTAAGCCAAAACAATCCCACTGAAAGCCAGGAGGACGCTTACTATGGGGTACCTGGATGGGGAAGCTTTCTTCTTTTCCCATCCAAGAGTGGCTTTGCTGTTAATTTGAGAGTGAATGCTACTCGGGGCAGAACTGAGGCTTGAGGTCTTGGGGGATTCAGGCGTTTCCAGGTAAGGAGAAAGAGCAGTCTGTTCAAGCACAGGACCCTGGGCTAAAAGGGGGTTCCAGGTATTGGGAAAGGAGTGGGACCCAGAGGCAAGAGCCAGAAAAGATTTGCAGGGCAGTTGCTTGGCTTTAGACTGAGTTCTGCTGAAATGACAACTGCCAAGTTTGTGCCGAGTCTCACAGTCGACACGGAACGAGCTGCAGCTTGGCGGCATCCGTCTGTTTGCTGCAGCAGCGACCGTGTAACTGAGAAGGTTTGTTATTTTGGGGTCCTAGGTTTAAAGCTGCTCGTGTTTAAGGGGAAGGTTGCAAGTACCAATTTGATTTTTTCCACCTTAGAAAAATCTAGGGGGTGGAGGGGGAGCAGAGCTTTCAGTAGGATGAATATTATAGTCAACAGCCTTGCGCAGGATTAGATAACTTGTTTATGTTTTGGAGGCAAATCTGCGTGGGTTCTTAGCACTGTTATGGCACAGCAGTAGGTTTTTAAGCACATACATAAATGAAGCTTAGCAATCTCCCCAGCTATAAAAGCCAAGTAATTAGGCATTACTGAAAAACTACATCTGACATTTTTTCCATCAAGTATAATTCTGAAATAAACTCATTCACAGAAAATGTGAGGACTTCAGACTGCCAGATCAAGGCAAGTATTTACCTGCGCGCACGGCTAAAAGATCAAAGTTGTGCGATGCCTCATAGCTTCAGCAACTTTACCCATCGTTCACATACTACAGTTAAATGTACTTGCTTTGTGATGAGTATTTGCAATTTCTTTCTCAAGAAAAAAAATAATTACCATGCTATGCTCAGGACTCTTTTTTTTGCCCTCAGAATATGAGTAGCTTCTCTTCAGTCACCCGTAATGTACAATTTAGTTCTTTTTTAACAGGCGAGAAATTGAAGACAGGAACACTACTGCCCTCTCTTTTCTGTACAATGGTGCTTAACGTGCTATGGGTGACTCTAGAAATAACAAAGGTTATTAATAATGATAGGCTGAATAACTCAAGTCTTACAGGATGTTTTATTGTCAGCACAAAACTATAGACACCATGCTACCAGGTAGTAAAAAGGAATTAAAATTAATGGTGTGCAATGTGAGTTATTGAACACTTCTGCAGAAATCTTAATTTTAATTAAATGCAAGCTGAATTCAACATTTGTTGTACATTTAACATTACTCGCTTTGAACTTTCCAGTAAAGGCAGAACTCAAATGCACAACTGCATACACTACTCAATAAAGCAAAAACCAAAATGTATCATAAATAAGTATTTTATAGCTTTATTAAACTCGGCATGACAATATTCAAAATACAAAGTGAATTCTTTTTTATTCAATACTGTACATGATGCAGAAATATCAGTGCATTTCTATAGCATGTATTTCACCTTCATTTAGTTTGTACTAAAACAAATAAAAAGTAAGCTTTAAAATAGCTCAAACATCTCATTCAGCAGTTTAAACTGTAAACAGCTTGTTTATTTCTGTGAGGAGGAACACATTCTGCTTCTGTACCTCCGTTAATGAGCACCCTTTCTCTTGTGCTTATCTGTAAGAGGATAAATGTAATCACAACGAGCATAAGAAACTGCTAATGCACAAATGTGGCGCCTCAGTGAACTTTAGTGGATCGCTGAGGCACAATGAGGAAAAACTAAACAGCAAGAAGCAGCATCTGAAGCAGCGAGAGATGGGACTGACACTGTTCAATACATGGAATCATATTTTTTCCTCATACTTTCCTCCTCCCCTAAAATACTGCGTAGAAACCGGAACACAAGACCAGCTTGTGCTGTGATTCTGTATTTAATATCGTCAGAATTTCAGACTCTAGGTGAGCACGTAGTTGTTCCTGCCTACTTAATTGCAACCCTATAGCTGCCCGTATCCTCTGCCACTTTCAGGACACTTTCACATGTTTCCAGGATCCAGAAGGAAAAGAGCAGCAGCAGCAGCTTAGCAATAACTGGTCCAAGTCTCTCCTAGGAAAAATGGCAAAGTTGAGCCAAGTGTGTCTAGCAACTGAAAGAATCTACAAAACCTAACTCGCTTTAAAAGTCTATTAGTGTCAAATTAAGTTGTAAAATAGATTCATCTTTCGAAATGCACTTCCAATATGCTTGCCAAGTCTTGAAGTGGATATCAGATCTTGCAGTTACCTTCTCGCCAGGTTGGCACGTCCTAGTCAAAGAGGACAGAGCCTGTTCTCAGTGTGTGAAAGGAATTTTGGAAATGCCTGATACAAAACCGTACTGCATTATCTGCTCTGTTGTCAGCTTTGTAAGTGACTTGTATGCAAAGCTGTATTTTTTTTTTTTTTATAACATGACTACCGAAATCCGTTCACCTAGGTAGCATATAACTGGCCAACTGTGACTACTATCCCTCCATATGTTTCTATGGAATCTAGGCTTTCAGCTATACATGCCAAGACAAAAAACAGTCTTAAGAAACATATCAGAGATATGCAGCATAAGAGGACTTTACCATCCACTTTCCAGTTCTCGGAGGACAAACTGGTCCTACTTCATTATCTGAGAACCTTAAGAACTTTGTAACATGATAAAGTTCAGCTCCGTCCTGAATAACTGAGCTGAGACCGTGCTCCCAGAGACTACGGGGAAACCACGTAAGACAGGTGTTTTCGTTTCAGATGACCAGCTATGTCCATTCTAGGTTTTGAGTCCAGTTTTGCTGGGGCTGAAGTAGCGGTGCAGTCACCAGACCAGGACTGAACGTCTGTGTTAGAGCGACTTTCTTCTGCTTCTCTGAAGAATTTCTCATATTTGTCCAAATACGGAGGCCTTTCAGGCAGCAGATAGTAGTGAGTTGAACTGGCCTTCTTACCATTTTCAATAATCGGAAGAATGCAAGGGACCCTGTTGGAAGATCCTTCACTATTTTGTCTCTGTAGAGCTTTGCTGCTGACATACTTAGGATCAGGTGCAAAACTCTGGGTGGGGGGCATAACCCCATTGAGGTATGACGGCAGGCTTTTGGGACTCGGCGTACGGGAATTGCTGCGTGACAAAGGTTCTCTTGGGGGCACTTTCGGGGGCCTATCTTCATCACTGTATGCACTAGAAGCAACTTCTGCTGACCACCTTCTGTAATCTGGTTTGAGGGCCCTTGGAGGTATGGGAACCCTTGGTGGTATCTCTGGTTTATCTTCATCAGAGTTTGGAGAAGACCTGTTTAAGTGTCCAGATAGTCTTACTACTGGTTTATTAAGAGATCCAGCTGGCCCAGAATGGGACCTTCGCAAACGTCGATGCAGCTGCTGTGGAGGAGGATAAATACTGGATATGTACCCATTTAGGCTTTGTGTAGGGTTGGCATCTTCTGGTTTTGGTCCTGTTGGAGTATCAAAGTACGCATAATTGATTTGTCCACAGCCCCGAAAGCTCCGCCGGCTTGGAGCACTGGACTTAAAAGGAGGAAGTTCATAATCTTCTAGCAAAAAGTCAGTATCTGAGCTAGTCAGGAATTCCACCTCTTTGTCAACCTCATCTGGAGTAAGGTCTTCAGCGATAGGCAGAGGGGGTAGTGGTCTCGAGCTCCGGTCATTGGAAGACGCAGACAGAAATTGAATTGGCCCGTTTTTTATTGGCATGTGAGGAGGTATTTCTTCAGAAACACAGCCCATGGTTAATGACAGTTTACTAAACCCAGGAACCAGATGGTCTTCATATCTTGAAATCGGCTGTTCATTTTTGGGACTTACAGGAGGGGGGCTGGATTTCTGAGATGGGACTTGGATGCAACTTTCAGCAAAGCTGTGGTCATTCATGGAAGCATGGCTGGAAGAGTGCCCTAAAAAAGTGAGAAAGTCTTAGAAACACTTTTCTAAGTAGCGCTCTAGCGTGTGATTTTGACACTGCATATTTAACTATTTCATTCCTTCTAATGCAACAGTAAGTAATGTCTGCTTAATGACTCCAGTAACAAAAATGAGTTATTATAGATCTTTTCTGGTCACGGATTTGTCTTTAGTTAAGAGAGCAGCTGATTACCTTATTATTTTAGGCCAGTGCTCCAGTTAAATGAGGTAGTTCAGGAGACCTCAAGCATGTGCAACAGAACAGAGCTACAGCTACACAGATCCCAGCAGATGAGTACAACAGAACAAGTGCTGTTTTACTAAATGGCTCTATCAGAAACGTTGTGGCAACTCAGAGGCCTCTAAGTACAAGGAAAAGAGGTTTTTTGTTTGTTTGAACTTGATCGTGTTGTTTAAATGTTTTTGTTGTTGTTGGGCTTGAACAGTATTTTCTTGAAATGCCTGCGTTCAGTCACCAGAGGGCAGCCTTATATCCAGAATGAAAAGCATTTAGTGTCTTAGTGAAGACTTGAGGATTTTTTTTTTTCAGTTGTGCTACCTAAATATGCATGTGTTAGTCTTTATACTTACCAATGGGTGGTAAATGTTGCTCTGCTGATGGATTCAAATTATATGCCACTGCTATAGGGTCCACATTAAAGAAAGTGCTAAAAAGAATAAAAAAAAAAAAAGAAAAGCCTTTGCTGTAAGTAAACCATAGGTTGGTACTGGTACAAGTATTCTTAATGCTCATCTCATACTTGAAGATGCAATAGATCAGACTATAGCCTCACTCACTTTTCAAATCCACTGTGGCTACTCCAGCAGGTTTTCAGACTTCCCATGCCTTGACTAGTGTGAAGAAATCCGGTTTTTAATGGGACTCTCATCTCCTGAGCAGCAACTCCTGCAGTTGACATTGTGCGCCGCTCTCTGATGATGTCTCACGACCCTAGAAATTCAGTCCTTGACAGGCTTCCTGCAGTTTTCATTCCCTTCAAAAAGAGAGGACATTAATATCAGAAATGCAAACTTGATGAGTCCACCTCTCATCTGAAATTTCAGTATTTAAAGGAATTAAATATCTGTGTAGAAAGGCCTTCTGTCCTAATACTTGCTAATAGGAAAATTTTACCAAACTTGTCATCTTGTGTCTGACTGCAAAACTAAAGTGCAAAGTACATAAGTTCTCTTACAGAATTAAACTGTATAGAAAAAAAGAAAAATGTTCAGTAAAGTTGATGTATGGCACCTGTGCATCAACAACTTCAGTTCCTGTACGTAAACTGACAATTATTCAGGCATATATTAATTATTATAATAAGTTTTCAGGAACGATCTCTAACTTTCTAGTAGCCATTTATCCTTAGTTTTATCTTTTTGCTAATGAGTTTATGGTTTCCAGTGTAGCCAACATACAACAGCCTAGTCTGTTTTTAAATATTACCTTCAATAGCCTAACAAATGGTCTTTGCTCCACTGAACAGAATTACTGACTACTTAAATCAGAATTCAAAAACTTCTTGTATATAAAGCAGTCACTATTGTTAACAAACTTAAACGTTAAGATAGTTTTAATGAGACTCAAGTCTTCTAGCTATTTCAAACAAATGAGAAATCTAGTAATTTGAAATAATCTCATCTTAAACTGTCCTGCTGTATTCAGATTTATTTTGAATGTGTGAACAATGATTTATCTGGCCCGTTTACAACAGGAAAAAAAATGTGTTGGCAATTGCTTTATATTGAATAAGTAATCATAGTCTAAGAACAAGCTGACACACAGGGCTTTGTTTAGAAAATTTAGAATGGATTATTGAGGGCGACAGTGTAAAAGCAGTCAGAAGAAATTAAGTCCAAGACTATAAGCAAAGATGTTCTCTGGGTCTGGGCTTCATCTACAC
Organism: Larus michahellis; assembly: GCF_964199755.1. Taxonomy (NCBI): domain Eukaryota; kingdom Metazoa; phylum Chordata; class Aves; order Charadriiformes; family Laridae; genus Larus; species Larus michahellis. Next base: position 10,036,881 of record NC_133911.1, read on the forward strand.
AAATATCCTAAATTCAGCGAGTGCAATATGGTGTTATGTGGCTGTTTAAAACAAAAAACCCAACCCACTCAAAACAGTTTAATTTGTGTCTCTCTGGAGAATCAAGAATATGACCAGTTTCTTAACATGAACTTCCTTCCTTTTCTCCCCAAAAGAAAAAATTCCACCTAAAGAAAAGCTGACCAACGATTGAGGGCCAGCTACATCACTGCACTACGCGTGTCAAGAAAACGCCTTCACAGTACGGCACTGAAAGAAACTGGGGTACAGAAACAAGTAATAGCTTATGCTTATGGTAACTCCGTTCGAAAAGGGGCATTCTATGCAGATGTGTGATCTTCCTCGTCCTTTAAGAGGAAAGATCCGTTATACTTCTTTGCAACACGAGGGATGGGCAGACTCCTAAGCAGGACTGTAAGCCAGGTGCCTCAGGATTAATTTGCAATCTAACACCACTATTTGCCTTTTATACACACTTGTTTAGAACCACAGAATGTGTCGGGTTGGAAGGGACCTTTAAAGGTCATCTAGTCCAACCCCCCTGCAGTGAGCAGGGACATCATGTTTGAGAGAGAACAACTCTGCTACGCTTTTCCAAATCTGAATTTTGAATTGGGTCCAGTATTGGTCACACAAGCAAACGGTACATGGCAAAGAGCTGCTGACTGCAAGCGTGTTTATAATGTGCAAGACCTAATCACGTTCTCTTTAAGAGTGTGATGCTTTTATTGATCATGGCTACCAGCGATCGCCCTTGTGTCAACAGCAGCGGCATTTTTGTATTCACTACCACATACCCAGTGTATTTTAGCCAGTCATTTAAGACCTCTACGCAGGAGGCAATTAGCTTTAGTAAGAAGCGAACAAGGACCAAACCAGTGTTCTGCTTGCTGCAGAAAAGCATTTGAGTCTTAGTCCTACTTACTTCAGCCCTCCCAATTTTAGTAAAGACTATGTTCTTCCTTTTTAGACGATCTTAAAAGCTAGCTTAACCCTGGAAATTTTTGCATTACACAGTCAAGCTGGACCCTTCCCAGTAATGGGAACTGCAGATTTTCATAATAAAATTAAGTACAAACACACAGGCACAGGAAGCAATAACGGAGTTCTGATTAGCAAATGAGTTCAAAATATCTTAGTCCTGTAGCAGCAGTTCTTCCGTCCAGTTCTGTGAGTGCAAGCAGAACCATTGTCTGTGGGGGCACAGAAACTGGAGAAATCCCTTTGTCAACAAGACTTAATCAGCGCAGTACAAGTATAGCACCAATTCTAAAATTCCTTCCTATCATGTTGACACAATTCACAAATAAAACATCCATCACATCAGCTCACGCTGTATTGAGCAGTGATTTTTCATGCCTCACAGATCCTACCCTATTAGCAATGAATCTGCAAAAGAAACGGAGGCTGAATTACTGAACTGAAGGCTAATGGTTATGAAGGAGTTTGCACGGCCGTTTCAGTATTTTCTGAAGTCAAATCCAAGTCACAAGTTGAAAAATCACTGATACGGAGCACTGATTAGTCAGCAAATGGTAGTACTCCACCTCAGCGCACATACAAGATCCAACAAGACCATGAGCGAGACATCGATTATGATATAAAAAATGAGACAGGAAGGGGGGGGTGGCACTGCTGTAGTTTGAGAGCACATGTAATGTACTTGCTATGATAACGTACAACCCTTGCAGGGCTTGTTAAGAAGCCCAACCTCCATCAGATCCCACGCCAAAACCACTGCTAGCAATTACTGTGTCAGCTTTCTGAATGCTGTCTAAATCTCAGCTCTTAAGACTGATGGTTGCACAATCGCCTCTCTGAAATCCCTCTGGAATGCTAAGCTCAACTTCTGAAATGGAATTAAATATTTACATACTCTAGGAAAAGGTAATTTCCACTTGTTTCAATCAACTCTTTATTTTTTCAAAAATAAAGCACAGACAAACTTTGCAGCCATAAAACTTGCTTGCTTTTAACAATAACCTCTTTGTGAGTTCGCAGAAGGTGACTTGCGTTGACATTTCAGTAAGGAGTTGTGAACAGACGGAGTTATGAAACTGTCCTCTATGCCTTAAGCTAGGAGTATCAAGAGAGGTAAGGCATGTCCTTTTTCAGTGGAGTCTAGAGAGTTGGTGTCTGTGTTTTAAAACGTGCATACGCTTGTTTGACGATACAGTATCTTAAGAGGGAGCCACGAGGACGTGTAATTGAGGAGGACAAACTCTGTGTTTTATACAGCGTGCTCTTACTAAAGCCGAGCAGTATGTATTTTGTGAGGCTACTATGTTCTAGTAATCGGCTTTAAAAGTCAGTCATGAAGACATAAACAACGATTTTCACTGTAGCTGTGGGCCCAATCCTGCCTCCTTAAAGACTTGAGGATCTGAACTTCACCATAAATAAAATCAAACCACATTTGTTAAAGAAAATGGACGCTATGCAGTAATGAAATGTTCTGGATCTCGCGCTGCTATGCTGCTCGTGTGTACAGAATGGGTTTTCGGTTACTCTGCTTGTCTGGCCTAGTTATGGCAATTAGAAAGATCGAAGCACTTTAAGTGCTTTTGAAGATGTTACAGTTTCAGTGTTATTCAAAAGAAACTGAGTTAGTTCAAACTAAAACTATAGCTAATAATTTCTAGAGGGCAGACACAAGCCAAGGCAATTCAAAGGTTTGTTGGTACGTTAGGAAGTTATCCACGCCATCCACTGTAAGGCAAGGCAACTGTGCAACGGAGATGCTTTTTAATAGTTCATGCCTGCTCACATTAACAAATACGAATTATTCTAAATACTGGAGATAAGATTGATTTTATTTTTTTTTTAACAAGGCCAAACATACCTTCAGACTTGAACCAATGCGTTATAATACGATGGATATGTGTAAGCTGAAAAGGGTCAAATACATCCATAAACAGTAGGGTATCTACACAGTGAGGAATGCATATGGGAATATATAGGAAAATTTTTGTGACACGAAGTTGAGTTACATAAAACATCCCAAATATACAGTATTCATACTGATAAATATCACTAAATACTTGTGTTACAGCAACAGTAATCCTCTATTTAGAAACTAAAGCATTTGCATACATTTTAGCTCCAACACCTACCACTGATCACACAGAGAATCTTGTTACTCTCTTCCCTGCTCTCCCAGCCCCGATGAAACCAAATATTTGAGGAGAGTCAGGTTCATAATAAAGAAAGCCTTTCTGGTATGCACAGTAGACCAAACCATGCTCTGAAATGTTTTACTTAATGGGTATGGAATACAGCAATTTGCTGTACAGACTTTTGAATGCCTGCACAAATTTTGTACAGATTTTATAAAGGCAACACTCCTAACAAGCAGCTTATATACTTCTAAGAAATGGGAAAGGCGTGGGGGTGAGGGGGGAAGTACGGCCTACTTACTTTAGGGAGGGGAAGAAATGTGGCTACCTTAAATGCACAACCTATTTTTGCTCACCTTGCCACCACATATCTTTAACAAATCTCAGAAGCAATTCATGGGAGGAGGGGCACATTTTTGCACTACAAGTCATCCTCTCCAGCTAGCTGTTCCTTATTTGACAATGTGATGTAATTTCCTTTTTTCCTTTGACTTTCTATTTAACGTAAGTACTTAAGATAGAACCACCCCTTCTAAGTATTTCAGACTTCTAATTGGACTTTAAAAAGCCTAAGAGCTGTTAGTATACTTTCTGGAACTCCACATACTTCCAAAAAGAAAAAAAATAATCCTGGTTCTCTAGTGGTCGTATCATCCCTTAAGTGCTTTTGCCTTTGCAACTAGATGAATACTCAGCAACCAACACCTAGCAGAAACAGCCTCACAAGAAAGTTAGTTTAAATCTATTAATGTAATAAATAATTAGATCTTATTCACTATGCAGCAAACCTCCACAGTGCAGTTCAGTATTCCTCCAAGTCCCAAGCCAAATCACGCTCAGATACAGGCCTCAGAAGATGTTTCCATTTATAAGAATTATATTCTTTACAGTTATTATATAAATGAGGCATATTCTTAACTTTGAGAGATTTTTCTACGCATTCTGCCAACCAGAAATGGACCATTCTGTGGCAGAAAAATTAAGACTATGCTCACTTAGTGAAGATGGGTAAAAATGCTGCTCAAATCATAGGAGGCTGCAAATAAAATTAATTATACAGGTATACCCCAAATGATGATGGGCATACCTTTAAAAAGACAAATCTACTCAACAGCAAACAAACAATGTATTTAGATTATAATAGTCAGCTGTTTTGGAATATATTCGAAGAACTGCTGTTCTCAGCTCATCAAAGAGTTTAAGTTCAGTTAAAAATTTGGGCTACCATTTCACGGTCCTACACAGCAACTGGGAGGAACCTGTAAATTGCCAGTAGAAAACTAATAATTAAATAGCAAGACAATTGCCTTGCCTCTGCTTGTCAGATTTCAGATGCATGCTTAAGGTATAGTACTTCACCCTCCTGAAAATTTTAATGTGAATACAGGCAGCTTACATTCAGGAAATAAAAATTCCTTTATAGCTGACTCAGAGTCATAACCATAGTGTTAGACACGCTGTGATAAGTTTTAATTTTGTTTTCCACTACAGAGAAGTGGAACTGTTTTCCTCTGAAATAATCCCTGTATTGCAGAGGATGACAGACAAAGGGCTTCACCAAGAACATATGCCCCCTCAAAAGGTAGGTTTCTATTTAAAAAAAACAATAATAAAATTGTCCTGTATAGGTAAGTTGCTAAGGAAAGAAAACTAGGCTTGTGCATAAAGTAACGTGGGTGAATTGACCAGTTTGGTTTCTCTTTTAAAGTTTTACTACCTTATAAATGCAATTCAGAAACGTGTTTGTGATGCAGAGGCATCGTTCACCTGTCATTCCAGTATGACAAAGGCTCAAGGATCCCCAAGCTGACCAAAGAGACTTGGGTCTCTTTGACCACAGCCCTTCCCATCCAGATTATCAATATGTAATTAAGTATTGTTATCTTTAGATCGAGCGTAGCAATGGTTTTGGTTACTGCTTCAGCAGTGCTGCGCAAGGTCCTCGCTCCGCGGTGCCGGGGTCGCTCCGGACAGCGGGCAGGGCTGGGGGCGCGCTGTTAGCCCCGGAGTTAAACACCGCGGACGGGCTATTTTAGAAAATCGAGGATGAGCGTGTACTGGGGTATTAAGTCATGAAGAAATGTTTACTCTAAATTAAGCCATCCTAAATTAGAGTACGAGGCGCAGAGCCTGAGCCCACAATGCGGTCTCTGTTTACGCACAGGGGCGACAGGACGCACCGGCACCGTTTCGGTCAGGACGGAAACGCACGGCGGTGCCGCCTCCGGCTCCAAGAACGCGGCCACGGGCACCACTGCCCGCGGGCGGGTCCCCCCGGAGGGGCTCCGGCCGCCCGTCCGCTTCCGCTCTCCGCCGCGGCGAGCGGGACGGGATCGCACCGAGACGCCTCCCGCCCGACCCCGCAGGTAAGCGCCGCAGCGGCGGCTCTGGGCCCCTACTGTCCCCCGCGCCCTCAGCAGCACAAGAAAACGCGCTCCCGCTCCTCCCCGGCGCACCTCCCGGGACGTGGCCCGCCGCCTCCCCCCGCGCCCGCTGGCGTGGGCCGCGCCGCGCCGGGACCGCGGCTCCGTGCCAGGGGCCCGGGCAGCCCGGGTGCGGCGGCCCGGCAGAGCCCGGGCGACCCGGAGGTGCCGCCGCCGGCCGCCCGCACCGGCCCCCGCTCCCTCTCCCCGCCGGCGGGGCCTGGCGCGGCAGGTACGAGGCGGTCCCGGGCCGCGGCCGAGCTTTGCCGGCGGCTTAGGTGCGCGGCGGGCGGAAGGGGCCGCGGCGGCGGGGGGCGCTCCGCCGCCATGGCAACGCGCGGCGCGGCGGGAGGTGCCGCCGCGGGGGCCGTCACTCACCCCCAAAGCGTCGCGCAGCTCCGCATGTCCCCGCGCGGCCGCCGGCGCGACACGCATGCGCCGAGCCGCCACAGCGCCCGGTCACTGCCGCGCCGCCCGCCGGCGGGCCTTCTTATACCGAGGGGCGGGGCCGCCGGGGAGCCCCGCCCCCCCGGCCGCGCCCCGCCGCACGTTGTGCGCGCGTCGTGAAACGTCTTAAAGGGGGCGATGCCCGCGCGTGGGCCGGCAAAGGTGCTGTGGCGGTTTCCGGGCGGGAGGGTGCGGGCCTCGCCGGGCACGGGCGGGGGCTGCGGCGGGTCCCGGCCGCTCTCCGCTCCTCCGGGCCCGTCTGCGGGAACGGCCGCCGCTGCGCCCGCCCGAACGGCTGCCGGCGCCGGCTTGCCCCCTCGCCCCCTCGGGGCCCGGGCCTGCGGGACCGGCCGCCTCCGGGCCGAGCGAGAGGCGCCTCCGCCCAGCGGGCTCCGGACGGGGTGACTGGGGACGCTGGCGCGCGCGGCCCCACGGGGCTCGCCCCCCCGCCGGTGCCGTTCCGCATGCCGCCAGGCCCCCGTTACCCGTACCGCCGCTCCCGACGCTGCCAGGGCCGCCCACCCCGCTCAGCGGCCGGGCGTGAGGCCCCTTCCCCCGGCTCGGGAGCCGCTCCCCGGGACGCTGCCCCTGCCGCCGCCGGGGAGCGCTCGCTCTCCCTCCCCGAACCGCAGCCGGCGGGGGCGTCCCGCGCGGCCCCTCCGCCTCGGCCGGCGAGGAGCCGGCGGCGCTGGCCCGGGCGGCGGAGCCGGTCCTCGCCCCACGCGTTCGCGGTCCGGCGTTTTGCAGTCACCGGGAGCGCGTGTCGTTCGGCACCACCAGAAGGAAAAAACACCAAATCTCTTACCGTTGTAGGAGTTGCTACCGTGAACGTCTGTGCTCTTGAACTTTGTGTTGAAATAAATCCACCTTCACGTGTAATGATTTATTGGGGTGTTGAGTAACCAACCGTATGTGGGTTATCGCAGATTTGACAGCGTGCTTTGCGATGGTAAAAGGCAGTGGTTAGAGCAGTGGGATTCTCCGTGAAAGCTGCTGTGCAAAGACTTTTGCAGGGGATACTGTTTATTACGGCATAAACAACATGAACCTGTTTTTGGTCAGTTTTGCTGTACAGTGCGATCATTTATTTGTTGGACAAAGACATGTCAGTGTGGGACTCTAAATTCCCAGCGCTGAGAGTTGCTAGCAATAGGATTAATGCAATGTGTCCGCTATACTCGTTGAGCTGGAATAGTTACTGATATTGCTAAGAGGGAAGAATGCTTGATTTCACTGCACGGTGTGGTGTACGTCTGCAGTTGACTGCTTTCTTTTTTGGCATTTCTATTGACCTCTGGTGAAAATCCCTGATCTGCCCTTGTTCTTGGGGACAGTAAGCTCTTTTACTGCATGTTTCTATCATGAGAACTGGTGTATTGCTGTACAATAGTAAAGGTGGCATGAGAAGAAAGGGAAGGAATATAAACTAGGAGAGATTTCTGGTGGGTTTTGTTTTTTTTCCTTGGATGTGGGAAATGAAGAGGTTCTCTAAAGTTCGCTGGACATGTTGTGTAGATGAGAGAAACTGAAAAGAATATGAGGGGGGGTGGAAGCCGTCAAACAAAAAGGAGGAGAGCAGGCAAGTGAGGTTTTGTGTGTTTGATGAATTAGGGCACACTGTGTTAATGGTGAGACAGCACTACATTGTGTTCTGGACACATGCTCGGGGGGGCTGCAACTAGTGACGATGGCTTGCACTGAACTGTACGTGCTCAAAGCCTTCTTCCAAATGCTGTCCTGTGCTTCTGTTGCTCTGGACTTGAAAACTGTGACTAGCTGTGTCTGGGGATGGACTGTGCATGCAAGATGTGTTATCGTAGGTTTAAATCGTTCTGATTGCATATATGTGTTGAGGAGAAAGCTGGTTTTTTTTTTCTTTTTCGTTGTTTTTTTTTTTCTTTTTCCTCTCCTTTTCTCTTTTTTTCTGTTTTCCCCTTTAATTCTGGTATGTTGATGTACATTCTCGCTGATGGTGCAAATAGCCCTAAATGTTACTATGAATGGATACAAAGGACAAACTTTTTTTTTTTTTAAATGCATTTCAGAGTGTTGACATGACTCTAGTAGGACAAACTCTTGTAGTGCCTCCATGGTGGAACATAAAGGAATAACAGATGTTTGGCTTTTTAACTGAGAATCTTTGGTCCATGAAAAGGCCGTTCTGGCTTTCCCTGCGGGTGTTACCCTTTGGCCTCTGTACTTCCATCAGCAGACCTGGTTTTGCTCTGTTAGATAATTTACGAATTAGTTCGTGTGCATGTAATGGTATGGAATTTTTGTCTCTGACCATTAAATTACTTTACCGATGGCTTTGTTCACTAAACCCCCACTGCCTTAAATTTCTGAATAAAAATGTTTAGTAACGGTGTCACTTGTAATAGTTTCTGTGCTGACTTGTGCATAAAGGAAATTGAATTCTGTACCAACAGTTACATTCTCATTTCTCTCCCTTCTTTGCAATATGAAGTTATTTCAGGACTCACAGTTCTGTAGGCCTGTGTAAACCATTCTTTGCAATTTGCTAATTGCCCTAAAGACTAACTCCTAAGTAATCTTGGACATCCTGGTTGGTTAATACTAGTTAATAACAAGTCTGCTAAAAAAACAGCTCAGGTAGCATTACAAGATGCTTTAAACCTCTTTTGTACCCTGTTTTGGAGATGTATAGCAGACTTGTCTGCTTAACGGAACGTCTGAATTCAGTGAAAAAAGAATATCGTGTCTTTCATTCATGATATTTCCTTTCATTCAAGGATTCCCTTTGCACAGGGAATGAATCCCGGTGATACTGGATGTCCTTTGATCAGAGTTGTCCTATTTCTAGCTTGTTTGCAGCATATGCCTTTTCAATGATCTCGGTTCCCTTGATACTTCCCATTTTCAACAGGTAAAATTTTTGTTGCTATTTCTGTTTGTCTTGAGAGGAGAAAGGCATAAATGTAAGCAGCAGCTGGAGACGCGAAAGGCAGAATCTGTTTAGGAAGCTACAGAAGGATGAAAGTAAAATTTCGTACTGAAAGACCAACATGGAAAGTAATAGAGACATATTTTTTAATATAGAACATGTGATATAGTTCTTGTATGGTCATTCTGTAGGTTGTTATGATTTTTTTGGTCAGACAACTTCTATAAACAATAACTTTGTTTTACGGTAGCTGCTGCTGTGTTATTGCTTAATCCTACTTATTTGTGGCAGCTGCTCTTGAGCAGGAAGCTTGGGATTTTTTTCCATGTTTTCTGGTAAGCGTGCCTCCGGTCTGGTTATCTGAAAGGGAATGAGTAGCTTAGACACTTCTGCCTTGTTAATGACTAGAAAAGGTAATTGTGGTAAATCATCAGAGAGGAAAAGCTTTTCTGAAGAGAGGTAAACAAAGTGTAAGTTGGATGCTGTGGTGCTAGTTTTTGCATGACTAGTTGTGTGGATAAGGGTAGTGTAGATACACTTCCACAGCACCTCCAGAAGTGCTTCTACAGAGCCGAGACCATCTGTGACTTTAGTTATTTCCGATGTAGCCTTTATGAACTCGTTAGTAAGGGATTCCTTGGGAAAAGCAAACCTAGCAAAAAGCAATGCAAAAGGTGGTCTATGAATAAATCTTTCCATCATAAGAAGTCCTGAAATTCTATCGTTATCAAAGACAGATTCAGCACATTGGCCTTAGCTTGGATACTGACTTCCAAAATGAATGAGCTGTCATGTCCTCTTACGTCTTTCTTAAAAATCACAGACTTTATCTCAAACAGAATCAAGATGTGCACAGTAGAAGGTGAACTGCGTGCAATCATTATGTAATTTGATTTCATAGGTCTTACTGAGTTCTTTGTCTTCTGTTTTGTGGTAGTCTGACAGTGGATCTACATATGAATATCGAGTTTAAAGAGTCTGCGTGGTACTCTCTTACTCTAATGATGCATGCGTTATAGCAGTGTAAACAAAGTACGCAGATAATAAAATTCTTAACGTAAGTTTTGAACATCTGTCACCCTGAAGTGAGGGAAATAAACTTGAGCATCTGTTAATTCCAGCGAAAAACAATACATACGGGACACATGGGAATTGCTGTAGCCTCACTGAACTGATAGGAAGTCAGAGACTGGTGCAGCGGTGGTAAACTTGTGTGCTGGTACATGAGTGGAGAAATATTGCCCAAACTACAAGCGTTTAGACTTTATAAGTCTTCTGTTCTTACTGTACGGGGGATGTTGTATGGTGTACCGTGGTACTTAATGTGGGATAGGGAAAGATGTGTAGGTGTGCAGGGAAGGGGCAGAGACAATGAGTGTAAGGCGTAACCATAGATTAACACTGCAGACTCCTGCATTGCAAGGGTAACAATATACCGCTGTGCAGACCTGATGCTGAAATTCAGCCTCTTTCAGGGGCCATTACTCAGGCTTTGTGCGAATTCACCCTATACAGGACTTTAAAGCAATTGGATAACGCTAAATTGCCTCTTAAGTCATCTGTAGAAACTGACAGATAGCAAATCTTTTATGCTTCGGGCATATGGAAGTGGTTTGTGATGCAAACATACTATCTAAAGTGGAAGTGCAGCACGGCTTTTGTGAGCTCTCATCTGTGTACCTTGATTACATCTCTGTCTGAACGCTGCAAATGCCAGAAGTTTTACATTGCTTCAAAAACTAGGCACAGAGAGCCTGATGAAAGAAAAATCAGTTAAGGCTGTAGAGAAAGTGCCTTGTATCAGACTGACGGGAACTGGGAGAGAACGTTGCCCGCTGCCTAAACATCTCTTGTTTCCTTTTTTCCCCATGCTAGGGCAATGCTGGGTTAGGGGGGACCTCGGGATTCGAGGCAGTATGGCTGCTGTTAGGGTACATCTGTATTTTGCCCTCCCTTTCATATTTCAGTTGTACTCGTCCATCATTTTCTGCCTACGTAACTGGGTACACAATGATTTAATTCTGCTTACAAGATTCAGCTTAGGTCCTTGTCTCTGCAGATGCGTCCTGAATCCTTCCAGGAAAGGCCTGCACTGTTCTTTGGAGACAGCAAAGAAGGGAGACAGGATGAGGAGAGTGCTACAAAATTTCTCAGTGTAAGGCTTCATCCTTGCTGTGAATGAGGAACATTTGCTTACTTCACTGGTCAGATTTGTATGAATGCAGTTACACCAGGCAGGTACAGGGCAGAATGAGTGTGTTGCATTTCCAGTTTAGCCAGAAGACCCACAGAAGGGAGGAAACTCATGGGTCAGTAAAGGAGGGCTAAATTAGAGGTTAGCATATTCAAGTGTCTAGACAGCAAATACAGACATACTGCAAAAGTCAGTCTGTCAGGGAGTGGATAGTCTAGATTAAAAAGCCATTTCAAAGGCATGTTGCTGGGATGGGGTAATCATGTGCTCAGACTTTTTCAGTACATAAGCATAAACTGAGTGAGGGAAGAGATCAAAAAAGGACACAAAAGATTGACACAGATTCTGTAGCAGCTTAGACTGGAATGTAACTTGATAAATTAAAAATAGCTGGTTGTTCACACTTGTGTTTCCCAGAAATGGCCATAGCCACATCTGTTTCTTACCATCTATTCAGTAATATCTGAATGCCTTGCAGAAATGTTACATCCATCCTGCTGCTGTAGGGACGTTGTTAAACAGTCCTCCCAGGCTGAGTTCATTCTTGCTCTCAGGCACGTAAACTGGTCATCAGGAGGCCAAGCTGTAGTCTGGTGAAATACCCAGAGCTCACTTAATCCCTGTTAGACTGGATGCTTTTAGGGCAGTGTTGAGAGACGCTCCACTGCAGGATGCTGGGCAGATCAGCAGAAACAGAGGAGCTGACTCAAATCCCAGTCTAACTGCCCTGTTGCATCCGATCTCCCTCCTTACAGAGCCAGAGGGCTTGCTGTCAGCTGACTGGCTCAGATGTGTTTTTATGCCCTTTAGGCACAGTGTTTCACACTAGTGTAGTGTTACGCATAATGACCGTTTGGGGGCAGTTCCAGGAATCTACCCATGTGCAGTGTTAGGGTCTGCGACACTGCTGAAGTTCCTTTTCATCCTTCCCGAGAACATGTCGTATTCTGTTACCTTTGTCTATTACGCGATTTCTTTTTCAGTGTGCTTTTTCTGTCATGGTCATCTTTGCTACATAGATAGATGTCATCTTTGTGGCGAAGCTAAACAGCCCGGGAAGAATAGGATGCGTTCACACAGTATTTCACAGGTAGAGGTGCCTGCGATGGCTGTTCTTCAAAACAAGTAGCAGCTATGTGAGTAGTGGCATAGTGCTCAGCTTGAGGCGTTATACCTTACCTCGTATGTTGGCTTTGATAAACATCCCAAGTGAGCTCGCATCTGAAAACTGCAGAACACTCTGGGTGTGGGTGTGTGTGTGTGGGGGCGTCTGTGTCCCTGCCAGGGAAGGATTTTTGCCTCTTTGCTCCAAGAGATCTCAACTGGTGTGTTCGCTGCAAGGACCGTATCTGATGCAGGAGCCTCTGAACTGGTCCTTGCACTAGGTAAAGTTTATTAATTACTCTATCAATCAAAAACACGAAGGTATGGGACATAAATTAGATCAGGTAGGCTGTGTGTGGAAGGAGCCGGTCCCGGGTGATCTGGTGCACTTTAGCACATGCTGCTGAGGCCCTACGTCGGTGGAGCCGATCTCCCGGCACACCATGTTGCATGGATTGCTGCGGCCAGACCCTTCTTTGTCAAGACCAAACAGGAACTCTTGAAAAATAACTAAATATTGTCAGCACCTATAGCTGTTGGGTATTTTGTATTGTCAAGCCTAGAAGTTGTCAGTCTTTTACTATCATAATTGTAGGTTTCACTGAGATTGGAAAGAATGGTAGCAGTCAGCTCTTTGCTTTCTTTGTGCCTTTTGCTGTGGCTTGTTCTATCCTTTTTACATATTAAAGACAATGCCAGACTCTGTTCTTTTGATAAAACTGTTTATTTATAGAGTATCATCAATAGGTGTGGCTTATGACCTCTACAAAATAAATAGTAAGCAAAACTGACAGCCTAGAAGTATAGCATGCTATTGAAAACATAACCCAGGGAAGCCTGGGTTGCCTTACGTATCAGGTTAGGTATTTGTGAGACCTCTGAAAGAAGGGGAAGGAGATTTCACAGATTTTACAAGATCTGAAGATGGAATAGTGTGCGGCTTTGGTGAGCGAGGGAGGTAAGAGCAGATAGAGCAGGAAGGACAGTGGGGATAAAACTCAGCTGCTTCTCGTTCTGAACCAGTAATTTAAGTTGAAAAGCTATATATATAGAAACGGTATTTGGAAACAGTTCTAAGTGTATCATTGTAGAAATTAATAGTTCAGTAACTTGATTCCCAAATACTGTAAAGTTAATTTTATTCATATTTGAGATTCTGCCTATATAGGGCATGTGGAAGGGGACACTACAGGCCGCTGAGCATTTATATTTTGAGACGTATGCTTGTATTTGCTGATTACTGATCTCTTGCCACAGACATCCCCAACAGAGCGAGACAGTGCTGCTGAACTTGCTTCTGTGTTTTTGTCACGTCAGAATCTGACATGTGTTTTTAATGTCTATTTATGAATGACATCTTTAATTCCAGAGCCTAATGCTTACTTACCTGAGTGCATCTTTGTGCCTACTAATAAAACACTAATTTTCTGAGAAGCCGAACACTACAGGACCTAATGATTTTGGTGGGAAAAAAGATTAATCAACATTGCTGATATTAAAAATATTTATTCACAAGTATTTTTAAAAATTGGTGTCTCTAGTCCCCTGTATGTAATCAAGGATTTATATAGGTGATCTAAATAACCTTTGTGAGGTTTAGAGAAAAAACGAAGGTCATACCTTGAAGATCAGGTTGCCTCAAAACATTTCAAATTGGGCATCTCAAAAATGGAGGCATGAGAATAGGTTTTCACTCTTAAACGTATATGTCATGAATGTGTACATATATATGCACGTGTGTACAAGACAGGTTTTAACTGTCCTTGTGCATAGCAGCACTGGCTGCAAACAGATTAGAAGAAGGGGGAAAAGCTGGTATGATCACAGTAATGCTCAAGAAACTTTTTGTACAACATTTCCTAATCTCTTTTTATGTCCCAGCTTGTCTCCCCCTTTTTTTTCTTAATGTTTGATTTACTAACTTCATTCACCAGCTTGATGTATTTGGACAGAAAACAAGATTCCTCTTGCACTTGCACCCAATGCCCACAGCGTTCATGTTTCAAGGCACTAAGAAATACTGCAGAGTGAACTCCTGTGCCTGGTTCGTACTTCTGAACCTCGTGGCAGCTGTTGGAATTTCCAGCTGTTGCCAATGCGAGTTGCGAAGAGCAAAGCTGGGGGATGTATTGAGTGGCAGTTAGTAGAAACCCTGACAGACAGATACCTTTGCACAAAATTGCATTAAAATAAGCTACTTGATTACTTACAATCTTAGGACAGTATTTCTACATGATGTGTGCTTGATATTTTATGTGTGTTGGCTCTACTGTGAAGCTGGGCCGGGGGGAGGAGGAGGATTTCAAGGTGAACTGGAATTTATTAATGCTGTAGAAGTAATAATCTGCTTTTAGGAGCAAGAAATATGACCTTTTGAGGGTCTTGGTCTGCTTTTCAGTATCTTCACACCTCACATAAAAATGGACAGAATTATAAAACTGCAAATTAAGGGAATAACTGATTGTGTGTTTCCCTGCTCCGCTCCCCCCCAACAAAACAGAAAACTAAAAAAAATACTTTGTCCTCCTTTAATATACCACATTGGAATATATAAAGCACTTTTTCAAAATCTAAATTGAATTCCCTTCTCTGTTCAAATTTAAGAAATTTACAAGGGATAATTCATTTATGCAATTTCTTGGCTTTAAGTACGTTGTAGAAAATTCGTAGGAAATATTTCACACTTCATTTGAGGGGTGAATCCAAATGATGGTGGAGGTTTTTTGAGCAACTAAGTAGCTTGAGTTTTTACATCATCTTTGATTTTAACTACTTAAGTTATATGGTGTTTGTTCTGTCATAATCATCCCCTTCTAATTGCTAATCAAAATTACGCAAGTACCATAGTCAAATATATAACCTTTAGTCAGTTCAGAGGCATTTGAGTTTTACATTTTTTAGCATAGATTTGTGGTGATGAGATGGAGCTGTTGAAAGCAGATGTGAAGAGCGAAGCGTGATCGAACTGAATTTGCTGTTGAACTTAAAATACGGGGAGGAAAACAGTGTTGCCGTCGGGCGGCTGTCGGCAGCCCCGCAGGGAGGGCCGCGGGGCGAGGCCTGGGCGTTGCGGCTGCACGCGCACGGCCTGCGGCTCGGCCAGAGCCCAGCGCCCACCCGTCACGAAGTCGCCATCGTCTCGAGACCCTGCTCTCTTCCTCCCTCCGCAGGGTCACTGCAGGTTTGTAAGGAACCGTTTCTTCGTGGAAACATCTTCTCTTCCTGCTGGGAAGGACGCTCTGCTGAGCATCTTTACGGACTCGGGGCAGAGCCACCGGTCGCCGGTGAGCCCGTGCGGCCCACTGCGGTCACCGGTGTGCCCAGCCTGCCGCAGGCACAGGCTCCGCTGGGCAGGGGCAGGAGGTGGAGGCGGCTGTGGCGTGGAAACTCCTCTCTCATCCTGTTCCTGGATCACTACGTGTTTTGTTCTCCCGCTGTCGCCTGCGCCGCCTCCTCTGCCATTCCTACGTGCTCGTAAACACAGGAAGAATAATTTTCTTTGTAATTTTGCGACTGGGAATCCTATCCCAGATAAACTTTAACATTTCCAGGAAGTCATAGGTACTTCTCTTTAAAACATAATGAGTGTGTCTTTGTTTTCTCCTTCTCTAATTGGCACTTTCCATTCTAATAAACCAACACCCACAAACTATGCAGCCACATGATCTTTTCAGTTAATACAAATCGTCATTTCCAGTCCAATAGACACAGTTAATTGTGCAAACCTGTAACACACCCATAAAGTGGCTATCTAGTTTGTTATGCAAGGATGAATCATGAAGGAAATGCGGAGTGTAATTAAATACAGTGATGCAGAGATAGTAGTATGAAGCCAAAATCAAAGTATAAGTGATAATCATCTGTATTAAATGTTTGTTTCTGCATGTTGTTTTCAGAAATTACTTAAATGATAAGGTATCTGGCTGCTGCACACATGCCTGGCATATGTTTTGACAAGTTAAAAAATGACCTGCAAAACTGTAAATAAGCTGAACCAAGTCTGCTATCAAAATAGTCTTTTGGGGAAGGAAAGGTATGTGGCTCAATCTCAGACATGGCACACAGCCACTTTCTAATTCTGGTGTCATCTCCCAAATTTTCTGGTCTTGCTGGAAGCAGTAGTTTCAAAGTAAAGCCTTCATGAAGTTTCTGCTGTTAAATGATTTCTAGTAATAAAGGCCTTATTGCCAAGTTACTTTAGTATCCCCTCACTCTGTTAAGGAAACATGTTGTCTGTATATTGACGAAGAACTTTGGGCTTATGCAGAGGACAAGTTTTTCTGGTGATGGGTTAATGATTTTTCTTACATACCCTTTTTAGAACTTCGCAAATAAGCTTTACACATGAAATGCACATATGCAGAGGGGTGGCTGCACAGTACTCTGCAAACCCAAGATGCTCACAGTGTGAGAGACCAT
Organism: Larus michahellis; assembly: GCF_964199755.1. NCBI lineage: Eukaryota > Metazoa > Chordata > Aves > Charadriiformes > Laridae > Larus > Larus michahellis. Next base: position 10,053,489 of record NC_133911.1, read on the forward strand.
TTGTCTGCTTCTTTGCTTGTCTTCCACACACACCAAACACTGGTGATAACCTCTGGCACGTTCGTGGTAAACACATTAAGAATTGTTTTTCTTGTCTGTCAGATGGTATTGTATTCCAGTGCAGCAGCTGACAGCAGTTCAGCAGCATTGTCTCCTGAAGTCAGCTGGCTGGCTCCCAAAAGACAGCCTGTATTTCAATGGAAAAGAAAGATAATCCAGAAGTATGTGTAATGAAAGTAACATCCGTTCAGGATCTTGTGTGTGTGCGTGAATGTCGAGACAGTGCACGAACTGAAGTTCTGCATTTGAATCTTCTGCTTGGCTGTGGATCCAACTAAAGCTGAGAGATTTGTGTGCGGGAATAAAAATAACATGAGAAATGCCGTAATGGGCAAGACCATCAGTCCGTCTAGGCCAGTAGTTGGGCTCCTGTGGGAGTAATGGGAAAGGCCACTTTGGGGAAAGCTTGCAAGCCTGGTCAGTTTTGTAGTCCGGTCTTCCCGCGCTCCCCCAGAAGCCACAGCTGTTGTAGCCGGGTTACATCCCTGCCTGCTCTTGTATTTTCTGGTTTCAGATCAGTTTTCCATGCATTCATCTGGTCCCATTTTGGACCTGCTGAGTGTCGCTGCTTCCACGGCCACTGGTGGTAGCAGGCTCTGGGAGTTGCCTGCTCACAGTGTAAAGTGTTTTCTTTTATCTGCTCTATCCCAATTTGCTGCTAGTTTCCACAGGAGCCCCTATTTCTAAAATTACAGTGTCTGGCAAATAACTACGCATGGCAAGAGCTGCACGTTCAGCTTGTTTACTGCCTTTATGGGTTTTGTTAACCTGGATTGCAATCCTTCCAGTCTCCCACAACCTTCTCCCCTGCAGATCGGTCTCTCCCCATGAGCACCTGTTCCTTCCGTCGTTGTAGTTACCTTTCTCTCTGCGTCACCCTTGGTGTGGAGGCCAGAGCGACACGTGGGACAGATGCTTGCTCTGACTGGCCGTATCCTTCTACTTTTTGTTGTCTGTTTTTGGCAGCTGCCCCAGTTTGAGCCGCTGATTGTGGAGGGCTGTTGCGCATGACTTGGTGGTCTCTTGTCTGAGCTGTAACTGCTGCTTCTGGGTTCAGCCTTGCGCCGGCCGCCAGACTGATTTTCTCTAGGTGTATTAGCTTGTGTTACCTGCACTGAAGCACCTGCGCTTCCTAAAGTAGAGGCCATAGGAGTTACTTTTTCTGCAATGTATGGGTAATGCCTTTGAAATATTACCACAGTTCTTATTGAGTTGATGTACTTAGTTTTGCTTTTACAGAAATTACTCTGAGAAACGGCAACAGGCATTGCTTGTTTGTGATTAGTGTGTTGCTGGTTGGAGGGAAGGAAGATTAATTTATTTACTTTTTTATTCACCACCTTCAAGCATTTTCAGTGTAGAAAGAGATTCCTGAGGAATAAAAGCGTATGCTTGCGTTAGTGGGAGCAACCAGCTAATTAGTTTGAAGTATAGTAGGCTAGGATACTGTTCCATCTGCTGGGGTGGGGGAACCACCACCACTCAGGTGATAAGCAGGAACACAGACAGCAGATTTCAGTAATCAGCACGGCAGCTGTTTTCAGGCTTTTTATTTCGCTTTCCAGGCATTTTTCTGGGAGCTGTTGGAGGGTATGCTTTATGTTTTAAGGCTTGGAGGTTCTTAAATCAGTCTATAGCATGAGTTGGTTTTAAACCAAACACATGGTGTAAAGCATGGGTGGCTTTGAGCAGCCTGCGTTCTAGTCCTATCAGCAGCAAAGGTGCCCTGCAGGGCAAGGTGAGCTCAGGGTGGCTCTGAAGGGCTGGTCCAGCATGACCTGTGTTTCCGTGCCCGAGGAGGGAGCAGGAGGGCCTGCAGCCTGTCATCAGTGACGTGTCACTAGAACTGACTGCTGAATCCCTAACAGATGGCGGACAGAAGGTGAAGGTTCCTCTGCACCATTTCTAAAGTGTTTTACTTCCATATTTGCTAGTGGGTTCTGTTGGAGGCAGTAGATAGGGATGGAGTTGAGTGAGGTGTTATGTACAATGTAAAACAAATTGTCTTTGGTGTAAAACAAAATTTACAGTAGAGCATTTGAACACATTGCCAAGTGGGGATAAAGTGGTTCTTGAGTAGGCAACCCTACCGTAGGGTGCTCGAGGAGAAGGATATTGGCAAATGTTCCAGGGATAATGCCTTCGCTATCTGTTTGCTTGCTGAGGAATTGCTGTGTGATACCTGACACACTTCCTAGTGCCCTTCAACACATTATTTGAAATTGCCATGGATAGTAGGATAAATTAGACTCAGCCTAGATAAGAGAGATTACTTTAATCTCTCCCTTTTCCTATTCGAGATTGCATGAATAGCCAGTCTCCATCTGTGTCCGTAAGGCTAACTGGTCTGTAATTCGCTTCATCGCCAGACTGGGTAGCAGGGCTTTGTATCTCGCCTCAAAGCTCCAGGACGCCTGTGATTCTCCAGGGTATTTTTGCTATACGGCATTTTCAGAGGTCGCTTTGCTTCCTTTGAAATGGAGATGCTTAAGAATGCTCTATGCCGTAAAAGTTATGTTAATGTATTTAATCACTTGAATTTAGAGTTTCTGGGAAATTACTTAAACTGTACCATTGCTATCTATATTTGAGAGAAGCTGGATCAGCTGCTTGTACATCAGGTTCAGGTAGCTGGTGTTTATTTTGTAAAGAAGGTATCAACAATGTTATTTGGCAAGCAAGTGAACAGGAAGAAATGTCACGAGAGCCATTATTTCTTGGTGTCAAAGTGAAAGGGTTGGCTTGATAATTTGTCCTGATAGCTGAGTAACCCTGAGTCACCCTAAGTAAGACTTGACTGCTGAAGTCAGATTTAAGGTAGCTGGGATATCCCAGTCTGTAATCTTTTTTTGTTGTCGTTGTAAAGTTGAAATCCTTTTCCCCTTGGGTGGGGGTGGGGAAGCAGTCTGTCAGCATTTTCCATATGTTACTATGAATTCACCTGGCATTCCTTCAGGGGTGGCTTGCACAGCTGGGCTACATCTCTCATCTGCCTGAAGTTCTGTAGAAATTAGCACGTGTCACGGGAGTCGTGATAGTATTGCCTCACAGCAGAAGTTTTGGTTTCATCTGCACTGCTCTGTCCGGTAGTCTCCAGGGCAGGAGCTGAAAACAAGGTAGTTGCTGTTCATGGTGTCTGCTTATGAGAGATTTTTTGTGACACCATGAGGAATGCTGTGGAGGAGAGGAAGGAGAGACTCCAGTGCTGCTTGTGGATGCAGTTACCTGCAGAGTGGAAAAGTCATGGGCATCCTTCATCTTGCATCAGGGAACTCAAGCAGAAAAGGTGACGTGGGATCTTTCTTTGTGGGCATCTGTGTGCATTCTTAGAGCTGAGAAGATTCAAGGAGTAAACTCAGAAGAGAACAAGAGCAAGAAATCCCAGGAGGGTTTCTATGCAAAAAGCAGCAAGCTGTTCAAAGCGTAGGGGATGGTGTGGTGAAGGTGAGAAGTCAAGGTCGAGCAAAAGGAATGAGGAGGCAAGTAGGAGTCAGATGAGAGCAGCAGGGGCCTGAGGGGATGAGTATGCGGCTATGAAAGTTAGGAAACTAAAGGAAAAAACTGTCAGAAGAAAAATTTCTGTGGTTGAAAAAACCATTTTGTCATCTGCAGCTGGGTGTAAGGGGAACGTCCTCACAGTGAAGGAGTCCGGTATGGGAACAGGTTGCTCAGAGGGGTTGTACAGTCTCTGTCCCTGGCGAGTTTCAAGACCAGACTGAATCAAGCCCTGAGCAACCTGGTCTGATGTAATGGCTGATGATTCTGCCTGGAGAACGTGGTTGGACTACAGACCTCATGAGGTCTCTCCCACCCGCAATTGTCATACGATCCAATTTCTACTAAGCACAGGAAAACAGAAGACTGTAGGAGTGCTTTTGTCCAGCTTGCTTGAATTTCACTTTTCTGGATGACCCTGCCCCAAATACATGTGCGTTGTTTGCTTTCACAATACTTGAAACCAACACAGCGATTAACTTTTGAGAAATTCCCTTCTAAAAATGCTAGACTGAGGAATTATATGTATTACTGTAAGTTGTTTTGTTTTAAGGTAAGTACAGCCCTCTTACAATTTCAGAAGAAATCGTCTTCCCCAATAAGGAGCTAAGGACAGAAACTCCTGAATGGCTGCTGTCTTTGAAGACAATGAGTTTCACAACTGCCAGCCCCAGCTGCTGATAATATATCCCAGGGATTTGTTTGAACACCTAGTTTAACTTTTTTTAATCAGCTAGCTGTGATATGGCTAGAGAAACATTTATAAACATCTCAATTTACCACGAGGTTGCGGGATTTTCTGTCTGAAACTAAGTCTATGCAAAGAACCTGGATTCTGCGTGTGCGGAAGCCTACAGAGTCTTATTTGGACAAAACAGTAAGAGAGAAAAGGACATTGCTCACTTGGCTGTTCCTGTGGTTGAGTCAGGAGGGGCGGAACAGAGCGAGCAGTTGGCCAAAGGTGAGGGTGCTGCTGAGCCGCTCCCCGAGACGGGCTGGAGGCACTTGGCACAGCAGCCTCTGGCCCTGGGGACACTGGGGAGACTAAAGGCTTGCAAGACACAGCCTAGCATCTGACTCAGAGTTTGGAAGGGACTGTACTGATTGCAGTTGCTGTACTGATTGAGCAGTGCATTAGGCACGTTCAATTGGAGAGAGAAATAAAAAGCTGTATATGAAATCGTCTTTGTTGCTAAGATGTCAAAATATCTGAAATGCATTCTGGCAATGTGGGAGGGAAAAGGTTAAGCAAAGGTATTGCATGTAGTGTCACAGTTACAGCCTCACCTGGGCCTCTGGCCAACAAAGCCAGTATTTCAGGTTGGATAGGATTCAGAAGAGGCTAGCCCTCCTCTTAAGTATGTTAGATCTGGCTGCTGTCTTAGAAGAAACTAGACTAGAAAACAGAAATGAGAGAAAAGCTGAGTCTAAGTGTCACCTTCGGTGCTGCTTTTCTGTGAAAACAGGGAAAATGCAATTGTGCTTCATCTGTGTATCAGCGAGTGAGAAAGATCGTGCCACACGCGTTCTTCAGGGCTGCTGCAGACTTTGCTTTGAGGAGTCCCAGGGCACTGCCAGCCTTCTGAGGAGCCTCCCTGGCTGCTGGGAGCTGCCAGTTGTATTGGAGGGGTCAGTCCACAAGTGCTTTGTGTTGGTAGTGTTGTCCCAAAGCTCTAAGGTGCATCAGTAACAACGCTGAGCAGTCTGCCCACGGTCCTTCGTAAACGATGACTCTAGCCCCAGAAAGGCTACCTGTGACTAGCAATTCTTACTGTTATTTGGCTAGACTCTTACAGTACTGTGTATTTAAAGCACCATTATAACTAGTCAGTGGAGTTCCTAGAGAAATTCCCTTCAGAAGAGGTATGCCCTGTGGATAGGAGGGCAGCTTGCTGAGCCATATTCAACCCCACTTTTATCTTACCTGCAGTTGAGAGAGGTGTTATCTGAACCCCATATTAGAGAATTTCTTAAGTACTGGCATTTCCACCTATGCTCGATCCTGTTTCAGCAGCGGCCTCCTTCTGTGGTCACCTGCTGATTGTCCTTGATGAAGGAGTCATGTTCTCCAGTTGTAAAACTACTTGCTCAGACATTGGCCAAGGTTATGGTGTGGGAGCTGGACCATTAAGAGGCTCTGGCATAAATCTGTTGGCAGTGTTTCTTCTGCATCAGAGGGAGACATTGGAGCCAGGAGGATCACTTAGAGTGCAGTGGGTGGTGTTGGCCTTTTTGTCTCGAAAGTGATGGGGCGTTGCACAAAGGAAACTCGATAACTAGGTTAGCTCTTTCTCTGTGAGGAAAGCTCTTATTTGTAGGCTTTTTTTTTTTTTTTTTTTACATCCTGCTTTAAGAGGATGGTATTGGCAGCTCCCTTAGGCAAGACACAGAATTAGACAGATCCTTTTTTTTTTTTGGTCCAGAATATCTACTCCTTTATTGCTGCCAGCAATGGAGAGACTATCTCTTTCTGTGCTTATGCAATGACTGCCATTATTCATTGTGGTGCTGTTAGGAAGTTAGAGCAGTTATTTGCATTGGGCTCAGCACACAACCTCTGGAGCTGTCACAGCAGGCAGCTCAAGTTCGCTTTGCAGCTTCCCCTTGCTGTGATGAATGTGTTAACTTCAGAAATGTTGTTCTCACCTCGTGGCCTCTTTTGTAGTTAGTCTTTTATAGAACCAGTAAGGCGATTTCCATTGCTCCGGCCTCTGCTTGCCTAACCCAGATGTTTCTTAAGCAATACCAAAATATGTGTGGGGCTAATCAGAGGAAAAGGAAAAAAAAACCTTTGTGACTGATTCCTCTGCTTGGAATGCTGAGAGGGAAAGCTGTAACGCTTACTGAGCTATCAGTGGTTCTGGGGACAAACCATTTCTGCTTCCTACTGACCAAAGAGACTAAGGGAATGGAGAAGTTCTGTAAGGAATAGTCAGTGTGAGATTAATGTGTTGTCTGTTGTTTTATTGAAAGTGGGCAAGGTATGCTTTTAATATCTGCTTCCTCCAACCCTTTCTAGAATGTGCTTATGCCTATCAAGGACCAGCAGCGCAAAGGTCCTGAGCTGATTTTTATAAAGCTGAAACGCTGTCAGGCTAACTGTCTGCATCCTTAAGGCTAATAAAATGGGAGTCCACAAAGCTGCTGGTGAGGAAGAGAGAGAGAGCTGCACAAATACAAAGCAAAAACTGGAGATGATCAGTCTCCAGTGATGGAGAGCGTAGAGTTCTCAGAGGCTCCTGGCTCAGAGGTGGGTGGTGATGCCTATAGCCCAGTGTGTACTGATCAGAGGGGAATTAATTGCTCAGCTGTTTGCCCTTCTCCCTCGTTAGTCTGCTCCCACAGCCTTGTTGCAAACACTGGATATCAGGGCTGTGCAGAAGCTGCAGCTACGCTCAGGTGACTCGGAGGATGTTATGTACCAGGCAGATGTCACTGCCTGTCTGCAAAGAGCACGTGCAGTTAGTGGGGGTACTTTATGCCGCAGCGTAAGAAACTGCTTGCTGTGAGTCTGAAATTTTTACCCATTAATATTTATTCCTATTTCATTTAAGCTTATTTACCAATCTGATTTAACTGTATAAACTGTAGAGGCTAGAGAAGCATTAACCCAGGTCTACTGTCCAAATATACACAAGTTCCCAGCTGCATAGATAACAGCAAATTCTTAATTGAACATGCTAATTCCTTTTCTTTCCACCCCAGATTTAAGAGATCTTGACCTGTGTTGCTGAGAATGTAACTCTCTAGGCTTACTGGAGCTGGCAGGTAAAACAGCACATCTTGCCTTGCATCCTGACTTTGCCAGCTTTGAAGTATTTAGCCTTAAAATAAGTAAATACATGTTTATGTTAGAGCTCGGCAAATCCTAAGGTGTTTTCTGCCAGGCATCTTTTATGAAAGCTGTTTTCAATTTTGAGTTAAATCTTTAGTAATTAGAAGTTAAAATCTCTTGATGTTTTGTATGGAGAAGAAAAGTGGAGCATTCTTGGGATCAGAGAAGGCTTTTCCGTTTTTGTCAGACTAACCATGACCTGGAGCAGCAAAAGGATGATTCTCCATTTCAAAGTGCAAGGGGGAAGTTTCTGGCCCTCTGCAACATACTTTGAATTCCTACATTCAGTTTGGAGCTGGGGTTGGATGGGAAGAATAATTGGAAAGAAAGAAGCTAGGGATAGAATTAAGCAGTTCTTTTCTAACACTTGTGTTTTTGAAGTAGTGGTAGAAGCAGCTTCAGCTTCTGCTTTCACAGTAAATGTTCTCTAAATATCCTTTAGGAAACGGCATTTCAGTTCTTTACTAGATTCCTGCATGGAATAATGCATTTCCCATTTCTGCTTTTATCGTCCTGTGCGTTTTTGGTGAATGATTACAAAGCAATGTCTATGAATCCAGTTATTACAAGAAAAGTATGATTAGTATCATTGGTGTATGTTGGTGCAAGAGAGCAGCTGAAGTTCCTAGACACAGATATGGACATTCCCTCTGCAGTGCTCCAGGTACATTATCACAAAGTGTAATGGGAAATTCTTACGGAATGCCAGCAGCTACCATGGATTTGGGAGGAAACAAGGGACTTCATTTTGCAAAGAATCAGCTGTTTGAATTGCAGATCACATAGCCAAGGGTTCTGCTTGCCTTGATGATGCACTTTGTTCTTCTCTGTTCTGCTTTTTTCATAAGAGCTTCTTGCACAGACTTACCTTGCATAAACTTGCCTGCTGGGAGTGTTGTGGGATCACTGCAGTTTCAGTCTTTTTGTTATCTTAGTGATCCATGCAGAGAAATACAGCATCAGAAAACCAGGAAGGATGGTAAACATCATCTTTTTGTTTTGTGCAGAGAGAGGAAGTTTTGCTTAATTAATTGTCAGTTTAAGAACTATAAATTCTTATGCGTGTCCATTGAGATCTGCTAGCTGTAGTGACTGAGACAAATACCAACTTGAAGAGTACTGCACTGGTGAGAAGTAAACATCTGTTCTAGCTGTCAGTCTTTGTTTTGGAGATGTTAACTCTCTCACGCTCAACTCCTGAACCAGTTCTGACTTTAAAAAAATCTAAAGCCCAAACCAAACAAACTGACGTGTCCCCCCCCTTTTCAGACCTTACCAGTGATATGTTCATCTAAACATTGACTGAATCCATTTTAGTCTGTAAATAAATACAACGGGCAATCCTGCCTTATGTTTCTTAAAACTATTAATGTTGTGTAACTGTAGCATGCATCCTGCATTTCTAGAGGCCCTGCCTTTCTAGACACTGGCAGATGTCTCTAGACTGCGTTTAGTGCTTATTTTAAGTGAATTAGAAGCTTTCAAAAGGTTCAGTTGGCAATTCCCGCAGGGAAGGACCTCTAGGAGCCAATTTGGTAGATGTTTGGCCTTGACAAATATCCAGACATTTTGAGTAGGCCTGGTGTTAATCTACAGTGCCTACTGCTTGGAGGAGAAGCTTTCAGAAGACTGCGTAATTGCAGAAGTGCTGTTTGTAAATCAGTAGATTTAATGTGGGATTGGAAATTAATTCTGTTGATGCAAAACACCAACAGGAAGCATAAGATGAGACTGCTTAACTTAGACACTTGAATTGTCTTCAGGTGAAGGTTAGCTGGATAAAGATCCAACACAGAAATGCATCTGTTTTAATGGATAGGTGTATATAAACACAGAGGAGCACGGATCATGGAGCACTTGTTGATTAGGGCACGCGTGGATGAGTCATTGACGGGGTGCAGTAGGGATGTAGCCCGCACTCATACTCTGTGCTCATACTCTGTGTCCAGAGTATGGGAGACACTGGTTTGTAGGGGGAACATGAGGAGGAGGGTTACACAAAGCTGTAAAAGATGCCAAGTCTCTTTTGTTCATGACTCACCAAGGCAGTGGCAGCTTGTACTTGCTGCTCCCTGACTAATGCAGGGGTTATTCCCGAGTGTTCAAAGAATATTGGAGGTTACTAGTTCAGATTTTTTACGTATTACATCATTTTGTTGCAATGACTGACTCATTGGGTCAGTTTATTTAGCAAGTAAGCAGTGGTAAGTGAGGGAACTGTAACAGGGTATACCTGCATTGGCTCAGCTGACAGTACTGTTTGCTCCCTGTTCTAATTACTTCTTGATAAGATTTATCTCCTTTCCCGGAGGCAGAGAGAGCACAGCAGTACCTGCAGGGAGTCTGAGTCTTAAACAGAAAACCAGTCTGGGGGAGTGTGTGTGGGATTTATGTTGTGGATTAAAAAAAAATAATCCATTATTTCCTGAAATCTCATTTTACATGGCTTTGCTTACAGGAAGCAGTATCTGTTATCTGTAAAGCAGCGTGCTATAGGCTGCATGGAAAGGGAAAAGGCTAACCTGGAAGAATTGCTGTTTAGGTGTAACACACACACTCCGAGGCACATTTGTCCCTAAAGATCTCAGTTTTTCTGAGTGTAAAATAGGCATAGCATCACCCAACAAAGACAAACGGTTAAAGGCAGTTCTAATGGCTCGTTTTCCCCTAGCTACTGAAGTCTTTCATGAGTCTGTCAGTCACTAGTATCAGGAACAGAACTTTGTAGTAGTAAAGAACACTTGCATCAGCAGGAAAACGATTACCTGGATATATATTTGCTAAGAGGATTCTCATATGGGAAGGCGTGCCTTAGAAAATAGAAGTATACTATGTTGTATTCCTGCAAATCTTTTAATTTGTAAGATATTCACTTTCCTGTATATTCTGGTTAGCTTCCGTACAAGTTCTCAATATGATGAAACTGAATGTTTACAGATTTTCAGTAAGACTTTGAAAGAAATAGTATATAATGCAGAGTGCTTTTTTTTACCTGGGGCAGAACTCTTTATGGAGAATATAGGCCCCAGTTTGTGTGAGTTTGTCCTGCATCCCCACAGAAGTGACAGCAGATTCTAGATGTAGGTAAAACCTTGTTAAAAGGATTTTTAAAAATATTTATTTATTTTAAAGCTTGCCTATGATGATACTACCAGTGCTTGAGTTTGGTGATGCAAGGTGGCAGATCTCAAAGCGTTGAAGAGAAAGGACAGATAGATGTCTTCCATGTGCCATAATGTGTTAAATCATGAGGAATACTCCCTATTCTGAAGCAAAAAGAAACTGCCTTACTTTTAGTTTCACCGGGACATAATTGAGTTTGGCCTCAGCACATAAAAATATTCTAAATGGAAGATATTTTTGCTGCATCCTTATGTCAGTTACTTTGTGTGTTTCTCTAGGTTGCAATGAAGGCATCATCTCTCAGAGAAGCAGCTATAGTTTGGAACCTTCTGTAGTGGGGAAATGTAATATAATATTCTTTCTAAAAGAGTTTGTGCTCATCAGCTGGAATATGTTTAACTGGTGTGGTCTTTTCGGTCAGGAATGGTGGGCTTCACTGCTCGTAAAGACCCACCAAAGTTACTCTGATTTTTCAGATGTGGCAGACATTCGTTATGAACGTATCTATTTTCAAGGCCTGCCCACAGAACTGTGCTGCCATCTTCGTGATGATGCTGTCTGCTGCCCCTGCGCAGTAACTGCCCTGCGGTGTGCAGAACTGCACTAATTCATGTATCATTGATACGCTGGTACGGGCACGCGTTCTGATATCACTTCTGGTGTTGTCTTCTCATGAGGTTATGGATGCTCTCAGCATCTTGCAGCAGAAAGTTGTAATCTGGAAGAATTTGCAAATAGAGTACAGTGGATCCATCACCTGGAGGAATAATGCTGGAGGAGTTAGGCCTTTGTGAAAAGAGAGGGTGGAGAGAAGATCGACAGTCTGGGGTGTGCCTGTGGGTCGCCTGCGCTACTGAAAAATCAGGCAAGATAAGCTTCCTTCAGAAGGAACGTGGCCTAGAACTATTTTAGCATGGATTAGAGGAACTGATTTGGTTTGAATTGATGCTACCAAGATGCTGCTAGGGAGCTGAAAGACCATAGGCATTTTTGAGGCCTTATCTCTTCTTCTTGCCCCGGGACCCATCACGCCTTTTGTTGTATGCGCGTTAGCTGAAGAAGTCAAATTCATTGAATTCCTTGATTTTCGGTCCCTCAGCTTAGAAGGTGACTTAAAAAGCTACGTTCCCCGCCTGATTTTAGCTGTTGTCTGCAACAGGATCTTTCTCCTGATGTGGAGAGAAATGCTGTTACAACTTGGAGCCCAAGGCACTTCTGATTCATTTATGTTATCTGTCTCTTGTGCTCCGAAATCACTCGGCACAAGCAAGATTCTCCTGCTGCAGTCTGCCCCACCCTATCTAGGCCTTCTAGAAAATATCCTCTTGTAAAAAAAAGTTATTTGCCTTCTGATTTCTATTGTGGCACAGAAGAGTCGACAGCTTATTGCTGGAGGATTTGAACATAGGTAGTGTTCCCTTTTACTACAGGAAAGGCCTCCCAGTAGCAAGAGTTGTGGCAAAATGACTAGCATTTTTTGAGGAGGGAATATTGAAGGCTCTGCAGACAGCATTGAACACTAGAAAGCTAGCAGAAACAGGCGCACGAATCCCGCTGGCATGGTAACAACCATCATGAAATGGGAGACGTTTAAGACTCCATGTTTACCTTAAGAGAAAACCTGTGTGCTGTTTTTTCAATGATCTGTGAGAACATCTTGAAATCTTCACTAAAACCTATTTCAAATGAATGGAAGCTTTCTCTGAGTACAGTGTGGGGGATTTTTGGTGGTGGGTTGTTTTTTTTTCCTCCTCCCCTCTTCCTTTTTGTGGGTTGTGTTAATATACATGCATTAACCTTTATTGTTAAGAACACTAAGTCTTTGCTCTTTATTTTTTTCTTGTTCGAGATTGTCAGGAACTGTGGGGAACAGCAGAGGAGTGTGCTGATTACTTAGGATGTAGAGATTTCAGTGAGAGTAGGCAAGCACAAATCATCATAAGAAAGGGAACAGTGCAGAGAAGCATCCCTGTTTGATGCTCGGCAGAGATCAGATGCTGTGTCCAGATTAAGGAGCAGACACTTCAAGATCCTGCTTCTCCAGTCATCCAGGTCAGTCACCTAAAATAGAGTGTGCTCTGTCTACCTGCTGGCACGCATATTCCTTTTCTGTCTGTGGACATGAAGCAGGGATGGAAAATGAATTGCTAGCACATGCCCAACTCGTACTTCAGTGTAAGGTCAAACTGTGGCTGGAGCAAACACACATTGAGACTTGGCCTGTTACAGGTTTTGCTCCGCAAGCCTAAAGTAAGGCCTTTTAGGCAACGTTGGTAGACAGCACAGGAAGGAAAAAAGAGATTAATACTTGTGAAAAAGTTTTTGTGAATGTTTTTTCTTTTGTATATATTCTTGCTTTTATTGCCTAGATGTCTGAGCAGGAAGAGAGAATTCACTGTTAACTGTCATTATGATCAGGGGTATTGTAGTTTGGGGAACAATCTGGGGCCTTCTCAATTGTTTGTAGTGTTTGTTTTTAACATGGGAATGCTTGAATCATCTGCTTTCTCCTCAAAGGGATCGTTGAGATTTTTCTTCCATCAGCTAAGTGATTACAGGGCTAGTGGAGAGGTGTATAGGTAATTTCCTTTCAGCAAAGGGTGGCCTAGTAGATCAAGTGACTATTAAGCACCCACTCTGCTTGAAGGGTGGGTGGAAAAATTAAGAGCTTGGCTTTGGCTTCGTTCATTTTCTGAGTTTATTCCCAAACTTGGTTTACTGGAGACACGCTCCCAGCAGCTCTGAGTCTAGCCAGACACAGTGGTGCAGAGGTGGGCATTGTTGTTTCCAGACTGCAATTTTTGGTGAACAAATATTTCTTGACTAAAAGGAAGAAAAAGCATAACCTAAACACAAAGCATTTTCTTAGCAATTTTGCATTATGCTTTTGTCACTAGTGCAGGAAATGCCTGAGGGGTAGACAAGCTTCTCCTGGACTTTCCTGTTTGCGCTTCCTGTGGTCAACTTAAAATACAGTGCTAAATGATGTTTAGAAAGTTTTTAAAGAGGCAAGGTTAGCAAGAAATTACTTTGAACTTTAAATAGGTAGTTGAGAATCAGCCCCTATATTTCCATGTTATTGCTACCTTAGTGAAGCTCCTGGCTTCTTTTGGGAACGATGAATTTCAGTGTAAAGAGTGAACTGATAACCATTATTAATAGGCAGAGCCTAAAAACTTTAATCCAAGATTGTAGTTAGATATGCAGGAGCTGTACTCTGTAAACTAGATTAAACAGGCAGTGCCCCCTCCGCCGCTTCTGCCAACAACGTGCCAGAGTTAGTGTGGCATGGCTGTGAACTGGTGGCTTTGGGAGCTGGCCGAGCGAGGACCTGTGTGCGAGGAAGAAAAGCAGTGATATGGTAGAACTTGGGTCGTCGCATACTGCATGTATACCCTCGCAGTTCTTTCCTTTGAATTTCTGCAGATGGTCTGAGGCTGTTTATCAGAGCTCTGTACGGGTGCAGAGTTCGCGTGATGGGCAGCGCAGAGTGGAGCATCATATGGGTTCCTCGAGTAAAGGTGAGGGCCATGTGTGTGAATAGTTCTGTTCTAGTCTCGACTGCAAGTGCTGCAGAGTCATCTGGGAGCGAAGGCCTAGCCAGTCTCGGTCTCTAGCACCGCACAGCGGTGTGCAGGACTCAGCCTGTCAGAACTACCTAAGTGCTCTCTTTCCTGCTCATTCATTGTGAGCCTAATGCTTTGGGCTATTGGTTGCTGCAAAATAAAAGTGCTGAGAGACAGCTTTTCTAGAATCTGTTCCATGTCTGAGGAGCTGATAGACAAGATGGTTGGTATTTTCGATGTCACAATTTGTACTCCAGCTCGTATTGCTTGTTTTCAGTTCAGTTTGCCTTCAGCTGCAAACACGCCTATGAGGGTATGAAGTTACATTTCAAAGGCATTGCTAATCTCTCATATATAGCTGTAATTGTAGCAGCTACTTTTAAAACCAGGCATTCTCTGGAGACTCATGCCAAAAAGTGTAACCGAACCTGGCAAACTGATATTGTTAAACACTGGGGTTTTATCAAGAACGTCACAGTTTACTGCCATCACGCTGTGGTCACTAAAGATCAGTAAAAGCGTGATATGTGTGTATTAGTGGTGTAGTATGAACATAGATCCCACAAACATAGGAAGAATGTGGTGCTCCAAATTCTTCTGTGGTTCAGCTTTTTACAATCTGAAAAATTCATTCATGAGTAGTTTTACTCTGGTTTCATCATAAAAGGGGCCAATGAAACGAGCTTCTCAGAACATGGCGTAGCCTTGACTGAGGAAGAGCCGTTCATTTCCAGATTCCACCTACACGCTATCATGAACCACATGAATAGACATTAAGGCTGAGCAGGAGTAAAACTTCAGGAAAGATTAAGTTTACTTTTAGCTTGTTTAGAGCGTGCATTGCAGAAAATGACTGTAGCATAAACCTATGAATTATATACTGTTTGAATGGTGTTCAATCTATAGCAGTACTTAGCATCCAGAAAGCAGTTGAATGTTGATATGCCTTTATTAGTACTCAGCTAAGTTCCTGAGGGGGAAAAAAAACCCACAAAACCCAAGCTCATGAGATGCCTGGAAGACCTTTACAGATATAGGTAATGTTTTAAAAATATTTTGCCATATTTATTCCTAGGTGTTACCAAATGGTAGATAATGTTCATCTTTGTAATCAATAATTTTGAGTGTTTATACGTATGAACGTAACTGTGGGGATTTTATTTACTGTCATAACATCAGCAAACTGTTATTTGCATTCAGTTGCGTGGTACTAGGCTGTTGGAAATATGTTCATAATGTATGTGTAAAGTAAATATGGCCAGTGAAACAGCATGTGTGTTTGTCCTCAGTACCCTGAGCCTCACCTCTCTCCTTCTTACAGTCTCTCTTTAATCAGCTGACAACGGAGCTTGTGTCACAAAGCAGTCAGTCTTAGAAATAGTTTTGGTCTTGCAGGAATCCTGCTGAAAGACACTGAGGTCCACGTAGATGGCCTGGAATACGAGTAACTTCCCAGTTCTCCGATTTACCCCCACATAGGAACAATTTTAGACTTTTAAATAATTGCTTATGAATCATCTGGAGGGCTGGTAAAGGAAGATGTGTGGCACTCGTTTTCATGCCAACATTTTTCTCCGACTGTGATAGGGTATTAACGAATTGTAATCAAGGGAGAAAAACACTTGCATGAACATCTGCAGGAGCACTGGGAACCTCACCGAGAATAGAAGTGGCCCAAAACATGGAATTCTTTGCTTTCTTTTCTTGTTAGAATTTTTTGGCTTTGTGTTACCTTTTCATGACATTATTTCTTTCCTTGAATCATTGGCCTTTTATTCCTATCTCAACGACTGCACTTCTGTCCATGATTTTACTTTTTCTTATCTTGCATAGCTTTAAGCTTGTACGCTTTCTCACGCCTTAACAGCAGTCTTCTCAGCACGACAAAGCTGAGGTTACACACCTCTGTTGTATTAAATTAGGCTTTGGATCACAGCCTGAAATGCTACGCTGAGTGTTACAGAGGGCTGGAAGAAGTGTCCCCACTACACTCTTTGTTTTAATGTGGTCTGCACTGTGACACGAGCGTGAGATATGTACTCTACAGAGGTGGAGTTTCTTCAGGCTCGTCATGAAATATATTTGATGTTTGTTCTGTTCTGTGGCTGCATGCTCTCAAATTTCCTTTCCGAGAACATTCAAAAGATGAGGGGCAGTGTCCTAATAGAGCACAACTCATTCCTGTCACTGAGGCTCTTCTTGCTAACTTTTGCCCGCTTGTTTGCATGAGAGCACAAGCCATTACCGTTTACTTGGTGTCATCAAGCTGTAATGATTCAGCTCTGAAAAGCTGTTTTTACAGTCAGCCAAATGAAACACACAAGTACACGTAAGTATCTAAAGCAGAGGGCTTGTCCTTCTGATTTTTAGAATAAAATATGGTGGTGTGTTCTGTGGATGTTCCTATTTAAATTCTGTGTTAGCCAGGAGATGGATACACGTAATTCTTGACTAATATGGCAGATGTCCAATGTTCCGAGAAATCTTGCTGACAAATTTTATATTGTGTCGTGGTCTTTTCTGAGTCATTTTGATGAAAAATGAAATATCTTTCATGTTGTACGTGATCTTAGATGACACTATGAGCAAAATGGAAACTCTAAATTGGCTTCCATTATTTCTGCAACAGGAAGTCAGTACTTTTTTGCATAATATGAAATTAGAAATGCCTCTCAGTTTCACATTTTGTAAAAAGGAGTGATTCGGTGGAATTAGAATGGAATACAGCAATACTGTGTTAAAGCACTCTATCATATTTCCTACTTGTGAGTTATCAGTGGATGTGTTTCAGTCTCCATACATAGCTTAAAATGCTGTTTGAATAGTTTGATAGTATGGGATATAAGATAGTTTGTATAGGAAAATGTTTTATTTGCTAACGTAACAGTATTGACTTGGGAATTAAAATCCTACTGACAAAATGTACCCACAGTGACATGGGAACTTGAAAATTATTTGAAGACTTTTGACCATTTTGAAGTGAACAGCCTGGTCTGGCTGATCAGGTCTGATCTGTAAAAACCTAAGATTTGCCTCATAACCTAGAGTCTACTGGCATAGGGTTGCTGTGAATGACAAAGCTCTTACCCAGTGATGAGGAGAGCACTTGTGGCCAGAATAGCTGGCCTAGGAATGTTCCCGTCAGCTTTGTGAGGAATATTTTTGAGTCATGTCCAGGGATTTTCAGTGCGTCAGAGTTATGTGGCTGGCTGGCTGTTTATAGACTGCACAGTCCTCAAGAAATCTGTGCTTTTCCAGTCAGATGTGTAATCCTGCGGCCGCTGTAGGTCAATGGTAGGTTTTTCAGCCTCTTTAATGAGGCTGGGAGTTGGATGCATGCTCGCTGTTTCAGAGAGTGCACAAGTTGCTGCCCAGTTTGAATGGGGCTCCCATGCTTTTAACAGGCTACAGAACGAGTACTGTTTACTTTATGTGTAAGCAGCTCAGAAGGTGGAAGGTCTTGTTAATACACATCTGCTCAGTCAGCCGCAGTGGGGTTTCTTTGTTTGTTCTCCCCCCACCCCCGAGATCTGGGATTCCCCCTGTGTATGCTGGAAAAGGTCTCACTTTGTGTTTTCGAGGTTATGGTCTTTGCGGAAGATGAAATTTCCCAGACTCTGCAGGCAGACCAGTCTCTTCAGGTCCTGTAGTTGTTGATTAATCTGTGAACTGCATACTGTGCTCAGGAAGAGACGGAGCAGGAAGGATTTGCCTGTCCAAATATAGACTTCTGCTTTGGAGCTGGTTGTCTCAGTTTCCTGGGTAGTCAATGGAGAGAAACAGGTGTTGCTGGGATATGACTCATCCCGTCCAAGGCTGTGTCCCAATAACCGTCTGGCCGCTCAGACCGTCAGAAACAATGCCGTCAAAGTTTCATCAGAGCAGGACTCGTTCATGCAAGGTGTAAACATTCCACGTTTTCTTCAGGAGCTCAGAGCATGTTTGCAATTAGCTGAAAATTACATTGTTTATTTGACCCATGCATATTCCTCTTGAAAATAAGAGCTCGATTACTATTGTGACAGGCTTTCATTGGCTAAACTCAGTGGTTTTTTTCCTTGTGTTAATCGAACAGAGGAAGAAAATACGTACAGGCTAAGAAAGTTTTTGGCTATTTTTAATGGATTGTGTGGCCAAGTGGCTCTCCAAGTGAGTTAATTGACTGAGAGCAAAACTGCAGGTTGTCCACTCATAACAAGCCAAGAATAACACATACTCTTATTCCTGTTAAACAGTTGTTCTTATTTTACCTTCGTGCTGACAAATGCAGCTTCTGAAGGACTCAGAATTGGAGTAGGATCTTCACCATTTCAAATGGAGAGTTTTGTGTTGCAGGAAGCTCTGCACACTTCTGTCTCTATCTGTAGCTCTCATGTTCAAGTGTGCCAAAAAGACTGGTCTTCAAGGTTAGTCTGAGATGAATCTTTCTCCATGAACCAGTCTTGGTGAACAAATCCTGGCAGTGTTCCCCTGTCAGGGTCTTGATAGAATACTTTCAGACTTCTAATGTTTCTTGTAGGATATGAAACCAGACTGGAAGAATTGCTGGAGCGTTAATTTACTACCTGGTATCTGTCTCCTGGAGGAAGAGGAAAAAAAAAAATGGAAACCAGTAGTCTCCCACTGGAATCTTGGCTTGAGGTGAATAGATGAATGACAACATCTCTGTTCTGCAGTGGGGCCTCTCTGACCTTTTGCTTCCTGTTGAGTTGTGAAACAACAAAGTAAACATTTAACTGAATGTGGCAGCCTGAGACAATTGGCCCTATTGTAGAAGGAATGCCAGTCCCTTCTCTCTCTGCATAAATTCTCTTAGCTGGCAATGCTAATAGAGCTGCAGCGGAAGAAAGCCAGGCCTTTAATTGGGCGAGACCCAAGTTTAAGCAGAAATACGAGTAGTGTGTGGCTTGGACCCTGGAAGTGTCCTGGATGCAGTAGGGCTGCTGAGGATTGCCCATGGTCAGAGCCCTTTCAAAAGTATTTTGTTTGTAGCGTAGGAAATTGATTTGCAATACCGAAGTCTTCAAAGCTCTGCCATGGGTGTTGAGGGGAGTGGTTGGATATGGCACCATTTTTTTTTTTTTACTGATATAACCATTCTAGAGTGGAATTGCTGAGATGTGTTCCTTGTACAAAGAGGAGTCATTCTTCAAACTCATTTGCTTGATCTCATAGCATTGCTATAACTGCATTCCTAGCTGAGGTGGGCTTCTCAGCGTGAATAAAACTGCAAGTTCTAAAATGCTATAAATTTACCTGAACTTATTGTTCATCAAGCTCAGATGTTAAGTAGTCTATTCCTTTGTTCCAGGCTTACCAGTTCATACCAGCCTTATTTGTGATGATCTCTCATGATGCTGGAGCCTGCATAACCTCCTGCTGAAGAAGACCTGGCTAATACTGACGCGCTCCCACTGACCTTGTGTATTTCCAGATATAGTCCATGAGAACATTTTGTCCTGCTTTTAAAATACTGTCTACTGTACATGTAAGTAGACATTACAAGTAGAAAGAAACAGTCTGGAAATAAATTCATTTTAATGGTAGTTCTGCCCATCTGATAAATCTGCTGCCCTGCTATATTGTGGGCTTTTTTATTTTAGAGTAGATTGATAAGTAAGTTGTTTTTAAACAGATTGCGTGTCAGTAAGGATGATACATGTTTAATGGACATTTAATGCACTTAAATTCTTAAGGAGTTTTACTTTCTCCTCTCGACTATGCTAAATGCGGATGCCAGTCTCTTCTGACTTCCTGTAATTAGTTTGATAGTCAGACTGACTCAAATCTACATTTGGAAATACTGTTGCTTTCAAAGAATATTGGCCTTGTGCAAAAAAAGAGGAGTGCATAAGCTACATGAAGATCTGCCTTGTGTGTGTCCCTTGGTCCCCAGAGCCTCTCTACAGCACCTGTATATTCTCAGCCTATTCAGTCAGAAAATTGTCTTGTGGAGTATTTTAGTTTGCTTTTATTATTGTTTTCATATCAAGTGGAAAAAAAGAGATTTGAAGTGGTGCTCATATAGATGAGGGACACTTTAGCATTATCTGAAGGTTTTCTGTTTGCTTTAGTTCTCGATTAATTTTGTGCACATATCTAATTAGTATACTGATAGTCTCTCAGCAGATGTTTCTGCCAATGTATCTTTGCAATAACATTTCTTGGTGAAATGGGTCTGTACAGACAATCCTTATCTTAAAAAGCTAAGGGAGTTAGGGTCCAATGATATCTGCATATAGTGCCATCTCTCCCATTGAGCTCTAGCTACAGACACCCCTCACTTTGGGTGATCCTTGAAATACATTACTTCTATCACGTATGCGGAATTAGAATATTTCAGATAAAATGTCAAAAAATCGACAAAATAGGTGGTATATATACAGCTGACCACTGAGCCCTGCTATTTCGTGAATGGGAAAGTCTTAGTAAACTGTTTTGGACTCCCTTCCTGGATCCACTTTTTTTTTTTTTCTCTGAGACTGTGTCCTAGATGGCTTTCACAAGCATGTGTTTCCCAAGGGGGACTTTTAAATGTCATGTACTTTGATCTGCCAAGTCCCTAGCCTGGCAAGGCAAGCTTGCCACTTCTCTGTGAGAAAAATTAAGGGCTTTAAAACTGACACTTCTCCAGTTTTTCAAGCATATTGCTTCTCTGTTTATTCTTCCAGCACCACCCAATGTAAATGAGTTCCCGTTAGTCACACAAGAATTTTTTTATGAGCCAGTATGCAAGGATGTAGTCTCAGTCTAGTGTTCATTAAATTGTTGGACCTTCGTGTTCATAACATCATTGTACATCAGTTCTGTGCCAGATGGGCACCTATAAGCTGCCTAGGAGATGTCTTACAGATCTCTTCAAATTCTTGTGACTTAGACCTGCCACAGTTCTTGTGTCTTCTGTTTTGTGAGGCGCCATTTGAATGAGGATGAACTTCAAGAGCTGTAGTTCAGACAGCAGTCTTAAATTACTATGCTCTCATTGAAATTCATTTTCTTCAAGGTTCATTGCTTTCTCACACTTGCCACCATGATAACTGCTACGCTGAGCTCTTCTTATTTTTTGTTACTGCCTGCTAGCCAATCTTCTAGATGGATTTGTCGGATTGTAACTTGATGGGGGTTTTGATAAGGTACATTAAAAGTGGACTGTGCAAAAATATTATACTGTATACAAATCGTAACACCTACTACTTCTGCTCTGTGTCTTAAAATAGACCACTATGTTGTTTAAAGAGAAAAGGAGTCTAAACAGCTGAACTGTTTGAGCTGTCGGGCTCCTAGCAGTGAATGTTACAGCCAAAGGCTGGCTTTGCTGGAAGCACAGACAGGACAAAGTCACTCCTGCGTGTTTTCCTTTTTTGTACCAAGCAGATTAATTCCTGAAGTAGAATTTTGATCAGGGATGGCATGGAAATCCTATCTTGCCTTTGCTTGTGTGGATGAATTATGGGAGCCGTTGGTATTGCCAAAAAATGCGAGATGCTGATTGATGCTTCTTCCGTTCTAGTTACTTAAAACTTTTTTTAAGTTTATGCAAATGAGCTGCTGTGCCCTCTTGTTTTTACCACGCTTGAAATAATGGAGAAGCTAACTGTCTAGCAGAAGCAGTGAAACCAGGCGGAACAGCATCTTGGTCTTTTATGTATTGTCATGCCACAAATTTAATCGTACATACTGCCTTGCTTTCTGCCTCTCTTTTATTTTGTCACTGTAGTTGCACTGATTTTTTTTCCAGAGCTTTCTAAGGCTTGTTACTAATAATGTGTCTTCAGGCTTCCCTGCCTGTATTGCTCTATTTTTGGATTACTAACCAGAAAATGTTTTCCAAAGTCAGGGGGAAAAAAAAAAAAAAAGAGTGAATTGACTCTAGGAGCTAGAATGTAAGAGAGGAGTCATCTCACAAGGAGATACTGAAAAAGTTTTGTCCTTTAGTGCCTTTGGGGAGGTAGGCTCTTTGCTAGGTGTTACCTAAATGCTGCGTGGGCTTGTCCATCTGCGTGTGGCCCTTCTGTGTGTGTGCAGCACTGCAAGTCACGTTCAGAGTTTTTGCTTGCGTGTTCTTTCCCTATTTGTTCCAGAGATGTTTTCTTTCTGCTTTAGTCTTTCATCTCCAAAATATTATTTTAATTTCTCAACATTTAATGGAAGGCTGTGCAGATGGATGGCTTAAAAACTATTGTTCAGCTCCTTTCCTCTTGGGAAGGTTTATTGGTGTCCTGTTGGCAAGCAAAACACAGATCTCTTTTCCAGAAGCAAAATTTATGATTTTTCCTGCCTGTTTAAATTCACTCAGTCCTCCTGGAGTTCATCCAACCCTAAGTTTTCAGACTTGAAACAAAACACTGGCATTGGTTTGTTTAGACCTATCTCAAGCAGGAGAGTTTTAAAGCTGGTATTTCTTAAATACTTTTCTGCTTCTCTAAATAAAGAGCTTCACAGGACTTAACTCCAGGTATTTTTTTGACACACCATAGCATTATTGCTGAACTTTTGGATTTTCTCCAACTTTTCCAGGAGAACTGCATGTAAACTGTCAGGATCAAAGATTGAAAATACGTATATATAAAAACAAAGCCCAAGCAACCAAAAAACCCCATGGGCCTTTCCTTGAAGAAAAGTATTTCATTTACTAGTTCTAAAAAATTATTAAAGGCACAGTATTTGAAAAATGTGGATGATTTGTCACTAGCACTTCTTACTGTGAGGTGATAATTCTGTCATTTGAAATTTGTAAGCACTGTCCGGGCTTCTTCGTGAGGGTTTTATCCAGCTCACACTCACTCTTTGCCTTCAGAAATGACTGTGTAAAAACGTTAGGTCTCTGTGGTGTCAGATCACAGTGGAGTATCACATTGGTCCTAAATTTAAATTCCAAGAATTTTCTTTTTCAAGATCCACCTGTCAGACAAGTTTTGTTACGTACAAAAGTTAGCTCTGTAGAAGCTTGAAGTGTGTGTCGCTTTTAAAGTGAAGTCGCAGAAACCTTTTGGAATCTAAAATCATTAAGGCAGGACAAGAGACAGACAGAGGTCTTGCTCTGCACAAGAACCTGGCAGGAGTAGAGAGCTGCTGAGGGAAAGGGTGGGTTTGGCACAGGGGAAGGGGGTTTGGGCAGCAGATTTGTGGAGAGGAGGGGAGGAAATGAAAGACAGGGACTGTCCTCTCCGGCACCTCTTCTCCTGGAGAGGAGGGAAGGTATGTACAAGCCCAGACCTTTTTCAGCCTGTGAAATTTAACGTTTGTTTTCACTCCTGCCTTTTCCCCAGCCTTCAGCAATTCAGTCATCTATACCTACACCCTGCTTCTCACAAGAAACAGCTGCTCTGTGCTGCCCCAAGGATCTCTACTTTTGCTTTTTGCGGAAGTGTTAACAAAGACATTTTCTTGTTCTGTCTCCTGCAGTTCTAAAAAAAGAATAGCAATTTAAAAATGCTGCAGGAGTTTTTATGCAAGCCTAAAAAATTCCTTATGGACAAGAGTATTGTGCTGTTATTTCTTCAGATGGCTTTACGTCACTGAAGTTTGAAGCTGCAGGCATATAGGCTTAGGGTGGGTGGTATCTATCATACAGGCTGTGAAAGGACTTAAAACGGAGACGCAGACTGCCAGGTCTGTAGCTGTAACTTAGGCTTTTAAGGGAAACACTGAGTTTTTGGGAGTGGGCTTTTATCTTAGTCTTTCACCCTTCAAAGGTGTCTACAGATGTCAATGCTACCTGAATTTTAATGAAATGAAATTATAGGATAGCAAGGGGGAAAAGGGGGGGCATTAATTTCCATTTTCTCTTGTTAACAGGGAGATTTTTTTTATTAGAAATGAGAACTCAGGTTGTGTGAGGTAATTTCTTTTTTTTTTTCTCAATAAATAGTATTCCTTTGAATAAAAAAAAAACAACTCTTGAGTTCTCAGACCACCAATTTCATATTTTTATATGTCCTAATATTTGCCTTCAAATAAAATAAAATACTAGTGATTACGGTGTAATACTTCGCTCTATTTAATTTCTGTGTTATGAACGTTACTTGGGAAATAGGGTTAATGACAAAGCAGGAGACTTTGAATGCCAGAATTTCATGTTTCTTGTTCCTCAAAATTGCTTTTTAGATGGGCGTTTGAGCATTTGGTGAGGATGAGTACAATCCCATCTATGACAATTTCTAGCAAATTGAGAAGAAATGTATGTAGCCTTAGCTATAATTATTTGAATATACATTTTGGAAAATAGGGAGCTGTCGTGCAAGAATGGGCTAACCTTGTCAAATTTTTCTCCACGCTTTTTGTCATCTGGTTTCTCTGAGCAAGTATAGCAGCCCATGTGTTATTTCACAGGAGTCTGTTGTGACAGGAAGCAGAAGAGAATTTTACTGGCATGAGTTGAAGACAGTGGAGAGCTGTAAATTGGGCAGGAGCCCCAAAATCCATTTAAACCCGGGATCCACTGCTTCTGCGGCTCACAGAGCTGCTTGCTTTGATAGGTCAGTAAACTATTTTCTACTAAAATGGCAGTGTAACAAACTGCACAGTATGTGATATTTCCTCATTGGTCAAAAGAGCATCCTTTTCCTGCGAGGGCAGGTCGGGTAGAAGTCAGTTCACAAAATCAAACTGATACAAGTGCAGCATCAGCAGAATAAAATTAGGTGGTCAGGAGAGATACCCAGTCTTCACAGACAGTTCTGGTACATGCCTGTCTGCAGCAAACTATGTGCGTTAGAAATGCCTTGCAGTTAATGTGCTTCTGGAGCTCAGTTTGCAAATACGCACACAGAAGTAATGAGAGTTTGTCTCAGAGTCACATCCGGTCGTGCCAATTAGAATGGCATTCATTCACAGTGATCCCAAGGGCTCCAAATAGTACCATTTCATTCATATTAATCCTAAATGTAAAATTTTGGGACATATAAAATACCCATGTTATTTCCACATTGAATGACACAAATGTCCTTAGGAGCACTGTGCTGCAGTCAGCAGATCCCTTCTCGTTATTGCCCTGGCATTTGAGCACCAGCATTCTTACTGGATATACTATGTGTATTAATTAGCATTAGCTTTTTAAAATATGTATAAGAAATAGTGTCTCCGACCAGCAAAACAGAATTTGTTGCTCAGAAAATCAGTAATAGAACGTTTAATTATTTTTGTGTAGGATAAATAGTCTCTTACTAGGATTATGTGCTCTGCTTCTACAAAAATGCAGATTTAATCTATGTTATGATGAAAGGTTAAAACCACAAATCCCATTTAATAGTGGATCTCCAGCAATAAGTAGCTATGTAATTTTATGGATAATGTCCAATGTGCGAGTTAATAGTAAGGACACTTTTGTACCTGTCCCACAGTGAAGACTAACCTGAGTATTGCCTGTAAGACAGGAATCAAATGCTTGCTTATATGTGGGGAACATGGATAAACATTCCAAACAGCCGCGCTTATTTTTGGAACAGATAAATCATTTTGCAGTACTTTTGCTAATTATTGATTAATTTATCTTCTTAGTTTCAGAATAGGTCTTTTCAGACTAATTAAGATGTCCCTGTGAAATGTTTTTTTTGTAAATTCCTTACGGTCAGTCCTGGTTTCTTTATGCTACAGTATATGTTTGTTACAAAGCAAATATGCGTTTGGTTTGACATGGCTTTTGTCCAATACATTTATTTACTGGGTCTTACAACTCCACGTTAGTATAGCTTTTGAATTCCAAAGTTTATTCTTATTTTTGGGATCTGGAAGTCGAGGTTTTTTTGTTGTTGGGTTGGGTTGTTTGGTGTTTCCCCCCCCCCAGCCCCAACTATGCTGACACAGTTTCAGTTATTTATCTGTTGGGTGTTACGCAAATCAAGTAGAGGGAGAAGCATTGAGGCACTCTGTAAACTTTTAGCAACATGGTAGAAATCAAAGTGACTGAATAAAAACCTGTTATCCAACTTGTGAAAGCATGAATCAGCTAGATGAGGCTTGAAAGAGGATTTGCTGCGGTTGGAATATTCCCTTCTCCAGTGGGCATCATGGATACACTCTGGGTTATGCATGGTTCAGGAGGCAATAGTGGTAGAACCCAGATTTTTTGGGAAAGTTATCCATGAATCTGTGGTGTTAGCAGTTTAGTGGCAATTTTACTTATAATATGTTCTGCTCGTAAGTGTCAGTGATTTGGAGCCCTATTTGGTGGTTTCCTAATACTCGGAAGTAGAAACACAATACAAGTTTTTGAGATTAGTTTAACATGCACAAAAACCCAAAACCTCCTGCACAAAACTAGAAAAAACCCAGCACTTTAGTATGAAACATTAATGCTATGACCTTAGCGTGAGAATCCAGAAAAATAAACAGTTACCGCATTTGCTGATGTGTAAGAAACACAGCAGTAGCAATAGATGAACAGCTTCTTATGAGCAGTTAGTTTTAACAAATGTGTCGGTGTGCTAGCCTTTCCCCTTCAGTTTTTTACTGTCTTTGGAGAGGTGAAGGGTTTCCTCTTGGAGAGGGGGCGGGCACAGGGCTATCTGTTCATATGTCTTATAAGCAGGTTCATTGTATTCTTCAGGAAAATACGGTAATACAAACTCTACTGATTGGCTTTAAATTGACATAGGGTTTCCAGAGCAAGGCAAAAATATACATGTGTTGTCTGGGTTCAGTCCAAAGCATCTTTGCCTCTGAACTGGTTTAGGCCAGAGAGACAGGATGTTCCACAGAGCAAAAAACCATGCGATTAAAGAGCATGAACAAACACAGAGTATATTATTAACAAAACACCAGACTGCATTTCAAGTTAGGATTTCTGGCTGGTGACCGATGGAGTTGACTCAAAAAGTTAACAGAGAGACAAAGGTCCAGTCTGTTCTAACATAACTAATAATGACAAAAGACTCCCTGAAGCCTTCTTACTGTACGGTGGTCTAAAAAAGCTGTTCACAGTGGTACAAATACACCACAGAGAGACTCTGTGCTCAGGAACATGTGCTGAGAGAATGTTATGGCAGCTGCTGTGGAGGGATTTTACCTTGATTCACCATTCTGTATGTGTCTAGCAATTAGGCTCCCTGTTATCTCCAGGCTCCTCATGCTGTCGACAACACCTTTCATTTCTCCCTTGTGTTCTGACTCACAGGCCTGTCAGTGCCATTCTGTCTGTCCTACCTTGTGGTCCCTTCCATTTTCAGGATGTGGCTGATACCTCCTCACCCTGATCAGCAGCTGCATAGGCTGTGATCTGTACGGGCAGACTATGAGTCACACTGTCTTGTGGTGAGGACGCATGTAGTAGAGGCACGAGGTGAAGGGCATGTGGTGTTTGGAGACTTGTGGAGCACTTGACTAGCAGCTGACAACAAATTTTGTTCATAAGCAGGTAGATAAGATGGAGGAGTCTTGGCTGGTCATGTGCAAGGAAGAGAATTGAAAAAAACCTGAACCTTTTTTGCACTCGTTGATAGCATTGGGACATTCTGCTGCAGGGAATTTGCATGCCTTTGACCCCAGAAAGCCTGAAGAGATCCACAAATCCTCACCATGTAAAAGTTTCTCCAGGAAATTCAATCAAAGACTGTCAGAACTGCTGTGTCCCGTCCTGTCCATGTGCATGCCTTTTTCTGAGAGGCTGCACCTCTGCTCTCCTCCTCTGCCAGCAGATGGCTGCGGTGCCAGCGGGCCTGTGAATGTGTGTGAATCCTGGTGGTGTTTTACAAAAACTGCTTTCTGCTCTCTGGGCAGTGTGTGTGGATCTTGGGAAGGGGAGCATCAAGACCGTTTGCATTTATTTTTCACAGAAGTTTACTGTATTACAAATGGAGTTTGGCATCCTGGATTTTCTTTTTCAGGGCTTCACAAATACTATCGGTTTTTCCACTTGTATTTAATGCTTTTATCCAAACAGAGAGCCCTAGCTGTAGTTTAACTGTTGCAGGCTCATCATATTTAACATGCATTTTAGCCAGGAGGGAAAGGAGCGTTTGGTGCTGTGGAAGCCGTGGGTGTCGGATCCCTGAGAGGCAATGCGCTGCTGTGGGAGATGACAGTTTTTCCTGTACTGCCCGCAGCATCACCCAGGAACGTGTCTCCTCCCTCACAGCGCTGCCAGCTGCCCTGCTGTCCCGTCCCCGCTGTCAGGCGGCAGATGCTCTCCACTCCTCCGGATCCGAAGCCAAAGATACTTTTGCTAATGCTTCCTTGCTCCTCTTTCTTAACTAACTCTTCTTTCTTATTGCTGAAACTGAGATTTCCCGAGGCACTCTGGGCATTGGATTGCTTTGAATGCCGGGAGAGGTTGTGGAGCAGGAGGTACGGGCGCTCCACGGGGAGGCCCCAGGGTGCTGGCCTGAGTCAGGAGCTGCGGAACCGGGAGGGCCGGGCCCGTCGGGCCTGAGTCACTGGTAGCCAGCAGCGGGTCAGCTGGCGGGTGGCTGCAGCCCGGAGTGAAAGCTTGTAACTTGCCAGCCAGCACACGGTTCCAGAAGTGGATATCTGCATTTCATCAGCGTCTTGTATTGTCTCTCTGAGAAATGGTATTCAGTTGCAGGTAATTGGTAGTGCTTCGGTTTCCTGTGGCTTTCCACCTGTTCATTTGTGTTGGGTCAGCTCAGCTGCTTTATAAACATGGAAATGTGCTTGAAATCTGATGAGCCTGCAACACAAAGGAAAACCTAAAATGCTGTTAGATCTCAAACACCAGAACTGTGGGGCTTTCTGCCAAGCTCCGGTTCAGGTTTGCATGTAATGATGAAATTAAAACTTGGCACTTCTTTCACATTCGGTCGGAGAAACCATTCCTAGGTTCTGCAAACAATTAAAGGACCAAATTATTCTTCGGTACTTGTGTTCTTCAAAAAAAGACAAATATGTGGGAATCCTGTAGCAGCCAAGAGGGAACTGTGGTACCAGGGAAGTCAGCTG
The DNA here is from genome assembly GCF_964199755.1 of Larus michahellis. Lineage (NCBI taxonomy): Eukaryota > Metazoa > Chordata > Aves > Charadriiformes > Laridae > Larus > Larus michahellis. Next base: position 10,082,463 of record NC_133911.1, read on the forward strand.
GCCTAGAAATTGTTTCATGTGTCCTTGGTATGAAAATGCACTGAAGTTTCGCAACAAAATGGCAAACATAACGTACAGTGACCTGTTTTCTAACCCTGGGACAAGATTAAATTTGAACTGGTGACAGGTATCAGAATATTTGCCTAAGCAAACAAGGTAAAAGTTGTGTTAAGCCTTTTGGAATGTTCAGTCACCCACTTCTGCATGATTTGCACGATAAAATCTCAAAGAATGGAATAGAAACACTTCTAATGTGTAAAGTAATAATCATCAAGTTCTTACAGAGTGTTCTATCTTAATACTGAAATGTTCTGCAGATTTTTCTGTAGGTTAGGTGGAGTAGAAAGGCAAATTTACCATCTTAAATGCGGTTTTCTGATTGCGTCCCAAATACATTAAGCTACGATTGTGTTTCCTTAATCCAAATGTTTTGAAATTAAAATTGCTTTTACGTGGAGTTCTATCACAATTGATGTCACAGCATTTTATTTACTAGCAGAGAAGTTCTAGTCAGGGCTGTCAGTCACACGTTATTTTTTTTTTTGTCTCTTCATCTTTCCTTCTTGCAAGACCTCCCAAATTCTTTATGACTCTTAAAAGTATTACTGTTTTGTAGTAAACCTTTTTCTGTGGTGCAGACTTAGAGGTATTTTAGCTATTTCATGGCTCCTCTCTCCAAATACTCGAGGGATTATTTTGTCCCAGTACCCTCCTGCACTGATACTGAACCTTGTTTTACAGCCCAGCATCCTCGCAGCTCAGCGTTCATCCATGAGCAAAACTCTGCCACCTTTGATGTAGGCGCTCTCATCAGTCAATGGCTGTGGAGCACCTTTGACCAGATGCAGAAACCCGAGTATTTCTTAGTAAGGACTTTGGTGAAAATGTTGTTGCCTGCAGTTTGGCGGGAGTGTGATGGGTGGTCTGCAGGTAATGCGTAGGTGGCAGCTGCTGCTTTTGGAACACCCTCACTCCTTCCCCAAAAAGAGAGTTCCTTCTCCTGCTGTTGGACTGGTGTTGACCTTTTAGTCTTGGATTGTCCTGTTTATGCTTCTAGAGATTAGCTTTCTCTCTGACTTACGGAGCTTGCTTACTTTTCAATGACTTGCAGAAACTCGGTGTCAGCAATCAGATCTTCAGCCATCTATCTCACAGGGCTCAGGGGTGCTGATTCACCAATATCTCACCTTTGGTACTATTTAAATATCTGAGTTGTTGGTTTTAAGCTATGATACGATGTGCATCGCCTTGCAGTCCAGAGCAGAAATAACTATGAAAAATATCAACCTTTTCTGTTGACAGATTTTACCCTATGAATGTAGCAATGGACAATCTGATTATTACAGATGTTTTTATGGATTGTTACATTTGTTTTTATCCTAATGGATTTAAACACTTCTGGTTGTCTTTGCTGGAAGGTGTTTTTTTGGTGGGATTTTTTTTCTGGTTGTTGTTGTTTTGTTGGGTTTTTTGGTTAGGTTTTTTTTTTCCCCCCATCCTCACTGCCTCTGAATTCCATTGTCTGTTTCCCGAACTGGTTATGTATAGTTGCTGCTATTTTTAGCTCCTTTCCAGCTTCCGTTAATCTTGAATTTAAAAGATTGTCAATACCACATTTGGGACAAGTGTTTTCTAATTAAATTTACCTCTTCTGAACTACCCCGATTTATAGGATCCAACCAAGAAAAGATGTATTTTAAATACAATTTCTGATTGCTAGAGATGCACTTTTTCCTGCCACAGGTATAGTCGGCAGCCCAAGGTTTGGCTACAAACCTACTTTGTTTCTTGTTTTTCAGGTCAAAGTAACAACATCCAGTCAGACTTTGCATGACATGAGGCAAAAACAGGATTTTCTAGCATGGTGAGTACTTGCAGAATCAACAGGCTGATTTCTAATGATCAAGAATTCAGGAGACACGGCATCCTAAATAAAAGCAAAAGGGGGTCAGTAATCGCCTAGTAAATTCTGTTTCACCTCTACCTGTTTTACAGGTGGCTTCAGGGAGGAATTTAGGAATGGTGCATTGTGGAATGACTTAATGTGAGCTCTCATGATGATCAGAGGGAGCACTACTGGGGGAAGTTCACAAATGGAGTTTTGAAGGAGCTATTTAAAATGATAATATGGGTAAGGATTTAATGATGGTGTTTATGAGAGGACCTTAAATAGGGATCATGTAGCAGAGGATGTTTTTCCCTTTAACGCACATTGTCTTTGACTTAAATTGTAAACTCTTTTCTCTTTTGTCACTTTCCTAGATCTGGACTTTTCAAGCCTCTTTTGGCCTTTTTTGCTTCCACAGCTGAAGACAGACCAGGAGTGCCTCTTTTACCAGTTTTTAGTTTGCTGCCTTTCCAGGTCATTTTCATTGAATGGTTCCAGGAAAAGCTAGAAAAGACCTTGCAAGGTCACAGAGTTCTTCTATTTCATCTCCTTGTCCCAAGGCAGGATCTAGTAACCCTAACCTGCTCTCAAGCATCCTGGCAGATGATCTTAAAAGTCTCCACTGATAGAGACTCTTCTCTCTCCCTAACTTAAAATTCTTTTTAATTGAAATTTTTGCCCCATGTCTAACTTATAAATAATAAATAAACCAACATGGTTTCATTAATTTACAGGAACACTTGGGTTTTGACGTGGGCAGCGGTGGGAGCGTTCTGTGAACTTGACTGGCGTAGCTTCATTTTGCGTTCTGGTGCGACCCACCAGATGAAAGAGGGCACAGTTAAGGTATGTGTAGTTTGCTGCAATAATGACCCCCCTGCTCACCTCGTGGCCCTTTGATTTTCTTTAGGGTTCTGTACCTTGAAGAATTCTCATTTATTCTGACGTGTTCTCCTGATCTTTGCTCATGCTGTTTTCATGAATGAAAATTTATTTCCTGTCTCCAGTGATGATTGTTAGTAAAACTGGTGTTACAGAAATACAGATGGGAGAGAGACAGGAAAGGGAATAAATTAGACCCAGACAATACACAGATAAATGATGTGCAGATTAGGATCGTATTTCACAGCAGGCCATACAGTAATGATTTACCTTGGAAGGAATAATGCCTTATGGAGACAGTGTATTTACTAATATTGTTTAAAATTAGGCCCCAAAGGTAGCAGAGTGAATGCCAATTATTTTGTTCCAACTGAGTCTCTGCCCATTTGATTCTTTTTCTTGCAGTTTAGTCTGGGATCAGTGTGATCCAGAAATAGGAGTCTGGGAAAGCCACTATCCAGAAAATGCCTTAAGTCACTTTCAAGCTGTGAGGGAAAGAGGGCAAGTGCCCAGTACCTACCCAGAGGAAGGGATGAGCGGGTCAGATTTTCTGGTCGTGGATTGAATCAGCGGTGGTGAATGTATGGGTGGGCAGAAGCAGGCACTCTGGTGTAGAGTGCAGGCTAAGAACGGTTTAGAATGGAATTGTGTGTCAAATGCATTTATTCAGAGACAGGCCCTTCCTACACAGTAGCTGATCTATTGCAAATACAGATTTCTCTGGTAACCACATGTTCTTTGATTTCTTTGAATGCTATGATACAATTAGTTTCTTGTGATCTAGGTGCCTGCATTGAAGAGTTGCTTCTGCAGCAGAAGTAATTACTTTCTCATTAAGTCTAAAAAATTAGTTGCAGAGTCCGTCAGTTGTACAGGCCATGTTCCTTGCAAACGAAACCCTCTGTGCTATGGTCAGTTGATGCACAAGAATCACATCCACAGGCCCACAGTCCATCCCACTCGGCTCCAGGGTGATCAGTAAGTGCCACTTTAATGTCATCTTTTCCACTTGCCTCTTGGCTAAAGGAAAGCAGTAGTGTAATGTTCAGTGATGCAGCAGATGTTTCAAAGTCCTCATCAACGAGGAGATTACCCTGTTAACCTAAAATAGGCATGTTATGGAATTTCAGAAATGCCAAAAGAAATGTCTGAGCTAGCTTTGAATTGGCTAAGAAAGTTACGGAATTAAAGCACATAGGGGAGGCCTCCTATGATCCTGGCTTTTCACCAGAGTTTTACGGTCTTTTATTTGTCTGGTGCCTGTTCCGTCCCTAAAACACTAGTGCAAGGAGCACATCAGGAGAGAAAATACAGTTGGACAATGCAATTGGTTTGCTGTAGAGGAATCATTTACCTTCGCATTGCTTACTTGCTTCCTGTCTTCTGATTTACTGTGACCTGCAAGGGAACATTCCTCTACCACAGCCAAGGCATTCAGGCGGAGCTAATTGAGCAATTAAATTATCGGGCAATGGAAGTAAAAATCTCATCCACACAGTGGATGGATTTAGCAATCTGACTCCTTTTAGTTTGACCTACGGTTATGTAACGTGTGTGTTGCCACATAGGTGCACGCTGTGCAAAACGAGGTAAGCAGCTGTTCTGACACAGACGGCAGCTGACGTGGGGTTCATGACTTCTCTCAGCTGACCATAGAAGAAGGTGACAGTTGGGGTTTCTGAGGATAAACTGTGAATGTGGACAGTCCATTTAATAGAACTTCCCTTCCTTCCTAACTGTTCCTTTCGTGGAAGTCTGTCAGGAGTTTGTAACTGTGGCTGAGCTAACAAATACATGAAAAAACCTTTCTTTCCAGTTGTGTGCATTTCACCTCTAAGTATCTATGAAGGAGTGCACAAAGCTAGGCAGTGTCCAAGTGCTGGTGGGCTTATACAGAATTGCAAAGGGAAACAAATTCCATTTTGGTGAAGAGTAACAAAGATGATGATGATCTGCCTGAAAAGCCATTCAGTATGAAAGTAGAGGCGATCTAAGATGCATGTGTTTTCTGAGAACATTGTAGAGATGTGATGTTTTTCTATGCCACCTCTCCAATTCGGCAATTCTGGGAATGATGCATGTAATAAAACCACATCAGAATTCTTGCTCCTTCTTCCTGTGTGGAACTACTACTACACAAATTGTTGTTCTAGCTGCAAGATTGGTAATGGTAAAAAACACACCTGTCTACAGCAATGCTGTCATTAAACAGGTAGAGGATGGGGCATTAGAAATGCTGTTGCAACAGAAAACACAGGGAAACCTGAAACCCTGGAATGGAGGACTGAAAAGGATGCAGCAGGCTCACTGGGACAAACTTCTGCAGTGATGTTAGACCAGGGTGTAATGGAGAAAATGCTGCTGATGGACAGATCTGCTTTGCTACCATGGCAGGAGTTCTGTGTGTTGGTCTGATCACATAATCTCAGACCATATTAGAATAGAGAGTCTCTATTGGCTTGGTAGAAAGATTTGATTTTAAATTAAAGGGGATGTTGCAAAAGGTCATGAATGCTGACTCTGCAAGTTAAAATAGATGATTTCCTTCCCTTTTATTGACAATACAGAAGGTCTTAAAATTGACTCTACATTCCCTTCAAGGGAAGATAATTCTGAGGGGGTGTCCAGAGTCGGTGTGGTGCAGTATGCCTTAAAGCTGAGGGAGAGACTAGCCCAGGTCCATCTCTTCTGTTGGGGAGAATGAATAGTATGCACGAAGTTCCTGGTTGATCTCTTCTAACCCTGAAAAACATGTATTTTACTTGTAATTTGGATTTGTTTAGCTTTAATTTTCAACCCTTTGTTGGACCAACTACTTCAGAAGCCCTTGCTCTTGTGTCTTATTCAGGAATTCAACAGAATTCTTTAATTAGGTAATTGCAAAACTTTTGCTGCTCATAAATTCTGCCATTCTTCACCTCGAGTTTTTCAATGCAATCTTTCAGTTGTGGACCCCAGAGCTAGACACAGGCTCCAGTGTCGTTTTCATCTGTAACAGGCCTAGAAGGGAAGATACTGCCTGATGGTTAAGGTATTCCAGGGCTGTGATTAGACCCCTTCCTGGGGAACGCCTGTGTGGCTCAGCCTCAGAAAAGGGGAAACAATTACTCATTTGTCGATTCCTACATGTTTGGTCTTCAGACATAAAGCTTTCAGACATAAAACTGACCCAGAAGTTGCACTAAACTTTCATATAGAACCAAACCCATGGATTCTCAACAAGCTCTGCTAGTCCTGTACCCAGTTGGTAATATTACTGAGTAAATGTGTACCTGCAGAAATCACTTATTCCTCGTGCAAGAGGGGGGAAAAAAAAAAAAAGCAGAGACGTCAAACTAAAAGCAAGCCTGTTTTTATTCTACCAGGCAGGAGATTAATTAGGTTACTTTGAGACCTGACCTCCAATTTTGTATCCAAAGTTCATGGCTCTTGTTGGAGAGATCAATTAATATGTCAGTGTATCAGGCTCAACACAGAAATGCCATCCAAACAGTGTACAAGGAACCTTTGCATACTGTGTATTTGCCCTAGCAGATAGTTAATCTGAGTTACTGTTTGCTACCTGTTCCATTTCTCTTGCTCAAGAGTGTTAGCAAATGTTTATTTGACAGAATGTTCTGTTCCTCTCCTCTTGGTTGGTTGTGGTTTTTTGTTTGTTTTTTTTTTTTCCCTCCTCTCTCCTAAGAAAGTGCAGGCTAACTTCACAGCAACTCCAGGCTGCAAACATCATGTTGCAGGCTGGACTCTAGTCAAAGGAGTTTACTGCTGATGGAGGGGAGCAGAAAATGTCTTGAGAATGATCTGCCAAGCAGGGAAAGGGTCTTTAATCAGAGGGTAAGAAATTGGAAGAAGGGAGATACTTACAGCACTTTGACTCACCTGAAAACACTCAACAAATTGAATACCAAGGTGAATAATCTATTTAGACCAGTAGAAGCAAAAAACAGGCTTGTGAATAGCAGCAACCAAGTGTCCACTAATAGCCCCTGTTGACTGCTATCTGATCTAGTATGGCTGCCTTCTTGCTGTTTTAACAGGAGGTTGTGTTTGAAAGATCTCATTAAAAGATCTCCAAAGGCCTCCATGCTAGTCTGGCAGGCATTGCTTTCCAGTATACCGATTAATCAGTTTTCTTCAAATGCTGTTCATATACTGAATTGAAAGTGGAGCACTATACAAGTCTGTATGGTTTGCAGAGCCAAGTGGTAATTACCAATGCTGGTTAACACTTGAAAATGACAGAAATCTCAGTTGCTAGTGACAGAAGAGGAGGGGGAGATGATAGGCTAGCAAATGACTTGCATGATATAAATGTTTGTTTCCGACATGGCAGGGTGCTGGAATACTGCTGTCAGAGATGGACATTTAGGATGGAAACAAAATAATGATAAGATGCTAAAAGCCCTTATACATTTCACCATGCTCCAGGGAAAGGTAAATCGTACTGCTCACCCAGCAAACGTTCTCAAATTTGTTCCCTTAGAAGAATTTGCTGAGCTATATATACTTTTCAAGTCAGGATGAGTGGTCCCTGCTTGTTTCTGCACTCTGCGGAGGTCTGTTCATGGCTGTACTCTGGTGCTTTGAGGGTTGCTTTGCATATTGTAGGCAGGCAGAGGCCCTGAAAGAGACTGCCAGGCTCAGAGTGTGGCATAGGGATGTCCTTTTCTTTGCCTCAGTGGTTGTGAGAGGCAATGAAGGCTGCCAGAGTGGCTTTTGGGGCCATCCAGGAATATTAAAGCACCTGCTGTATCTATCTACACTGAGTGGCCGTACCGCACCCCAACATCTGTCTGCCTCCATAAGGTAACTGATTGTTGGGGATGGCACGTAGACATCCCTATAGTCTCTGCCTTGTTCTGACAACTCTAGACTCTTTCAGGCAGAAAGCGGATGACAGCCCCTGCCTCTCCTGTCTGACAGGTGCTCCGTATGGATGGAAGAGGCTAAATTAAAACCATCAGAAGTAAACTTTCTGGTTTTTCTTGATAACTGGTATAAAGGAGAGAAGGGAGCAGTCTGTGCACTGCAATTAACATCGAGTGCTATTGCAACTCATCCTGTAATGCGATATAGATACAATCTCAGCAGAAAATTGCACGCTGTACTGAGTCAGAAACAGAGCAATGCTGCGTTTTGAAGAAAGTAATTAGCCCCAGGGACCTGGTGGTTTCTCATTTCCCCTGTGGTAAACACAGGGAAGTGGGGCAGTACTTCCCATAGGCTTCCAAAGCCAATTTAGACAAGGTACAGAGCCAATTTATAAACCAAAGTTTTAATGAATGCTTAGTAAGAGGCAGGCACACCTCCAGTCTCCCTGCAGTGCCCACCAGGTAGCACTTGATGCCATGCTGCTTTCCTTTCGTGAGCTCCGAGTACTCTGTCTCTGTCCGGGCACCGCTGAGCCGGCGCAGCACCGCTTTGGTACCCTTCACCACCTCTCCAGCCAAGGGTGATGCTGCGTGGCAGACCTGCCGGGGTCACCATTCACCATGCTTCCAAGCAGCTGGGTGCTGTGGCCTGCCCTCCGCACGGTGCTTTACCTCTTCCTGTCAGCCCTTGGTACAGCAGTGGCCCCAGCCCTTCTTGTGCTGCCCTACCCTTTGCTTTCACTAAAATAGCGATTTGAGGTTTTACAGAACTCACTGATCATGTGAGTTCTGGTTTCATTCTTCAATAGAAGATCAGAAGTGTGCTGAATCACAGAAATAAGACACCCGGTAGCCAAGAAAACTTTCATCTTAATAATGACAGGACCTACTGACTGGAAGCTCCAGCTCACCATATAAGAAGCAAGGAACTGAGCCGTTCAGGTAACATAGCAGGGATGACAGTAATCTCTGTTTATGCTCTATCTTTAAATGAAAATTGAGTTTAGTTCTAAAATATATGTGGCCCGTGCCAGCTCTGGGTAACCGCAAGTTCCTGCATCCAGGATTCTTGCTCTGCTTTCCTGACATACTACTTGTCACCTTTCTGTGGTTTGTCACATGCAGAAAAAAACCTGCAGGGTCTTTGGGGCATAATCACATCCTTGTCTTCTGAAATGCATAGTACACTTGAGGCATCACAGTGAAATGAAATACGGTGCTTCAGTGAGTTTGCCACACTGCTTTATGTGTTCCTGCACCTCTTTCCCCAAAGCTGCATCCAACAGCAACGCTTAGAACCAATATCTTGCATGGTAAGTATCTTAGGTGCCTGCAGTTAACACTTTTGTTCAGCATTTGTCCAGAATCGCATGGTCAATGTAGCCTAGCACACACGTTGCCTCAGAGGAGTTTTTCCTCAGCCGCCTTTCATTCAGTTGCTGGAAAAACAGATGATGATAAAGATCTTCAGAAATATAATTATTTCCCTGGTTTGGTATCTTAAAGTGTTGATCGTAGGAGCTGGTTAGGAAGTAAAGACAAAACTCGTCATTTGGACTCTTTTAAACTGTTGTAGGACTGTAGTCTTCTAAGATAAAGCGCATTCTCAGTCTTCTAGATTCTGTAAGTGCCCTCTAGTGACTAATTCTCTGAACTGCGTTGGGTTTTCAGTCGGAGATACACCAGCCATTGAAGGGGTCGTCTGGTCAGGGCAGGAGCTAGGTAAATGTCCTCATATTATTTTGAAGGCAGCTCTAGTTTGTCCTGCAGAAGGAAACAGAAATGCTCACTGAGCAGTCACTGCACAAAGCTCAGGAAAGCAAACGACTAAATGCATGCACACTGCTATTGTGGAAATTGCATGTCTGAACTGAAACACGAGTCAAATTGAGTGGAAACCAGTGGAAGAAAAACTATTGGGCTGTCGCTGCACAACACTTGAATTGTGTCAGTGAAGCGTGACGTAAGCGAATTTTTTTTCTGAATAATTATCCTGTAAGGTTTGAGAAGAGGCCACGGCATTCTGGGTTTTGTTTGATAGATAGCAGCTGTAGACTAGGCTGATAGATTACTGACGTTTTCATTTGTACCATGACAACATTCCGGTTTTTCTAAAAACAAATTGGTTCTTTACTAATGACTTTGCTTGTTTAAAAAAAAAAAAGTTTCAACTTGTTTTACAAAACGGTTTGAATTATGATCCAAGACTGTCTTTCTCTGTGTATTTGTCAATAGTGGGGGCATTTCTGTCTCTTCCTATTATTAGAGCTCTATGTGCAATGTTGTGCACTGTAGTTGCCTGGCACACTTGTCAGGCAGCATCTTGAAGATACTCCTTCATGGGTTGTTTCAGGAGCATGGCCTCACCTTGCACCCGAAAAGAATAGGGTACATTTGCACTGTTCCCGAAAAGGATGGGAACAAACACAAATTCCTTTTGCACTTTTATATCCACACAATGCAGACTTAGGAAGTGCGGACAGCAGTTGTCAGAACATGCATACTTGTTTCTTTAAAAAATCATGTTTTTATCTTGCATAGTAGTTCATTGTGTTGAATTTATTTTCTCAATGAATTGACAACTCAATGCAAATGGATCACTGCTGTTACCATTGCTATTCATTCTGCAGCAAAATACAGGGTTTCATTTCTGGTGTGGTTTTAGGGAGGGTTTTTTTTGTTGTGTTTTTCCTTCTTTTAAGTAAAAATCCAAGTGTCCTTTTAACTGTTTAATTGCATCCATTCATATAGCCAGCATAGGTGTTTGGTGAATCCAGGTTCAGGAACTGATTTATCTGAGCTATTAAAGTCATATGACAATATGCTAAGGGCCAGATATGGAGGTGGTGTGCAAACTGGCATATATGAGACTTCTTTATGTTCTTAGACTGTATTAGCCTCCCACCAGCTTCCTTATGCCTACTCAGTTGACATGTAAGGGATGCTAGGGTGGTGTAATTTACGTGGTAAGCTCCTCTTACCGTATAAGCATTAAGAACATGTAATTGAAATGCACCTCACCTTGTTTGAACTTGCTTCTTTTTTTTCTGTCTTACTCTGTATTTGCACCGTGTTCAATACCATAGGCCATAAACCTCACTGGCATGACTGGGCATTTACAGAAATATAAACTTACTTCTTCAACTGATATCATAAATGTTATGAAAAGCAGAGTTTCTTTTGGATTTAGCAAAGGAGCAAAAGCTTTCATGTACCTGGAATACATGTGCAGGCAGAGTGCAAGAGAAGAGGGCAAATTGGCATCGGCTCTAGAAATGACCTGGAAAAGTGGATTGCGGAAGGAGCAAGGACAGTTGGGATTTAGAGAGCACTCAGCCTGTGTGATGAACGCCTGTATTCACCTAGGTAACTCCAGCGGTAGGACACGAAGAAATGGCATGTAGCTGAGTCAGGGTAAGTTCAGGTTGAAAATTAAGAAAAGGCTCTTCACTGAGAGGGTGGTTGGTCACCAGAACAGGCTCCCAAGGGAAGTGGTCACGGCACCAAGCGCGTCAGAGTTCAGGGATTGTCTGGATGACGCTCTTAGTCATATGTGGTTTAGTTTTAGATAGTCCTGTGAGGAGTAGGGAGTTGGACTCGATAATCCTTATGGGACCCTTGAGCTTGAAATATTCTATGATTCTAACTCTTGCAATTTTTGTCATTGGCAGAACTAATTTTAAATAAGCGTGAGACTACCATGAACTTGCCATTGAAGAAATGTCGTGGTCCCTGGTTTGCAAACTTATCACCCCTACAAATAGTCTAAGGTTGAGCTGCCATCTGTTTAAATTATTCTAGTGCAAAAGAATGATAGCACCAAGAAAACTGCAACGTTATTCTAAGACAGTTAATTAATGATGTGACTTTGTTAACTGCACTGGACAGAATAAGGAATATACTGTGTAAAAGGAGGAGTTGCATCAAGCTTTCTGAGGAATTACAGGAATATTTAGACCCTTGAACTTGCTTGGAAAAAAGCTGTATTTAAAGAGATGGGCCTGATGCCCAGTAGCAAGTGTAGCAAGCTTTACTCATAGCTTCTTAAGTGATGACACTGCTTTCTAGGTCTTAAGAAAAAAGTCTGAGGGAATAGAATAGAATAGTTCAGTTCGAAGGGACCTACAACTATTGTCTAGTCCAACTGCATGACCACTTAACAGCTGACCAAAAGTTCAAGCCATACTGTTAAGGGCATTAATCAAAATCCTCTTAGTAAACACTGAGAGGCATAGGGCATCAAGCACCTCTTTTTTTGGTGTGTGTGTATTTTAATTTTTTTTTTTTTTTGCTACAAAAGTACTGTGAAAAATGAGTGGGCTGTTTTTGTGCACATGGAAACATGGAGTCATGCCTGTATAGAAGAGGAGGCAATGCAGACGCTGACATCTTGTTCTCTGTACATCATCTGAGATCTTTGTATCTCACTTCTCCACTGGAAGAGTTCCTGACTGTAGCGTTTTGAAAGTGTGCTTTTGCTAAAATACAAACAGTGTATAACTAGACTAGGAAGATGCAACAGACTGGGACATGGTGGTTTCAGAGGCAGTAACCAAAGAAAGAAGCAGTTGTACAAAGAAAGCCCCATAAGCTGAGTGGTTGTTTTTCCCCTAATCTCTTCTGAAAACTTGCCCAAAATTTCTTGTGCACTTTAATTTACATCAGACAAATATCGTAAATCCATAGCACTAAATCCTATACAGCTTGAAAGAACCTTAGAAAGCCACTGTGTCTGTATACATCTTTCTCTCTTTCTCTCTCAAACTACGAAAACACCAAGTGTTGAAAAGCGTACGGGCTGTATAATATCACTGGCAGTGAGTTTGCCAAATCAGCTATGGTACTAAGGCCTAGCGCAGCATAGCTAACTCACTCAGATACGTTTTCAATGAGAGCTAAACGCTGGCAACAAATGGGTAAGAGTCTCAACTTTTTCATAAATTCTGAGTGCTTTCTTTGATCTAATCTTTCCTCTTAATAATTAACTAATAAGGAGTGGCACCCCCAGCCCACCACCACCCCCTGCCCTGGCCCCTGCAATCGTGAATCTCATTCTCCCAAACAAGACAAAGGCTTTTTTGTTTTTCCTTTTGAAAAACTTTAGGGCATGGACAATAATTAACTTGTCACTTCAATGTGGACTAGGAAAAGAAGGATATTTAGTTCTTTCTGTGTTATTGACAGGTTGGGGTGGTCAAAAATGACAGATTAAGCTAGACCACTTATTCTTCCAAAGGAGCAAGAAATAAGTGTTTCATTCTGGGTACAGGGAAGCTTTAGTCTTTTCCATGGTATGGAAAGGGAAGTTTTTCAGTATGTGAGAGCCTCACTGACTTGCAAATTGCACAAACTGACTTGAGATAGGCTTGGCAGTAATTCTTTTCTAACCTACACTGCTCTGGATTTTCCTCACCTACTGCCCTGCTGCCCCACCTCCTTCGTTGTGGAGCTCTGGACGGGACAAACTGAAGTCCTCCAAACTAAGCAGTTTTCCCTCCCCTTTAAATTAAGTGAATTCCGCTAAATTACAAAAGAAAAAAAAGTCACTTCGAGAGCCTCCTCCCTCCCCTTCCCTCTTGTGTCTTCAGAAGGGAATACACTTTCTGAGGTTTTCTTGCAATATTGGCAAGGCAACCATTTTGTGTCAAGGGCAACCAAAGCTGTACCACTGTCGCAAGCCTGTACAGTTTGTTCCGAGGAGCTCTCTGCGGCTGTGCCCACGGTCTCTCACAGAAACACAGCAGCGCAGAAGGTGCACGTTCATGGCCTTTCTGAAGGAAGAAGGGTTGTGTGTGATCTCTACCTCTCCACTTTTTTGCTTGTATAAGAGCGGGCTGTCTGCTATTCTGTAGGAAGTGGAGGATGTTTGCAGAGGGCACACACAGGACCCTCTGCAGACTTAAAATCTTGGTAACTCATCACGCCTCTCCCTCTGCGTCATTGAGCGTAAATTAATCTTTGCTCCAGGATTCATGTGGCCATTGGGTGTTCTGAAGCGGCAGCCCCTGAGCACAGAACAACTTTCACAGTGTGTCTGTTTGGTACAGGCTTTGTATCTCCCCCCGAAAGAATCAAATCATGCTTGGAAAAGAAGCTGCCAGTTCCAGGTAGATCACTGAATAACATCACGGAGCCACTGAACCTAACTGAAAGATGTTTTAAAATGAATTCTTAGATGAAATGACAGTCCAATTACAAGAAAAAGGAACACCCAACATCACACAACCAAAACCCCGTTCTTCAAGAGAGAACAACATACTCTTTGTCGGTGGTTTGCACAGAACTTCACTCGACTGGAGCTAATGTTTACCTCGGAGAAAAGGATTATGAGGATAGCAAGAGAGGTTTCCAAGAAACGGGGGAATGGTACTGATCTGAGAGGCAAATAATGAGGTCTGCTGGCAAATGAAACAACGAGCCTAACATGAAGCTGTAAACGAGCAGAGAGATGAATACGCTGTCAGAAGCTTCTTCGTGGAAAGACTTAACAAGAGTTCAGTGAATGCAAAACATCCTGCACCCAGAGAAGGTAGGAGGGAACAGCACAGATCCATAGCAGTAGGTATTCATCACCAAGACTCGCTCTTTTGGACACTGTTGGGTTAAATTAGTACAAAGTAAATGAGTATCTTTACATTTCAACAACAATTTATGTGCAGGCTCACAGAGGAGAGATTTGTGGTTTCCATTTTGTCTAAAGCCCAAAGGATGCTGAGAGATGAATGCACAGCAGGAATTGCTTTCGTTCTCTCTGTTGTTGTTGTTACCCTGGGAAGAAGTAGAGTGCCTGGTCCCGTCGTACCAAGTGGACAAACTATGCTAAATGGCGTAGGAGTTAATCCTTGTAAGTTCTGAGCAGACAATTTATTTAATTGAACATGGAATAAACATTAGTTTAATGTCTCAAACGTGTTTACAGGGAACAAATGATTGTATACAATGGTCACGACTGTCTACTGGTATTAATAATATAACCCGCTCTCCGTGCCCAGGTGGAACAAAAAGTAATCCTCAATGACAAGGAATGGGGCTCTTCAATGCCCTGTTCATCTGCTCAGTCTTTGCAGAGCTCTCCAGCACGTGGATGGTGGGTGGGACTGGGGCTGGTGGCTGTGAACACTGAAGCGATGGCTGACTCTGGGGCTTGAGCAAAGGTGGCAGCAAACAATTGTGGCTGGTCTGGCAGCCGTAGTCTCCCAGCCCATTTCGCTGTCTCTGAGCATGAGAAGCTGGGTGGGCAGTAGCTGGTGCTACTACAACTACTGCTGAGGGTAGTGGCTCCTCCCAGCAGCAGCCGTCTCTTTCCCCATCTGATCCCTTTGGCAGGCAGCAGACCTGCCTGCTCGTGTTCTCCTACCAGCTGTGGCACCTGGCTGGACCTTACCCTGTTCCTGCCTTTCATTTTTAGGGTTGCAAATCTTTTTTATTTTTGCCTTTGTTGCTCAGAAGCATGAAGGATCTTTGCAGTGGCTGTGGTACTGGAGGCATGTAAATAAAGGGGCTGTCAGCCTGCGCGTTTGAACAAGAACATGATAGTTTTCTTCCAGTGCCACAGTAATGGTTTTAATCGATTCGTTAAGAATGTGGCTTCTAAAACAAGTTTGTTCTCTCCATAGGCAGCAAGTGGAGCAGTGGCTGCTGTGTTGTGGGTGAGACCCTCTGGCGGGAGGAGACACCGCATCCCATTATGGTGACAGCCATCTGGCATCAGCACTGAGAAGTGGCGTGTGGCAAGGCTGGGTTGATGTAGGGTCTGGAAGTCCCATATCTGGGAGCTGAAAGGAAGAGCTCAGCACAGACAGATGAGGGACATCTTAGTACCAAAGTTGCCTCAAATCTGCCAGGACTGGGGGTAGATTGTATGTCAAATGAGGAACCTACAGCATCTTTGGTAGAAGCCTGCAACAGTGTCTGACGTGGCAACAAAAGAACATGTGTTGTTTGGGGCAAATTGGTGTATTTTGGGATGATTCTCTTACTCAAAGATGTCTCTGACATCAGACTGACTCTCCCATCTGTGTTTAGTTTATCTGCGTGAGCATTTTGATGTGGGCGAAGGTGAAAAGGTGAACTGGATCAAATAGCTGAGAGCAACTGTGCCGGTGCTTGACAAGTTTATTGCTCGGTTTTGCCCAGTCTGGCAGAATTAGGCATGTATCTTAGGGTTAGTTTGGGAGCAAGGTGCTTACACAGGGCACTGTCTTAGCAAGCAGTAAAGGGAAAAGATTTGCTGTGACTGTTGACATGCTGTTTGGGATGTGGTTTTGAGGAAGAACATTTGTGAGGATAGGTGAGGAACACAGTCCTCACCTGAACGCTTTCATTTAGTTGGGTACAAACACCCTTCTGCCCTATGAACGTTGTTGTGCTGTGAGTAAATAACCCTTAGTGTTATAAAGGTTCTTTTACGCTGTTGTTGGATTACAGAAACTCTGATGAATGATACTTGACCAATATAATGGACAAATTGACATAAAAAAATTGAACAACACAGATCAGGTGACAGGGAATCTGTGGTGATAAGAATGTTCAGTGGTCTCTTGCACCTGTCCTTGTGTACTGCAAGATTACCCTGATTTCTCACAATTTCACATTGGGTTTTATGTAAACTTGTGCAGTAGCCGAACACCCCCTGCCTTGAACAGTGCTCTTTGGCATCTTTTTCAGATGTTGTGGTTGCACTACCTACCACATAAATGAAAGCGAGTTTTCCACGGACAAATGGTGCAATACCTTTTATTCCTACTGTGACTGTTGATTTATGTGCAGGAAAGCCATTGTTCTGCTACAATAAATACTGATATATGCTAAGGATTCATGCAGTGTTATGGTAACCTCTGCAGATAAAATTAAGCATCCTTAATGCTTAGTGCCCTGAGTTTGAAGTTTTTTAAAAATACGCAGAACAGACTGCACTACATCACGCCATCTTTGTTTGCAAACCATGAGGGAATTTGGCATGTAAGAGCACAAACTAGGGCACCATAAAAGAAAGTTGGCAAATCGCCTTACCTAAGGAAGGGCAGGACTGAATGCTACCGTTAGTTAGAAGAGATAAAAGCAGAGCGTCGTCTATGGCATCTGCTCTATGGCCTTATCAAAAAATATCTCCACCCCAGCTAAAAGTCTTACTATCACGATGCACTTCCCCTGCGATTCCAGGGATGAGGCTGTGGAAACGAAGACGTCGCTGCTCCTCGCAGGGGAGGCTGGACGAGGTGACCTTTAAAGGTCCCTTCCACCCCAGACCGTTCCGCGATGCTACGGAGCGACGGTACGGCCGCTCGCAGCTGCCTGCGCTGAGCGCTGCTACAGAAAGTGGGCGGGGGGGCGCGGTCGGCCTCGAGGGTGCGTCCCGGGCAGCCCCCGGCCTCTTCCGGGGGCGGGGGGCCCGTGGGAGCGGAGCGCGCTCCTGCGCCCGTACCCGCGGCCAGCAGAGCTCTGGCGGGGACGGGGGCAGCCGGGCCACGGGGCAGAGCAGGGCAGCGCCCCCCCACCGCAGCCCGCTCCTGCGGCGGCGCGGCCGGGGCCGCCCTCCGGGGGCGGTGCGCGGGGCGGCCGCTTCCGCCGGCGAATGGCGGCGGGAGCACGTCAGCGGGGCCGGGCCGGCGTCAGCGCGCGGTGCAGTGCGGGGCCGGGCGCCGCTGAGGTAAGGCCGCCAGGCGGGGCGGCGGCGGGGGTCGCGCCGGGCCCGTCCCGGTCCGGGGCGGTTGCGCGGCTCGTTCTCGGCTGACAGGAGCTTTTGGGAGGCGGCGGCCGTCGCGTCGGGTCAGGGTCGGGGCCGGGGTCGGCCTTTCCCCGGCACGCTGGCGTCTGCGGTGTGTTTGGAGCCCTCGGTACCCGCCGCAGAGGAATTGGGACTAGATTCTACCAAAGAAGCAACAACTTATTTTCGGCGTAGAGGTGCCCGGGAGGAAAGGCGATGGCTCCATCCCGGCCTGCTGTGTGCGCTGGCCGTGCAGACAGCAGGCGGCAGAGACAGCATCACCAAGGCCCTGCGCATTGGGATGCGCGGTTGTTGGTACAACCAACGTCGAGTGCCAAAAATCACAAATAACAGCCATTGATAGCGAAAGCAACCAGCCACGTAGCTGTTTTCTGTGCTGAAGGAGATGTTTTCTGCTTTGAAGCTGTTGTGATCGCTAGGTAGACTCACCTGAGGACAGGGTTATGTTCTCTGGTGAACAATTCATAAGTTGAGGAAAATTGGCAATGAGGAATATAGGCTCAGCTCACAGTTTTATGATGATTTTCTGTTGGACTAGTGACACGCTGTTAATAATAGCCTTTTGTTCCAAATAATCGCAGATCATCATGTGTATTTTTGAGCCACGCAGAGGGGTTCTTTCCTTCTGTCACTAATGTGTTGCCACTTACAACTTGCGATACTGTTTTTTTTGCAACGCACAGTACAGAGCAGGAAGATAAAGGAAGATCTAGCATGAAATTAAACTAATAGATGAACACAGGGAGATCAACAACCTGGGTGCAAATGGCAAGGTATGTCAGTGACGAAGGGGAGAGCTAGCAGAGCTGTATTGTCACGTTTCTGTGAAGTGCCCAGGAGGTCATTAGAGCATCTGTCGTGAATCTGATTGGGTTTTTGTTACGTCTTTTTTTCTGGTATCTCTCTCCTAATTTTTAACAAATTCTCATTGTGAGGGAATTACTTTGACCTGAAGGCTGATAAAGATACTCCCGCAAAGTAAGTTCTCCGCTTATGAAAGACATGGGTCATAAGAACTTTTCAGTAATTTGTGAAAACAGTGTCAAGGGGAACACCGGTGTGGGCATCTTCATGAAGTCTCCATACGCTTCTCCTTCTGTTGATCTTTCTGAGGGACTGGGTGTCTAATGAGCTTTCCCAACAAAATGTAGCTTGCTGTTGGTGCCTTGTGAGACAGGGGTTGTCAAGGCGTGTAATTACAATTATTAATCACTTGTTGTTTTCTCTTACATGGTATCTATCTTGGTCTGAAGAGAAGCAGT
The DNA here is from genome assembly GCF_964199755.1 of Larus michahellis. Classification (NCBI taxonomy): domain Eukaryota; kingdom Metazoa; phylum Chordata; class Aves; order Charadriiformes; family Laridae; genus Larus; species Larus michahellis. Next base: position 10,101,093 of record NC_133911.1, read on the forward strand.
CTCGAGGAAACCTGTGGTACAGCGTTAGTAATACTTCAGTAGATGTCTTCTCTCTCCCACCCTTCCTCCTCCCCCTCAGGCCCCAAATACAGTCAAGTTACCCTAGCTGCAGTCTTCTGTGAGGTGCTTGGCATTTAATTTTGCATTGTGAAATGTCTCTCTTTGGATGCTTATGTAGAGCTGGGGATCATTCTGTGTAAGGCATCGTCCCGCCGTGCTTAATGACTGTTGTATCAGTGTGATGGTAAACGTGGATTTATGGAGTTCTGCTTTTGGTAATAGTTAGGGATGTGCAGCAAAGAATGTTGCATAGACTAAGGGCTCCAGGAAGACGTGTGTGAAATGCACTGGAGGAAGTAGCAGAAAATGAGAGATTTGTGGGAGTTCTGTACAGTTAAAGTAGCAGAACAGCTGGGAGTCTTTTCCCCTGGGGAACTGTAAACAAAAAAGAAAGATTTGTTTTGCTTACTAGTGTGCAGCTGTGAGGTTTTCCTGAAGAGGTGTGAGGTGAAGTGGAGCCATCCTTGTGCAGCAGCAGCCTTTGGTCCGTGGGCAAGAAAGCATAAAGAAAAGGTCAGACTTCACTTATGAGCTGTTTCCGTTTCTGGTAGTAAGAGGCAAGAAACGACATGTGGTTCATTAATTCAGCAGATCTGTCGGCATCTATCGTGATATGCTATTTTGGAATCCATTTGGCTGTTTTACTCACCACAGTATACATGCTTTGGCTACAGGAGTGATTCTGATGAGACCCAAGGAGGCTGTTCAGCACTTGAATGCTATTAATCTCTGAGAGAGGAGTAGCAGTGCTGAGGGTGGCTTGTGGTGTACGTATCTTCTCAGGAATAAGTTCGAAACGTCAGTTCCTGAACTGAAAAATGGTATCAATTTCTGGTTCCAACCGTATTTATTGTCAGCTGACTTCATCCAAGTGTTCAGCTTGTGTAGTCTGAACTTCAAGAACATATTCTTTGTGAGCTCTCATGAAGTCTTATGGGAATAGAACCAGCAAGAAGTAGCGGATCAGACTGTGTCCTTACAACAGAGCATCTCTGTTGAATTCAGGAATGTAAATAGGAAGGAAAGCAAACTCAGTCATTGTGTAAAAAGTTTTGCATTAACCCTTGGCCTCAGCACAGGCAGCAGGAATGGTAGGATCAGTGCTGAAAGGTGATTTTACATTGCAGCAAGATTCTGGATCTGCAGCCAAGCCACAGCTTTGCTTTATTGTAAACTTAGACTGACATCATGATTCATCTTAATTTAGCTCAAGTGAATTGCAGATAAATTTAAACCCATTGCTGTTATGGGAACTCCTGGGAAGTATGACATGTCTGACTGCTAATTGTTTTAAATATTTCAGCCTTAATCCCTGATGACGTTAGGCAATGCCTAGGTAATTAAGATGGGATCTCTGGTGTCTCATTTGTGCAAAGATGGAGGTGACGTCCATAAAACGTATATGTCTTGTGCCAAGAGACGGAGAGAAAAGGTTGTAGATCGTACAGAGGCTGCACTTAGTATGTGAAATTTTGAAAAATGGCTTGAAATTCAGTAAATGAAATTAAGCGAAGTTTTTCTTACTCAACCATGTTATTATGAGCTGTTTTTCTTCCAGACACTTACCCGTAATGATTCCACCATCTGCAACAACCCCTGTCAGCGATGCTGCACTTTTGCCAAGCGTGGCTTCTCAGGAAATCTGGAGGTCACAAGTTCCAGGCTATTCTGGATCAGTCACACGGCACATAAGTCATCGGGCCAACAACTTCAAGAGACATCCAAAAAGGAGAAAACACATCCGCCCTTCGCCGCCGCCACCACCAAATACTCCATGTCCTATTGATTTGATTGATTTTGAGGATCTCCAACCTCAGAGGTCTTTCCTAGAACTCTTGTTTAACGGGTGCATTCTCTTTGGGCTTGAGTTCAGCTATGCCATGGAAACAGCCTATGTTACCCCTGTGCTGCTTCAGATGGGGCTTCCAGACCAACTGTACGGAATGGTGTGGTTCATCAGCCCCATATTAGGTACCTTTTCTTTACATTGTTTCTTCCCTTGTTTTTTCCGTTACACAGGTGTTTTATATTTTCATTTTCTCTACCTCAGCTGTTAACAAGCATATTCTGTGTGCTTATGAGATTAAGAAGCACTAGCCATAATTTTAGACAACCGAATGGAGAATAATTCTTGCTGTGTCTTGCTTGAAATGGGCCCAGTGTGATCAAAAGGTCTGTTCTTTTAACTGACCTCTTCCATCTTGTGCGAGGGTAAGCTTTGGTTACTCCGTTCCTATATTTAAAAACTAGTAAAAGAGGATCAATGTATCCATTTATGTCCCTATGAAAAAAAGCATACAGAGGCAGTTCCCAAGGATTTGTGAAAAAAGCAGAGTGGGATTGCCTTCTCGTGTTTAACTTTCTGAAACAAATGAGGTGTTCCAATGATGAAAGACCATTGACTGCTGCTGTTACGGGCATTGGATTCCATGCCTTAGCATGGAGCCAGGGTTGGGATTGTACCCATTACTATGGGAAGAACCATAGGATGGGCTATTACCACTTAGAAACTTTGTTCTGCCTGTTCTGCTTGTGGGATGTGCTTCAGAAGAAGAGAGTACATAGGCCCCTACTCATAGGCTGGCCCAGAGTAATATAGGCACTTATCCAGCTTGCATATTTGTTTCTTGCTACCTTCCAAGCTAATGCTGCAGGGAATCTCCCATCTAAGATGCAGTAAATGAAATAGCTGGTAAGGAATGGAGTCCTTTACAACGTAAAACTGTTGTACTCTTATTCTTCACCTGATGTCAAACTCTGCTGTATTAATGATGCAGAGTGAACTGCCATGGCAGTGAGCAGCTGCACATTACATTATTCAGTCCTCATCCTGGGAGATGCCAGGAAGTACACTGTGTGTGCACCTGGGTGACTCTTACGGACTAGGGATATCACTATGCTATGGTGTCCTGCCTTTACTTGCCTTTTAAGGTGCCTATTTTGACTCTCCTGTAAAACCGTCTTGTAGAAAAATGCTCCTTACTGGTGATTCCTTTTTTCTAGGGTTCTTGTTACAGCCTTTACTGGGGGCCTGGAGTGACAGATGCACATCAAGATTCGGGAGGAGAAGACCTTTCATTCTGGTCTTAGCAGTAGGTGTGTGTTGTAGAAACGATGGACATAACACTTACAAAGTAGAAACATTGTGCATCTCTCTTCTGTGACATCCCTTTGTGGCACTAGGCTGAATAAAATGCCTCTAAAGTGTTGGGTATTGTGCGTCTGAAGAAAGTGGAGAGTGGCGCCGAGGTGATGCTTTGGCAGCCAGAGATCCACGCATAAAAACACCTCTTGTCAGAGTCTGAAGAGAGGATGTTTTGGGGGTCAAGAATGTTTTTCTTTGGCCAAAATCAACTCCAGACATTTGTAAACTTGGAACAGTAGAAAAGGGTTTTTTCTATAAGGTATATTTCTATAAGGTATATTCTATAAGCCATGCTCGTTCCCCAGACTGTGGTGATCCGAACAAGAGCAATAGTACTGCTGCAAGACTGTGCAGGTAGCATAATACTTTTAGAGCATGGAGCGATGCAAGTGTTTTTGCTTGTAAGCAGTCGATTGATTGATTTTGTTTTGGTTTTATTCCCAGGAGCGTTGCTTGGGCTCTCACTTATGCTGAATGGCAAAGATATAGGGAGCACCTTGTCTGACACTGCGAATAACCACAAATGGGGGATCATTCTTACAGTCTGTGGTGTTGTCCTCATGGACTTCAGTGCAGATTCAGCAGACAATCCCAGTCATGCCTACATGATGGATGTATGCAGCCCAGTGGATCAAGACAGGGGCCTCAACATCCATGCTTTGTTAGCAGGTATGCTTTCTTGGTGCTTTTTGGGTGACGTGAACCTTAAGTAAACCAGCCCTGCTGTGAGAAAGCAGAGTGCAAGTCACTGGTCTTTTCCTCTATAAGCATAATAACCAAATACCTGGAGAGGTAGCACTAATTAAATTTGAAAACAAACTTCTGCTTACTGTAAAAGGCTTTTGTAACTACCAAAAGTCAAGACACAGTCCTGGGTTGTTCATCTGAAGGTCCCTCATGTCATTTGTAACACCTATGGAAACAAAATTATCCCTCAAGGGAGGAGGTTCAGTTTCCTGCAGGTGTGGAAAATGCCTTTTTTAGTTATTCTGTTGGAGGGGAAGTGCATACTGGGTGCTATGATCTCTCATTGCTGTCATCTTCAATTGTTGTACTGCCCTAGTCTAGCTTTCCTATCTATCAGGGGACTGTTTCATGCCTTTGAATGTGTTTGTAAGAAAGAAAAGATAGTTTTGTAAGGCTTTCACCACGTGAATGGAGTGAGACAGGTATCCAGTGCCCTCAGAACTTCGGTGTTCATCAGTAGTAATGCAGTGGCAGTTTTGTACGCTGTCAGCACGTTGCTGATTAAATGAGCTTGCTATGCTTCTGAAGTGATTCGGTCTGTCTTGGACGCAGTTAGATCTGCGTTCCTCTAACTGAGTGGGGAAAATGGATTTTCACTTACTTTCAGGAAAACAGTCTTAGCTGACTGATTGCAGAGCCTTGCCACGAGGCTGGTGGACACTTCTGTTTTATGGACTGAAATAGCTGAAGGTAAAGTGGTTTGTTCTTTGCGAAGAAAGAACTACCATTTTTAATTACTTGTATCATCACTTTTATAGCACTGACCTTTTCCTCCTTTCTGTACTGTTTTTGTACATCCAGACTGTCCTTGTGGCATGGATAACTGTGTTTATTACTGCATTTGAACTGAAAAGGGTTGAGTAGTAAAACAGAAGTAACATGTCAGATTCTACTCACAAATCATTAGACAAATGGTGCTGTGCTGTTACTGACTCCAGGATTGGCTAGGGAAGGTAATCTCAGCTCTGTTTTTCCACCAGGTCTTGGAGGTGGCTTTGGTTATGTTGTTGGAGGAATACACTGGGATAAAACCAGTTTTGGAAAAGCTGTGGGAGGGCAACTTCGCGTCATCTATATCTTCACCTCAGTTATACTGACTATCACTACTGTGCTGACTCTAATTAGCATTCCAGAAAGACCCTTAAGGTCCTTTAGCAGGAAGAAAAAGGTGATGAAGAGTCCAAGTCTTCCTCTCCCTCCTTCTCCACCTTTCTTCTTTGAGGAGGGTGTAAACGAAAACTTTGCTTCTCATAACTCAGCTCACTTACACGCAAGTTTTACGAGTCCCGTTTCTCCCCTCAGCCCACTCACGCCCAAATATGGCAGTTTTGTCAGCAGAGACAATTCCTTGACGGGAATTAATGAGTTTGCATCATCATTTGGGACTTCAAATATTGACAGTGTGCTTATAGACTGTTTTACAGGCGGGCACAGTAGTTACTTAGCACTTCCAGCTAGCTTGCCCAGGCAGCCTGTCAGTGTCAGCTTTCCTCGGGTGCCTGATGGCTGTTACCAAGGAGAAAATGGAGTTCTGGAGCAAGGGGAGAGCAGCATAACGCCGGGGCCTGATGGCGAGGCACTACGGGTGGGTTCACTGGATGCGATAAAGCCACGGTCATCAGGGATCCTGAAAAGACCTCAGACCTTGGCCATTCCAGATATCGTAACAGGACACTGTCCAGAAAACAGCAGAAGAAGAAATGTAACCTTCAGCCAACAGGTAAGGGCAGAAAATCAATGATACGACCATGTAAACCTGAGCGTTCATTTAATCTCGTCATATAGTTTCAAATGTGTAGTGCACAAATTCATCATTAAAGACTGCTCATGACAGTTTGCTCATAAAAGTCCTAATGGGAACAGCATACCTGCTATGACTTTATTGGTAGAATAGTGGGTAGGATGTGAATTATGACTGGCAGTCTGTCAACTGCCTTTGTTAAGATGGCAGAAATGAGAGCGTTTCACTCTCACTGGGCCACGTGTGAAAGTTAGGCCGGTATTTTTAGCCCCGCTTCACCACCCAGGGAGCTACCACATGAGAGCAGAAAAAGACACATTTTTATTGAGCCTGTATCTTCCCTTTCCACAGAATTACCCGCAAGATAGGGCCAGGGATAGGATTCTCCCATGAGCTTCTCCTTATGGCAGTCATTACATCTGGTTCCATCAGGGAGGTGAGGTTTCCCTTACCCAGGGATAAGACTCTGACCTCATCTCCCACTGTTGGTGATAACTTGGAATGTCTGAGACCTCTGTATGCTGGCCAATTTTTTTATGATCCAAGATGAGGTAAACTGTCCTCTGTTTTTTGGTTTGTTTTTTTTGGGGGGGAGGTGTGGGGGGGTTTTTTGTTTGTTTGTTGCTGTTGCTGTACTTTGACTCAGTTTATGAGAGCAGACTTCGTTAGGGCAAGGATTTTACATGCTGTGCATGCGGAAATCGAGCATCAAGGTTAGCAGGCAATGAGAATGTGTTTCCATTAAAACCAACCTCTTCTTACTCAACGTCTCTAAAACTTCAGGAACCAAGTTCACCTGAATGTGGGTACAGCTCCTATTAAATGCAATGGAATTTATGCCTTCCCTACGCTAGCATCTGTATGTGGTTGCCAAATACCCTAGAGAAGTGAAGAGTACCGTTTCAAGTATACTGAAAGCTGCAGCGCAGCGCTGTCATTTAACGCTTGTTCCAAGAGTGAACTTACAGTTTAGCTAAATACACTGTTCTTAATCTCCAGTTCAACATACTGCAGCAGCAGAGTTTAACTTTCAGATGATGCAGATAGGTGTGTAATATTGCATAGGTTTGCTCAGAGGATGCTTACGTTTGTCTTACTGTGTTTGTTGACCTGTGAGTTTTTCTGATGCAGGTTGCTAATATCTTGTTGAATGGTGTTAAGTATGAGAGCGAGCTGAATGGATCAGGCGAGACCTCTGAGCAACCACTGTCTGTGAAACTGCTTTGTTCGACCATCTGCCGGATGCCCAAGGCTCTTCGTAACCTCTGCATCAACCACTTCCTAGGTATTTAGAAAGTGCTGTCTTGCTTTCACCATGAAGTAGTTTACCTCATGTGAATGCTTTTAAATATTTAGCTATTGCTGTAATGGCTGCTAACGAGAGAGAACATGATTTGTTCCGTATGCACTCACCAATAAGGTGCTTTCTGGTATTTAGTTTCTTAGAACACTGAGAAAGGTAAAAAACTCAAAAACCCAACAAAATAGTAAAGCCTATGTTCCTAGAAAGGGAATAACAATGGCCTAAATCAGCGCGTCTGTTAAATTGAATGTTTACACTGGGATGAGAAACACTGATGAACCGAGAACTTGAAACCCTCAACTCTTTTTTTTTTTTTTTTTTTTAATGCTCTGAAACTGGCAGTACCGAGCAGAAAGGCAAGATCATTTGTATTTCCCTGCTTACACCTGCGACTGGTGTTCACTTCCCTCCCTTCGACAGCATGTGTATAAGGGTCCCAGAACAGGCCGTGAGGTGCGAACGCAACACTGTAGGAGTGCCCGTAACCAGTGCACTGTTACCTCTACTCTTAACAGTGCGTGGCTGATGGTTAGGAGGGGCTTGCAAGCAATACAGTTTACACAAATTGGACAGAAGGTAACAGGTAGTTAATACTCATTGGCTGTGAAAGGAAATAAGAGATTGCCTGCACCAGTGGCCCTGACGCCGGTTTGTGAGTAGGAGTTTTTAACTGTGTCGGAGGTGCTCGAGAGACTGCAACCATGACATAAGAAGCATTTCTTCCAGTTCTATGTAGGAGGACAACAGCAGCTTGAAAGGACTATGTGATGAGCCACTCCATGAAACTGAGTGTTGTGTCCTGTCAAAACCTGAAGGCAGCTCAGACTGCTGTAATCTGTTTTTCTGTCTTGCTAAACAAGTGTTCTGTGGCCTGCAGTCAGCCTCTAGGATTCCACTTAGGAATTCAAAGGATAAGTCTTGGTCTATGACGAACATTGTACCATAATGCCCGGCGAATAGCAGTCGCAGATAAACATGGCTGAACGTTACGTAAAACTCACATTGCACAGCCTGTCTTCAAGTGTGATTGGTACTAGGGCTCATAGCATCCATGTAAGTTCATGAGGGGAAACAGGTACTCTGCACTCTTAAAGGATTACTTCTGGCTTCTTTCAGGATGGCTTTCGTTTGAGGGGATGTTACTCTTCTATACTGACTTCATGGGAGAAGTAGTGTTTCAAGGGGATCCGAAAGCGCCTCACAGCTCAGATGAGTATCAGAAGTACAACGCTGGGGTCACCATGGGCTGCTGGGGAATGTGCATCTATGCATTCAGTGCTGCTTTCTATTCAGGTACTTAGTAGAGCCATCTTAGCCACTGCTGTGAGAAAGATGCACCTGCTCCTCGAGTGGTGTTTCTGCAACAAGTAGTCCAGCATTTATGTTGCACATAGCCTACCACATGGCATGAGTGCTGAAGCAGAGTGTTCTTTTTCATTGTGTTATCTCTGCTAGTTAGCTTGACCTGCACTGACAGCAGATGAGGTCAGCAGTCCAGCGAAAACACATCTCTCAGTATACAGTTCCTTTCACAAGCGATGTTTTCAATGTACATTGAATCTAGAAATAAACACAGCCACAACAGGCACAGTTCTGGCACAGCAGCACTCAGTGCTGGTGTGCCCCCAGCAGAGCGCCCGGTGTCACGCACCACCCGAGCACCTTGTCATGTGTCATGTCGCCCCTCAAACAGTTCCCATTTACCTCCCGGGACAAAGCCACTGCCAGGCTTCAGCTCTGCCAGGCCCTCCACACAGGTAGGGCAGCAAGGCTGTGTTGTGGCAATGGGGTTTGGAAGGGGTCCTTGGCACTCATGTGCGAGCCATCAGTTACTCAAAGCATAACAGTTGCTGCTGAGATGTGGCTGTGTAACAGCTGGGCTGTGGGGCCTGAAGGTGAATCCCTTGGGTCCCTTGCTGACTGGCTAGCAGCAGGGAGGGCCACAGTTCACCCTGAATGCCATGCCGTTGTCTTGCAGCCCTGCTGGAGAAGCTGGAGGAGCGGTTCAGCACACGGACGCTGTATTTTGTGGCATATTTGGCCTTCGGGCTGGGCACAGGGCTGGCCACGCTCTCCAGAAACATCTATGTGGTACTGTCACTGTGCGCTACCTACGGCATCCTCTTTGCCACGCTCTGCACGCTGCCCTACTCCCTGCTCTGCGACTACTACCAGAGCCATGAGGTGAGCCTCGGGCTGGGGAGGGGAGAGGGTGTCCTGCCGCGCCCCCTTACGCTGTGTCCCCCACAGTTCGTAGGCTCACAGGCGGAGGGCACGCGGCGCGGGATGGGCGTTGACATCTCCCTGCTGAGCTGCCAGTACTTCTTGGCGCAGATCCTCGTGGCCTTGGCCATGGGGCCGCTGACAGCGGCTGTGGGCAGCGCCAGTGGTGCCATGTACTTCGCCAGCCTGGTGTCCTTCCTGGGCTGTCTCTTCTCCTCCCTCTGCGTCACCTATGAGTCGCCGCCCAGCGAGGAGGTGCCACCCGCCGAGGAGCAGCGCCCGCTCTTGCCCCGTGCACGGAATGAATAAGTGGGAGAAAGCCACCACAGCCTCTACTGCCTCATTGCATCGCCCTCGGCCTCCCCATCACGGTGCGGTGGGCTCATGCGCCTCTGGGACGGCAGCGGAGGACATGGTGAACGGCAGGAAGGTCTGCGCTGTCTTCGCTGAGCTTTTCCCTGCCCGCGGGCAGGGGCAAGTCAGTGGCACCTGGAACTGCTCATCCTTCCCCTGAGGTGGCAAAGGCCCATCTGTGCCCCTGGGGTGACAGCAACAGGAAGCGGTGATGTCAGCGTGGGGCCATTCCCTCCAGCTGCCCCGCGGTACCATCATTCCCGGGGAGACGAGTGGCAATGTCCAGCTTGAGGCATGGGACCTGGAAGTCTGTTGCCCAGGCAGGGTGACAGCGAACTGCAGGGCTGCACGTGCTGCTGCGGGCACCGCCACTGCGGGAGTGCTGGGGCCACAGTGCTCCACCAGCTTCATTGGTCAGAAGGTGCCATCACACGGCCCTGCTGAGCGGCCCAGTCCTCAGTTGCCGAGGGCAGCGGTGACTCCTGTGAGGCCTTGGGGAGTGACAAGGACATCCTGCAAGTTCCATCCTCTGCCCATGGTAGGCCTGGCTCTGGGGGGTGTGTTTCAAAACTCTGGGAAGGCTGAGCGTGACTGGTCTTGCTCAGGTGGCGTAAGTACTCTGTCAAGCACCATAGCCAGTCTCCTGGGTGCGCAGAGCTCCCACCAGCAGAATTGCTCCAAGGAGCTGCTGTGGGGTGAAACCACAGTGGCCTGGCTCCCAAACCCTGCCCTGTAGGTTCTGGCTGTGATCCATGGTGATGGTTGCCAATACATGCATATTTCCTTCCACGTTAGACTTTTAACTAAGACTACAAGGGCTTGTGATGACTTAGCAGGAGGACGGACAGTTGTCTGTAACCCAGCCTTGGGGAGAAGGGTCTCTTTGCATCAACTTCCTTGGGTAGAAGCTTGCTCTTGAGTTGAAAATTTAAGAAGAATCATTTGTGTGAAAGTCTGCAGCACATCATCCTTGTTTTTCATACAGTTGTACTTTGTGACATTTTGAAATCTGCATGGGGATCGGTGATTAAGTACTTGTCAGCTAGAGCTGCATCTTCCATATCTCACTTAAACTAGTAAAAGGGCTTTGTCATTATCTATGAGAATTCTTAATTATTCTGGTTTTGGAAGGTGGTGAATGTGTGAGATCTCTTAAAAATTCCAGTTAAGCCCAGGAGTCTTTTAGGTCTTGAGAGCAAAGATGAAAATGGAAATAAAGTTAAAACTAGGATTTCTGTCAGCCTGCCTCTGTTATTTGGGTAGGCAGCCAAGGTTTACCAAAGCTGATGGGCATTTGGGTGTTTACCTGTGTCGTGCACTGCATCCCTGTAGAGGTTATTTTTGCTCACCTGGTCTTTAGGTCCAGAAAAAGGATTTTCTCTGGAGGATCACTACTTTTAAATGAGCTGTACTTGAATGTTCACCCAGGTTTAATCTGATGCTTGATGCCAAGATGAGTAACCTGTGTAATCTTTAGCTGTTATGGTTTACTATACTCCAATGCTGAAAGCATAATGCACGACCTGTGAAAGGTTCTTGTAAGAACCTCTCGTTTTTATCATCTATCCCGGAGTGTTACTGGTTTTTTACTTGAGAAGCAAGTTTCATGATACTCGGTATTTAGTTAAGTGGAGGAGCACTACTGAAGTTACAAAGTCAAGCACTCAGAGGTAAAAGACAGTCAGATTGATGAGTCTATTCATCTTTCTTTTCTTTCTTTGGGCTTACATAGTGTCATATCTGCAGGAATGTCTGTGACATGCCGTTTCCTTGATCCGGGGGCAGTTGTCTCCAAGAACGTTCAGGATGAAGCTGAAACAAAATAGCATGAGAAACTGGTACATTTGGCGCTTCTGATTTCTGACAATCTAAAGACTTGCCTTTTGAGAAATTTTCTTTTCTTATTCATCTGCTGTATAACCTTAATTTCTCTTCCTTATCTTACCGATCTTTTCAACTCAAAAATGTTTTTTTTTGTCCCACTAGCTAATGCAATACTGGTTCTTAGAATGCTTTCTCCTCTTAAGTTTTTTAGCCAGTATTATTGCACTAAATGCATCAGGAGCACTTTCCTTTTTCTAGGTAGCTGGAGTTGCAGATCATTTTGTTGTAAGCGAGGTTCTCCAAAAGAGTCACAGAATTGATGAAATCAATGTATCTGATGGTAATCTTTGTCTCTGCTTCCATCTGTAAATAATATTATGAAGTGTATTTATATAGTTATAGAACTATTGCTATGCCCCTATGCACTGCCTAATAGAATATATATTACATTTTCTATTTTATGGGATATGGACTTTATTTTCCGTATGTATTTATGTAGTGTTTACATACATAGTACTTTTAAGTCAGCATCAATGTATGTTAATTTGGGGCTTTGAGCACTACTGGTGGTGTCTGGAAAAAATCCATGCAGAGTTGGAAGTTGCACCAAATCCATAGAAATAACTTAAAAAGAGGCATTGCTTACTTGCTTATTCTTTGACATACATTTTGTTTTTTACAGAAATTACTGTATGTGGTCACTGTTGAACTGTGAGCTGCAAAGTGATGTTTACCTTTTGGAATCCAAATGCTTCAAATATTCAGTCTAAATCTGCGAGCTGCTGTTTAGAAGTAAGATGCATGAGTTTAGGCAGGAATGTGATTTTATCTTATGCTGTAGTTTAATCTCTTCAGCGGTGCCCAAAGGTTAATTTTGATTAAGTCCTTATCATTAAAGGTTGCTTGATGGCAGTTATTTGTGGATGTTCATAAATGTAGTTATAGCATCTGTACAGAAGTAGGGAAAATGGGGAGAGGGATGGAGAAAGCACCTAATCAATTGTGTCATGTTTGTAATTAAGCTGGCTGTAACCATTTCAGCGTGTGTCTGCAGTTCACTTGACCTCTGCTGTGTCTCTCAGAAAAGACAACCTACCATTTTTGGAACTTCTGCTGTATCTTTGAATGAAGAAAATAAGCCTTTTCAAGAATCAAATCAAATAAACATGCATGACTTTTATATTAAAAAAAGGAAAATTGCTGTGGGAACTATTTGAAGAGAGTTGTCTAGACATTTTCTACTAATGAGTACTTAGTCATCTTGTACTCTATAGGACATGTACTGTATTTTATTAAAAAAAGATGTCTTCGGGTAAAAGGTGGCTTTCTTAATGTATGTTCTTCCTCCCTCAGACTGGAATACAGCCTTAGTGAGAGACTTTTAGATGCCATTACCATAACAACACCCAATGGATTGCAGTAAACATCTTGAGACTTCTACAACTACTAGAGCTGAAATGCCAAGGGAAATCTTCGCTCCATTCAATTTATATAAATTTACATTTTCTATACCTCTGGTTCTTAAGACATAATGATTCATTTAGCCTAGCTTTTCTGCTGGGAAGGTTTTTGTTGATCTTTACTAAGGAAAGGACTGCAACAACTTTCCATTGCTGTTCCGCTGCCCCAGGCTGCTGCTTCTGTAGCAGGGTCAGTGGAAGGGAAGGTGCTAGTTAAAGTGGGCCTGCATTTAGGGTGGCAGATTTCAGGCTGCAACACCCAAGACAACAGAAAAGCTGTGGGGCAGCAGCACCAGGGCAGACTAGAGGTCTTTCACTAGAATCCTTAGTTTTCTTGGTGTTGCCGTCCATGCTGTCTCCTAACAGGTTTGAAGGTTCTGGGAAGACACTGTTCTACACTGCATAAGGAGTTTTTCGTGTTAAAAGCCTTGCCAGCATGCTCACTCTCTCTCACGTGTTCTGTGCAGAAATGGTAAATGCATGGGATAATGCGAATTTTTGTGTATGCAGCTTGTTGCCTAATGTCCCCACCCACAGTGGTAGGCAAGGAGTTTTACTTTAGATCTGAAAGGCAACAGCATAATTCGATACCCAAATAGCACTAATAGTTAACAGTAAACAAAAGGTGAGACTGCTTCATCAGCTTGACAGGTGTATGGAAAATGGAAGTATTCCAGGAGCAGGAAGCAAGCAGGCAATGAGTAATGTTAATCAGATGAGAATTCAAATGCCAAATATGCATGGAGTGGCAGTCTGTGGACTGAGGAGCAGTCTGCAATGGGGATGATGAAGTATTTGCCACATATATAAGCTGTTTATAAGCTTTTCTGTTTTTGCTTTTTCTAGGACCCAGTGATATCTTTCTCGAACAAAGGATAACAAATTTCCACAGCCAATGGGACAGCCAACAGAGGAAATTTCAACGTCAGAGCAGAAATGAAGATTTTGGGTTGTATGAGTACAGTGATAAGTAAGCTTGCGAGAGCTACTTAAACAATGAGGAATTTAACAATATTGCTATCAAATGCTATGAAGAATTACTGAACTCGAGATTCAAGCTTCATCTGTAGCTTTCTTCAAGCCTAGCTTTTTGCTGTGCGTCAGCCTGATGATACTCTACCCTGCTTCTGGCTTATAGAATCATAGAATCATTTAGGTTGGAAAAGACCCTTGGGATCATCGAGTCCAACCATCATCTCCACTCTACAAAGTTCTCCCTTACACCATACCCCTTAACACCACATCTAAACGAGTCTTAAACACATCCAGGGATGGTGACTCCACCACCTCCCTGGGCAGCCTGTTCCAGTGTCTGACCACTCTTTCTGTGAAGAATTTTTTCCTAATGTCCAGCCTAAACCTACCCTGCTGCAGCTTGAACCCATTCCCTCTTGTTCTATCAACAAGATACTCTATTATGGTCAGTCCTTATATGCAATTATTTTTTTAAGCCCACACAACTTCTGGGGTAAGAGGGGAAAGTGACAATATAGCTGAGTAAGTTTAATAGCTTCCTCCTACCAAGAAGGGAAAATTCTTGCTCCTTTTGCCCTAGAGAGAGTTAGTTAGTGCAGTGTCTACAGTAACATACACCCTTGAACCTAGATCCCTGTGCGTTACATTCCTACGTACAGACCCCTTAAGCAACAGGTCACCATGGCTCCAAAGAAAGGTATGAACTAATCTTTTAAAAGGCAGGTTCAGCTCAAAGCGTAAATGGTGTTCAGTGCTCGTAGCTAACAGCTACTGGTTTTCTCTAGCAAACTCCAGGAGGCCGCAGCCGTACACTTTTTCTGGCACTGCACATCTCGCCATTTGCAAGATACTAGAATTGCTCATTGTAATTTGTTTGCAGCCTTCACCCACTGACAGCATCAGAGCAGCTATCTGAGAATTATGCTATATAAAATCAGTGTGCCTTTTTTTAAATTCTTTTTTTAAAAAGCTTGGGCTGTCCCATAGTGGTGCACAGCAGTCTGCATCCCTGCAGAAAAATCCACTGCTTCTGTGGCAGGCTGAGTGTACTGTGGTCCAGAGGCTGTGCATTGTTGCACAAACTATTCTGATCTACACGCAACAATTTAGGAACCCTGACAAAGTCATTCTTTCAGTCCCCAAGGAGAAACAAACCCACTGCTTGCATGGACAATGAAGAGGGAGTTAGGTGAGGAGAAACACACTTTTCTTTAAGTCCCCTCCAGTCAATCGCATGTTTCAGTGTAGCAGGTGCCTCAGCCAGGGGACTTAAGAAAACAGGCAGGGCAAGAGACGTGCTGAGAGGAGCCACTGTGGAAAGCAAGACTCTGCTCTCAGTACTTCATTTATTTACCTGGTGTTACTACTGTGCCTTGCAACAGCAGCGTCGGATGCTAATGGTCGGTCACCCTGTTGCTTTACAGAGTATCCCCGTAGCTGTTCAGGATTCAAAAGGACATGAAAGCAACTACTTTACTGCCTTGTGTATGATTGTGGGATCCTTCATTTAGTAACACAGTAGTAATTTTTTTTTAATAGGAAAAAAGCCACGCCTCTGTGAAACTGGCTCAAAAGAAACCTTCCAGAGCAACCTTCTTGTGTTTGAAGCGGAAAGCTCCTGAAAGGGAAAGCTGTGTGGTACCTTTAGATGACAATAGGAAGAACTGTGCAGATGCAAACCTTTACCTCTGAAGCAATAAAATCTAGAGTAAGCCACAGAGGAACTTCCTAGAAACCCTGTACCAGAGTACAGTCATCATTTTATATAAAATGTGACTCCAAACATATCAAATATATGGAAGAAGGGGAAGGTATGAGAAACGCAATACCACCTTTCACAGCCTCATCCACTTCAAAGGATAGTTTTAATCATCTACTCTAATCTTTCATCCATAAGCGGAAATAAATACAGCTGTTCTCAGTACTGTGATTTTTTTTAAAAGCAAGCGAAACCCTTTCTTAGAGTGTTTTGTCTCTTCTTCCTCTATTGGGGCAGTTATGCTACAAGCCTTATGGGGATGCAAAACTGAAAACTTGTCTTTACCTGACCTTTGTAGAATCATGTTGTGAGAGTTGTGCCAAAGGAAACCCCAAAAAGCAAGAGGTGTCACTAACGTAGCAGAGAGATTTCAGTGGGTTTCTTGCATCTTGGGATAGGGTCAAATATGTGATGAAGTAGTAAGACTCATATCTCGCTTCATGCAAACCCCACTCTCCCTTTACCAGAGCCTGAAATCTTCTGCTTGTAAATTAACAGAGAGGCCCAGAAACTCTCTGGAGAAACTAAACAGAAACACTGTCTACAGAGAAATAGCTGCAGTCTCATTTGCATTTGTGTGTGCCAGGTCTCTTCTGGACCACTGGACTGTCCCGTCACAGTAAATCAGAGGCAGGAGTTGAAACACTGGACGGCTGCAGCAGGCAAATGGAAGCTGGCAGCAGTCATGCCGTTGCTGCAGAAAGCCATAGGCTAGGGCTAATAACGTGCCTTTAGGAAAAGCCGTAAATGCCTCCTGGAATGGTTCCGCACATACATTATAGTAGAAAAACCCCTTTTAGATTTGCTGCACCAAATTTGGCAGCAACAGTAAACTTTTCAGAGCCGAGCCAGGAGAGAGCAGCGCGTGGACAGTGCAGAGTGTGCAAACGACCCTTTAATGCCTCCAGGTGCGCCGACGGGGCAGGGTGCAGCCCTGGGCCGCCGCTCGCCGGCCCCTCGCCCGGGGCGTCTCAGGGCGCGTCGCCGGGCCCAGCCGAGCCGTCCGCTGGGGGCGCGGCGGCCTCCCGCGCCCGCCGCCGCAGCCTCTCGGCGCCGGTTACCGTCATGGGGTGGAGCGGCAGGAACCCCGCCAGACCTGCGGGAAGAGGCGGTGAGCCGCGGCGGGCCGCCCCGGAGCCCGGTCCCCGCCCCCGCCCCGACCCCCGCCTACCCAGGAGCTTCTCAGCGGGGCGGGAGAGCTGCGCGCCGCAGCCCAGCCAGTGGCGCAGCCGCTCCACGTTGAGCCCCGCCACCCGCTCGCCGTGGGCGTTGGGCAGCGGGTCGAGGCAGCCCAGCTGCTCCAGGTACTTCCCGTCGCGGGCGCGCCGGCTGTGCGCCGCCACGATGCGGAAGAAGGGCCGGTTGGTGCAGCCTCCCAGGGCGAAGCGGATCACGACGTGCCCGCCGCGGTAACCCCTCAGGAGGCGGCTGCCTGCGAAGAGAGCGCGGGGCGGTCAGGGGCCGGCCGGGCCGCGCCGGGCCCCCCGGGCCGCGTCCGCGCGCACTCACCGAGCTGCACCATGGCGGCGGCCGGGCCCTCGCTGCGTCGCGGCGCGATGACGGCGGGGGCGTGGTGGCGCCGGCGGGGCGGTTCCGCGGCGGGGCGGTTCCGCCCGCTGACTCTGCCCGGACCCTGCGAGCGGGGCCCGGCCGGAGCGGCGGCGGCCCGGTGGAGGCGGTGTGTTTTTGGACGCCTTTCTCCGTCTCTCTCGGCCCCGACTCTTTAATTCCTCCCGCTGTGCAGGCCGTCGCAATCTTTTTTTCTTCTCCGTCGCTATCTGCCTGTCCCTATTTTTTATATTTTTCCCGTTCTGCCCTCCAGCCTGTCACTGTGTTTTCCGTTCTCCATCTTTCTCTGTATGGCGTTCGGTCCCTACTTTTTAAAATACCCCCCCCGTGTATTGTAGCCCAACGTGTTTTTTACAGTCTCTGTCTGGCCTCCAGTCACTATTTTTTAGGGCCTCTATCTCTGCCCTGTAACCCATCGCTATTGTTTTCTTTCACCATCTTGCTCTGTCTGGCTCCCTGCCGCTATTTTTCGTTTCCTCCCTATCATTCTTGTAGACCATTGCTATTCTTTAATTCTCTGTTTCTGTCTGGTTCCCTGTCCCTATTTATTAATTCCTCCCTCTCCGCCCTGTACTTTGTCTGGTTTTTGGCTTTTTCTCCCTGCCCCTATTCTTTCTTCCTCTCTGTTGTACTGCCTATCCCAGGTTTTTTTCTGTATCTCCATTCTGCTCCACGTCCTTCTTTATCAGTCTCTGTCCTGCTCCCTCTCTCTCTTCCTGCTGCCTCTTTTCCTCTTGTCCTACTGCTGTTTTGTCCATCACTGTCGGGATCCCTGTCTTTCACTGTCTCATTCCCTTCCTCATCCTTTCTTGTTGCTGCCTCTGTTCTCCCCCCCACCTCTCAGTGTCCTGCACTCTGCGCCTCATTTTTGGCAGCCTCCACCTCTGCCCAGCAGCCCGTGGCTCCAGGAGACAGCTGGCCAACGGTCTGTTCCCTGCTGAACTGACGAGCCCAGCTCTGGGAATGACTGCTGAGGTGTCCCAGGGGCAGGGGGAGCATCGGGGGCCCCGAGACCTGGAGCAGACTCACTCCTAGGACTCACTACGTGTGTGAGTGAATAAACACGCTCCTTTGCCCCCCTGGCTGCGTTTGCACTGCCACTGTACTGGTGAGGTGCTGTGACAGAGCCCAGGGGAGGAGGTGACGTACTATGAGGGCCAGGCAATGGGCTCCAGCTGTGAGCTGGGGCTGGAGGAGCCCCAGGTGTCGGCAGTGAGGCTGATGGTGATGGCCCCTTGACCTGCTCACCCCACACATTGGCAGAACAGCCCATCAAGTATTGCATGTTGCAGGCAACAAGAGAACTGTGATGCTTGCTGACAGGGGCAGCAAAGCATGCAGAGCTACAGTCCTGGAGAGAGCTAGGACAGAACCTCCAGGGCTCTATGGCCATCTGCTGAGGACATCTACTATACCAAAATGCCTCTTTGCTTTCCTAGCTTCATGTCTAATTACTTTGCACGGTAGAGGGCAGGGTGGTAAGTAACATTGTGCAGTATCTCAGATAAATTATAAGCCCTGCACAAGAAGCCTCTGTGTGTGTGTGTGTGTGTGTGTGTGTGCGCGCGCAGGATTAGGACAGATTGCTGATGGCACAGAGGTGAGGAAACGTCCAAACAACCCAACGCAGCCTGAGCATCACCAGTGTAGCACTCATTTGCAGATCGGCCACTTGGATCTAGTCTGCTAAGATGTGCTGTTTCCTGATAAACATCACCGCCTCTCTCACACAAAGCATCTTTCAGCCTCTTCTCTCCTGCCTTCAGAATGTCATCTGTGTTCACATTTTTTTTCTTGAAATCTTGCCAGCCTGTGAGTCACTGCTGTCATTCCCACAACCTTGATGCCACATGCAGACTGATACAGCAATCCTTGGGGCTTATTCTGGGGCAAAAACCCTGTTCCACAAGTTCCCAGTGGTGCGTCTCCTCCCTCGGTCCTGGGATGGGGGCGACACGGACAGACGCACCCACCAGACTTTTAACGCACCCAAATGCAAAAGAGTGAAATGCTGGAGCCCCTGGATTTTTTTTTTTTTTTTTTTTTTTTTTTGGGTGCAGAGGCTTGGGCTGCAAGTGGGAACAGGGCAGAGAGAGTTAAGCTCGCTGCTCGCAGTAAGCACTGACGGTCCGTGAATGGTATAAATTGCCTGGAACACCGGCCGTGGCGCAGAGCGCTCAGAGCGGGACAATTAAGCGGGTGCCGCCGCCGGGGAAGGGACAGCGGAACCGCAGCCGAGAGCGGCGCACGCGCAGTTACGGCAGCGGCCCCTCGCTGCTGCCCCCTGGCGGCCAAAAGTCAACACTGCGGCTCCGGAACGCCGCATGCGCGACGGAGCGTGCTTTCCCCCTCGCTGCTGCCGCCTGGCGATCAAAAGTTGGCACTGCATCCGAGGAGCGTCGCATGCGCAAGTGGGGCGTGACTCACACCGCTCGCTCCTGACGCCCGGCGACCAAAAGTTGGTACTACAGGTCGGGAGCCGCGCATGCGCAGTAGCGGGAGCGTTGCTGTTGTCGCTGCTGCCGCCAGGCGACCAAAATTTGGTACTGCAGCTCAGGGGCTACGCGTGCGCGCTGGCACAACCGTGTTGCATCCCGCCGTCCTCCGGTACCGGCAATGCGATGCCGCGCTGCTTGTGGGACGGTGCGGCCGCGCTCGTTGCTGCTTCCCGGTGAGGAAACGCCTCTGCCAACCCTCGTGCGCGGTGATGGCGGGCGCTCGGGGCGCAGGGCGCGGAAAGCCAGCGCTGGGGCCGCCCCCTGCCTCCTGTCCTGGTCCCCGGCGGACTCGCTGCTGTCACCCCCACGGTCCTGGGGACACGCGCAGAGCGATGCAGTGTCCCTGGGGCTCGTTCCGGGGCAAAAAAACCCGGCTCCAAAGGTTTTTGGTGCACAGGGGATGAATATCACTGCCTGGGCTGCGAGCGGGAGCAGGGCATAAACACTGAAACCCTGCATCCCAGTGAATCGTTACAGCCCTTGGATGGAATGAACCGGGCTCAGAGCAGTCACTCCTCATCACCCTACAGAGCACCGAGAGGGGGATAATTAAGGGGGTGCTGCCGCCCGGTGGCCGAAGACCGTTAAACCAGGTGGGGAGCAGCGCATACACTATGGCCGCGCCACGCGCCCTCCCTCGGCCCGGCCTTCCGCCCCGCCTCGCCCCGCCTCCCGACGGCCCTCGGCCCCACCTCCCGCCCGCCCCGCCTTCCGCCCGCCACCATCCCCGCCTCCCGCCCCTCCTCACCCCGCCTCCCGCCCGCCCTCGGCCCCGCCTCCCGCCCCTCCTCGCCCCGCCCTCCACCCGCCCCCGTCCCCGCCTCCCGCCCCTCCTCGCCCCGCCTCCCGCCCGCCCTCGGCCCCGCCTCCCGCCCGCCCTCGCCCCGCCTCCCGCCCGCCCTCGGCCCCGCCTTCTGCCCCTCCTCACCCCGCCTCCCGCCCGCCCTCGGCCCCGCCTTCTGCCCCTCCTCGCCCCGCCTCCCGCCCGCCCTCGGCCCCGCCTCCCGCCCGCCCCCGTCCCCGCCTTCCGCCCCTCCTCACCCCGCCTCCCGCCCGCCCCCGTCCCCGCCTCCCGACCCTCCTCGCCCCGCCCTCCGCCCGCCCCCGTCCCCGCCTCCCGCCCCTCCTCACCCCGCCTCCCGCCCGCCCTCGGCCCCGCCTTCCGCCCCTCCTCACCCCGCCTCCCGCCCGCCCTCGGCCCCGCCTCCCGACCCTCCTCACCCCGCCTCCCGCCCGCCCTCGGCCCCGCCTCCCGCCCCTCCTCACCCCGCCTCCCGCCCGCCCTCGGCCCCGCCTTCCGCCCCTCCTCACCCCGCCTCCCGCCCGCCCTCGGCCCCGCCTCCCGCCCCTCTTCGCCCCGCCTCCCGCCCGCCCTCGGCCCCGCCCCGCCGCGCTGTCGCTTGTGCTGCCCTCCTGTGGCCAAAGCGCGGTACTGCAGCGCCGGCCCCCATCCCCGGCGGCGGGGCCGGGCCGGTGCCACCGGGGAGGTGAGCGAGCCCCTTCGGCCTGGGCGGGAGTGTCTCTTGCCCGCTGGCCGCCCGGGGCTGGCGGGGCGGGAAGCTCCAAAGCGACCGCTGCGGCAGGCTGCCGGGGCGCCGGCGGCGAGATGGGTCCGGGCAGCCCCGGGGAGTTAGCCGAGGGCGGACGGAAGGCAAGCGGGGAAGAAGGCGGACACCCCGCGGGCGCAGACGCCGGGCGCCTCCCCAGCTCGCCACAGCTCCCCCGGAGTCTCCCCGGTCACGCCCCAGGCCGTGCCGCCCGCCACCGCCGTGTGCCCCCAGCAGGCGCTGGCCCACGCGCCGCCGCAGCGGCCGCCGCCCCCGAGCTGCGGAAGCCCCGTCCGCCCTCGAAGCTGGGGACCTCAGGGAGCGCTGCGCGGGGGGGCCGGGCAGCGCGCCAGGCTTATTTCGTGCTTTCGCAAACAAATCTCTACAGTTTTTAAGAAGAAAAAGCCGTGTTTTGTTGAATTCCTCCCCTCCCGCCGCAGTGCCCCGTCGCCATGGCAACGGCCCCGGCCCCGGCCCCCGCCGGAGCGTCCTCACCATGGCAACCGCTCTGGAGCGCATGCGCAGGAGAATGGGCCAATCACAGCGCGGGCGCCGCTCTCCCATTGGTCGGGTCGCGTCTCCGCGCTCCGATTGGTCGGATTGCCTCACTGAGGCGGGGCCCGATGGGGATTGACGGCGGCGAAAGGCCACTGGAGCTGAGCTGCCTAGGAGCGGAGCGGGCGATGGACAATGGGTGAGCGGCGTGGGCGGGTCGTTGGCAGCGGGCCGCTCCGCGCCGGAAGCGGAGGGGGCCGGGGGAAAACGGCGTCCAGGTGGTAGCGGGCGCGGGGCGGCCCGGGGGGAAAGCGGGGCCCGTCGGGCGCGTCGTCGGCCGGGCCGGGTCCTCGGAACCGCCGCGAGCAGGCGGTGAAGCATCTGGAGCGCGTGAAGGTGAGCGGGGGGCGGCAGGAAACGTGGTGGGGAGCCGGCGGGGTCCCGAGGCGAGGCAGGGGGACCCGAGGCGGGCACGGGGGGCCTGAGGGGTCCCTGAGGGGACCGGGGCGCCGGCGGGGTCTCAGTAGGACGTTGTAGTGTCGGAGGGGGCTGGCTGGGCCCGGCTTGCCGCGAGGTCCCTTCGGCCTGGAGGGGTTGGGGTGCGCTGCTGACGATGCTGCAGAAATTAAACCCGGAACGACGCTAATTGAGCGGCGGGCGGGCCGAGCTGGTGCCGCCCCGCAGAAACGCGGGGCTGGGCCCTCCGCAGTTCCCCAGCGCTCCCCAAAAGTGCCCGCGGAGGGCCCTAGGGACGCGGGGCCGTGGGGCGGCTGCCCTCCCGCCGCCCCTCGGCATCGCCCGGGGGAGCTGCCGAGGGGGCGAGGAAGCAGAGAGGGGGAGCCGGTTTGGGGTCTGACACGGAGAGCGGGTCTTCTGCTCCCGGGGCTGGCAAACAGGCTCCTGTGGCCGGTTTCGGGGCTGAGAAACAGAGGGAGTTGTGTGGCGTTGGGCTCAGGAATGGGGGCCAGGATAAAATCCACAGCAGCTGGCTCTCTCTGCGTGGCAGGTCCGTCCCGGTCCTGCTCCCAAGGGCAGAGGTGGGGTGGGGGTCCCCCGGCTCATCCCCGTTGGCTGGGTGTGAGAAACAGGCTCATTTCTCGCCTTCTCTTTTCCCAGGGTCACCTCCTGCGTCTCGGGAAGAGAATCCTGCACGGCTGATTCCGCTTGCGGCTCAGGTAATGGCATGTGTGGGGGAGGGGGAGCGGGAAGACCCATTGGGGAGTTTGGGGCCGCTACAGACAGTCCAGGACAAACCTGCAGAAAAGGCAGCTTTGCTGCCAGTGCAGGAAAGCCGATGAGGAGTTGCGGTTCACAGAGAGTGCCTCCTTCCTGACCTGGTGCCTTGGTAGTTAGGAGTGTTTTCCTTTGGGGTAAAAGAGCTGTCTTTCACCTCGGGTAAATTAAGAGTTGCCTGTTACCTTCTTTAGGGTCAGGTGTTTCTCTTCTGTTTGTTCGTACTGATTTTCTGGGCAAAGCGGAAACAGCCTTTTCTTTTTCGATGCATAACTAAACTTGTTATGGCAAAACTGGCAGCGTTTCTCCGCGGTCGCCCTTTTGCTGTGCGGTGACAGTGCAGGACCGATGGAAAGGATCCGGAGTGCTCAGCGAGTACGAGGTATGTCTGCGATGGGCGTCTGCTTTTTTCCTAAGGTCCTTGCAGTGTGGGCGTGGAAGTCAACACGAAGGCTTTGTCAGCTCTCCTTCTACAGTTTTTTGTGTGAAATGCTTCAACAAAACAGTAAAAATAATATAAGGTCTGTTCTGGAGCATGTTACATAGCCAAAAGCATTCTCCCATCTGCCAGTGCTTTTCGGAAGCCTGACGGATTGCAGCCCCGGGGATTTCATTTCCCCCCTGACCCTCAAAAGGCAAACCTTTTGGGGAGATCTCTGGTCTCGCTGATCTTTCTACGTTAAATGAAACGTTAGCAAAAAAGCTAAAATCATGTAATTTACAAACTGACTGGCGTTGTATAAACTGCCACTGCCAAATAGCTGTGGCATATATTTTACGAGGTGTACTGAAGCAGTTAGGTATTTGTGCTCCATGTTTAAAAAGAGAGGCGACTGAATCTAATGGGTTTTTGTCCCCTGATATTTTGACGTCACGCTCTGAAGATCTGTATTTCTGTGTGGCTTTCGGTGGTGCGTTGCCCCGGGTGCCCAGGGAGTTACCTGAGAGCCGGACGGAAGGGAAAAACTATTCCCCGCGCGGAAAAAATTATTTTTGAGGATGAAGTCTCCAGGAAAGCGTGGAGCCCCAAAGTCTTTGGGGCGATGAAAGCGCTGCCAAGGGACAGCGAGCACAAGCCACAGCTTTGCCTCCCAGCCCCTTTGTTGTGGGAGCAATTGCTGGACATCTGATGTTTTTGTCCCAGCCCTGGGCGAGTGAAATAAGGTGTTTTTGACGATGAAGTCGCCAGGAAAGCGTGGAGCCCCAGGGTACCTGGGGAAGTGGCTCTGGGGAAACTAAAGCTGCCAGCGAGTCAAAAATTGGCAAGGTCTAGTGGCCCGTATCAAGAACTGTGCCAGAGACGGTGCCAAACAGTTCTTCTTCCGCTCGGCTGTAGTCTTCGCAAACCTCTGCGAAAGAGGGAAGCCTTAGATTCCTACCCAGCTTTGCGCTAAAGGGCTTTTTTCCCCCCCTCTCTCGGCAGAGTGTCAACTGGCAGCGTTTCTCCGCGGTCGCCCTTTTGCTGTGCGGTGACAGTGCAGGACCGATGGAAAGGATCCGGAGTGCTCAGCGAGTACGAGGTATGTCTGCGATGGGCGTCTGCTTTTTTCCTAAGGTCCTTGCAGTGTGGACTTTGAAGTTAACATAAATAAGGTCTGTTTTGGAACATGTTACGCCCATGCAAGGCTTACTTCCTTGTGTTTACTTTCTCTTCCTGAAAGCACAATATTTTCTTCCTGTGCGCTTACTGTTAAATGATACTGTGGAAGTAACTCTGTACTAAAAGAGGGAGGAGACTGTTCAAAAGAGTTCAGATGTTCAGGGGAAGCAGGCTCTGTGTTCCTGATAAAAGCTTTATGCTTTTGAGTCAATAAGTGTTCAGGATATCTTGTAGTAGGAGTCGAGAAACCTTACTGAGATACTGGTATCTCCTAAAGCAAACAAGGTCAAATTGCTTTTCCACAAAGGATCAGCAGCCTCCTAACTAGTTAGGGTGAGTCCTGCTGTGGTTTTGGTGAGTTGTTGCTTCCATTGTGTCCTTTGTCGGTAACCTACAGTGTGTCATTTTGATGTTGGTTGGAAAGAGATTTTTCCGAAATGGAACCGTTTCTCACTCAAAGTGCTTGACTTTTATGAATTTCCCATTAGAGTGGGTCCTCGGAGTTGAAGCACTGGGCAGTAGAAGTCATGAGCAATGAGACTTTGGGCGCTCTTTGCACCTCTTTGCCGGCCTTGGGTTCCCGGTTGTAACAGTCAAGATATCATAGAACTGTGTTCCTCTGTGTATTCAGCAGAGCCATAAACATTCTCCAATCTGCTGGTGCTTTTTGGTAGCCTGATGGATTGCAGCCCCAGGGATTTGATTTCCCCCCCTCCCCCCCGACCCTCAAAAGTAAAACCATTTGGGAGATCTCTCTCTCTGTAGGTGTTTTTTCTGTGCCAAATGAAACTTAAAATGTTTTGGGGTTTTTTGTTGTTTGTTTTTTTTTATAATTTACCAACTGACTTGCATTGTTTAATCCTGCAGCTGCCAACTGTCTGTAGCATAGGATGTGTGAGGCATACTGAAGCCATTAGGGGTTTGAGAGGTGACTCAATGTTACAGGGTATTTTCCTTGTTATTTAGATGGCAAGTACTGAAGTACAATGTATTAGGTGTACTTAGGCAATTAGGTATTTGTCTTTACTAAGAAAGGTACTTTACTAAGAGAGGTATCCGTACTAAGAGAGCTAACTGAATGTAATAGGCTTTTTTCCCCCCGATATTTTGACGGAGTGGTCTGAAGTACTTTATTTCTGTCTGGTTTTCAGTGGCATGTTTCCCCGGCAGCCCAGTAGCATCTCTCTCAGGCCGTGCCGCTGGCCAGATGTATCTCCTCCTTGTGTAACACTGAAAAAAAAAAAAACAACCTGGAGTCAAATTTTAACTGTGTATTTTGGAGATGGGTAGCTTAATGGTATCAATTCACAGCTGTGCAAATTAAATTAATGCCAAAGGAAAGTCAAATACTTGTAGAGTATGAGTATTTTTACTGGATGTATATAAACATAGGCTCACCTTTTCAGCATGAATCGAATGACTGAGCTTTGTTCTTTATTGTTCCTTGTGCTCTTCAGGGTTTGACCCGTCCTTCTTGGCTGCATCGACCCAGCGAGCGAGGTGAGCGGCAGCGAGGGCTGTAGCTGCAGCAGTGGGTCTGTCAGTGTCGATTCTGGTTACAGCACAGCCTGGTCCTGCTGCCCTGAGCGCAGGGTGATGGATCTCCCTGAGGCCGCGCTGGGAGGAAGGGGCCGGGCGTTTCCCAACGCCAGCCGGAGGGTTCGCTGTTACCCGAAGAACGTGTTCAAAATGGCATCGGTTAGCCTTAATACTGACTTCAGATGGCTCTGGCTTTTGAAGGCTGTGCTTTGTTTTGAGCTGAGCTGTTTCCCCAGAATCTTCCTGTAGCTCAGCTATTGTGCCATCCCACAGTCTGATGGAATTCCTCTACTCTCTTCTGTACTATTTTTGATTATGCTGAACTACAATTGGGGTTTTTTGTTGTTCAGCTGCTTTATTGTACGTGTCACGTGCTGCTTGAGAGATGTCCCAGCCCATGTTTGGTGCTAGTAGTGGAGCCCCCTGAGGGTTAGGGGCCAGCCCTGGGTCTGATCGTTTTGTGTCCTCTTTTTGGGGTGAATAAAAAGGGGTGTGTACGTGCGTGTTTGAGGAGGAGCTGATATCATTTGGGGCACCCCAGTGTCACGGGTGGGGCAATAATGTGGCAGAGGACCAGGTGAGTGGGGGATGTGGGGTCATGCGGGGTTCCCTGAGAAGAGGCGGGTCACAGCCCCAAAATGTCTGAAAACTCATTGGGGTGGATTAAAAAATGTTAAAACATCTAAATATGGGTGTGAGGCATTGAAATAGAGAACAATCTCTCATTGAGGTATAGATTAAAAATAATTTATGTATATAAGATAAGTTAAAAATAAAAACCCTATATATCTCTAACTGTTCTATGATTCTGTAGTTCTATATTATATAAAAGATTTTAAAATATAAAAAGATTTAAAAAATATTTTCAAGTTATTTGTGTCAAAATAGATGTCTAAGTAGATAGTCTAAATAGATATTCTAGATAATAAGTGTTAATGTATAAATCTAAGTGAATCTAACTTTAAACAGCTATTCTCTATAAGTGTAAATAGATAATATTCCCTAAATATATATATACATGTGTAAATATACATGAGTGTAAATGTCTATGCTATATTTGGATTTGTGCAGCCGGAAAGCAAAAAAAAAATAAAGTGGTATTTCAATCAGAAAGGGAAAAATCACTGATTTTTATTTTGTGCATAAGCCACCACCCCTGCTTCAGTTCCTGGTCCCTGGTGGACTGGCAGCTGTCACCCCCCTGCTTCTGGTGCTGCGTGCAGAGTTATGCAGTGTCCATGGAGCTCATCCTGGGGAAAACTGACTGTATTCCGCAGGTTTTTTGGTGCAGGGAGGCTGTCTGTCGCTGCCTCGGCTGCGAGTGCGGACAGGGCAGAGGGATGGGAGCCCCGCACCCCGGTAAGTTGTTCCGGTCCCCGGCTGGAGTAAAGCGGGCTGAGATCGGTCACTGCTCATCACCCTAATGAGCACCGAGAGCGGGATAATTAAGGGCGTGCTGCCACCCGGCGGCCGGAGGACGGCCCTGCAGGTGGGGAGCCGCGCATGCGCCTTGCCCCCCCCGCCGGCGCTTTCATGCACGCGGCGCTGCTGCCGGGCAACGCACCGTCCGCTCTGCAGTTCGGGCGCACGCGCGCCCTCGCGGCAACGGGCCGGCGTCGACAGCCGCGGCCAGAGGGCGAAGCGGCACCGCCGGGGCTCCGGTGGGCTCCCCGCCAGCCGGAGCCGCCTGCCCGCAGCCACGGCCGCCCCGCCCAACTCCGAGAGCTGCCATTAGCGCTCTGATACCAGCTCTTCACCGCGCTCCGGGCTGCCCGGAATTGCCCGTTAGTTTTCCGGAAATCCGTCTCCATGGTACTGCGGTCCTACAGGACGCCGAAGTGCCTGTCATTCCTCCGAACTCGATGTCTATCGTACCGCCGTCCTCTAGCACGCCGAAAATGACAGTTAATCTTCTAGAAACCATATGCTGCTAGCACTCTTCCAAAACTACAGAAAATGGTTAACAATTAACGAAAAAATATCTGAAAATTACAAAAATAATGCCACCGCTGTGAAAATATCTTCACAACAACAACCCGACGTAACTTCAACACAACAGGTACGAAAACCAGCAGATGTGAGCCGGCACTCCTAAACAGAAAAAACCACAACTGGTGTGGCTCTTTGCCTGCTGGGAAGGCAGGTGAGGAAAGGAACCGCCCTCCCCCGGTCACCTCTGTGTGTTCTGGGGGGGTTGTCCCCGACCCTCTCCCAGGGGACGGGAGGAAGGGCGGAGGAGGGCCCGAGGGCGGGGCCCGGGGTACGCGAGCCCCAGGCTCCGCTCGGGAGCTCGTTCCGCTGCTGGGTCTCTCTGGCGTTGCGGCTGTGCTGAGCCTTCCCTCGGCTGCAGCTTCGGAGCCGGGTCAGCTATTTCAGCGGGTGTGTTTTGGCATTTAGAGAAGCCAAAGTAAGACGTTTAAGTTAAGACCTTCAGGACCAGTTGAGGTTCAGCAGCTGGTATTTGAGTCAGTAATTTTGTAATGAGTGTTCAGGTGTGGCAAGGTGGTTTAATAGTATGCTCTTTTTTTGCTCTAGGATCACTGCATTTTCTTGGAAATCCTGACTTTATTGAAGATGGAGCTGTGTTGCTTTTTTTTTTTTCCTTCGGTTTTTGTGTGTACTGTGTAAGTTGCTGATAAAACTTAACTTGTTAGGGTTGATGGTGAGATTATCTAACGTGGGTTAGTATCTTGTATGTATCTGTATGTGGAGCCGGGTAGTATCAAGAAGGAGCTTGGGACAGATGATTTTGTGAAAGTGCAATCGTAATTTTGTGTTTGTTGGTATCTCAGGTGCCATAAATGATTGTCACTGCAGTCTCTGATGTTGGGATTGGCATGGCACAAGTAAGCGGAATGTCACAGCGTTTGGGAGGATGAGGGTGTTGTGGAAGAGGTTGGCGTCTCCTCTCGAGATGCTTATTGCTGGTGCTGTGGTTTCTTCTTTTTTTGCAGGTGAAGAGGAATCTGGTAACTGCAGGAACATATCAGTTAGCTGTTTTTTGTGGTTTTTGTCAAGGATGGATGTGGACCCCTGGCTCTCTGAAAGCTGAGTTGAGGCACCTGCAATGGGGATGAACCAAGGCTGACAGCTGTAGAAAGGGGTTTTAAGTTACTGCAGGGGAGAAGGCTGTCCTGAAGTAGTCCTCTTTGGGCAGGTAAAGGAAGCAGTTTAGTCATCAGCATTATGCTGGCATGTGCCGGGCAGGGCAGTTCCAGCCGTTGTCTGTTTTTCTGTAGTTTGTCTATGTCTGTCTTCTGTGTTATAGACCTTTCTCGGGTCTCAATGTCCTCTTTACACTCAAGGAGCATGGCACGGAACCTCAGGCAGCATCCCTACAGTCTCAAATACCGGTACTCATTGTCTTAGCACCAACGAGGTGCCGCTTTTCTTGCATTACAAAATTCAAGTGTGGATCGATCTTGCGTCTTGAAAGTTTCTTGACAGCCCTTTTTCATGGATTGGAACTTCTTCACTGCGTCCTGAAGTTGTTAGGTCTTGAAGCCAGGCTTCCTGCACATACGTCTTCTCAGTTTTAGAGTCACTTCTTGTCCCAGGCCATGGAGTTCTGCTTACTTTCTGGGGTTTCCCTAGAGCCTCCTCATGTCACCGTCATGGACCCGCAGGTCTTCTTGCCCAGTGGTGGCTTCCGTCCAGGTGTCATCCTTCTCGCTGAGAGTTTTCTCTCATCTGTGAGGTTCGTTGTCTGTAGTGTTCTCTGTAGCATTGGTCTGTGCTTATGTGTGTTTGGTTTGGAGCTGCTCTGCCTGGTCGTGTAGAGTCAGGGGCAGGTGGAATAGCGGTAAGAGTCTATGGTTAATTTGTTGATCTACCTAGACTGTTGAGGCGAAAGTGGTACAATCATCTCAGATCAAGTAGCCATCAGCAGGTTGTGTGGACAGCCATTTCCATTAATATTTTATGGGGCAGAACAGAAGTATGTGGGAGGGGCTCTTCAGTGGCGGTTGAAGGATGCTGCATCTGAAAGATGTTAAGGCCACTTCACGTGGGGCTTAACGTTTGTGGGCTTTTGTGGCAGGCTGTAGTTGGACTGTAGATGGTATTTCTAAATAGGGACAAGACCTTTGGTGTTATGAAGCTATCCTTCTGCATTCCTGTGACTTCTTTGATATCTTTTCAGGTGCAGAGGGAGAAGGTGTGCAAGGTGATGTACAACAACTGAGCGGAGCACCCTAAGAGGGTAGGTTGGTGTGTGGTATTGGGGGGGAAGATGTGACTGGTGGCGCTATCGCTAATTATGGTATTTTATTTTTTCAAATTGAAGCTTCAAAGCAACAATTGATGGAGGATATGGGTACTGAGGCTGACTCACTCAGGGTGAGCGGTGATTGGTGGGCTGAAGTAGCAGTTATATTTCAGGTGTCTAACAGCAAAGTGTTACGTGGCAGCTCAGTGAAGCATTTATCTTTGTTTTTACAGGTGCTATGCGGGCTGCCTTTGGAACCGGATGAGTGTTTGAGGTGAGATGGGTAGTAGAGAGGAGGAGCATGGGGCTGGTGATTTCTTGCATATGCAATGGTAATTTTGTGTGTCATGGTTTCTTAGGCACCACAAACAGTGACTGACTCAGCATCTGACTCTGCAATCCATGCAGAGCAGGCAAGCAGACCACTGTGGTGTATCTGACGTGGGGGATGTTGCGGGGAAGGTCTGTTGACTGATGTGATGCTGACTAATGGTACTGCTGTGTGTGTGGTGGGGAGTTTTTGCAGATGATGAAGAGGAACCTGGTGACTGCAGGATTAATCCAGTTGGCTGATTGTGGGTTTTTTTTCTTGTCAAGGATGGGTTCGGACCCAGTCCTCTGAAAGCTAAGTTGTGGGGCTGTTGCTGGAGACGGTTCAGGGGAGACAGGGGAGAAGGTTGGCAATTGCAGGGAGGGGTCTTAAAGTTAGTGTAGAGTGAAGGGCTGTTCAGAGGCAGTCATCTCTGGGCAGGTAGATGGAGCAGGTTACTCCTCACCTGAAGCTAGCGTGTGCTGGGCAGGGTCCTTCCAGCCTGTGTCTGTTGTTGTGTAGTTTTGTGGTCTGTTTTCTGTGTCTTAGACTTTTCTTAGGTCTGGATGTCCTCGTTACCCTTTGGAATAAGGGAGCACAGGATGTACTTTGGGCATCACTCCTAGGGTCTCGAACGTCTGTATTCATCAGATAGTGCCCGATGGGGGGTGCTTTTCTTGCATAACGATCTCAGAGCACGGATCAGACTTGCATGTTGGAAGTTTCTGGTCAGCCCTCTTCTGCAGCATCATTCCCGGCTATGTGAGCAGCTCTGGTCTCTAGCCATTGCTTGGATGAACCAGGATTTCTTCCCTGGGTCATCAAGTTCCCAGGTCTTGAAGCCAGCCTTCTTGTGCATACATCATCTCAGTTTTGACAGTAATATCTTGTAATGGGCCCTTACATTTGACTCTTTTATGGCATTGCCATAGAGCCTCCTGACATCAGCACTGTGGCCCTGTAGGTCTTCTTTCCCAAGGACATCTCTGGTCTGGAAGTCATTCCTACGGAGAGTTTTTTCTCATCTTTGACTTGCATTGTCTGTAGTGCTGTGTGGTGTTGGGCTGTGTGCGTGTGGGTGTCGTGGAGCCACCCTGCCTGGGGGTGTAGAGTCAGGGGTAGGTGGAACTACAATAACAGCCTGTGGTTAGTATGTTAATCTGCCTAGACTGCTGAGGCAAAAGCTGTTCAGTCATCTCAGATCAAGTAGCCTTCGACAGGGATAGTCCTCTCCATAGTGTTTAATGGAGATGAGTGGAGCATTCTGGGAGGGGCTGTTCAGCAGTAGCAAAGCAGATTGAAGGTGTTAAAGCTTGTATGTACGGAGCTATAGTTGGAGTCTAGACAGTATTCCTAAATGGAAACAAGACTTCTGGGTTTGTTCAGCTACCGATCAACATCCGGGTGACTTGTTTACAAACTTCTTTTTTTCAGATGCAGAGGGACAAGATGCGCACTGAAGGGCGACGGAGGAGGCGAGAGGGGCATGGTAAGAAGGTGGTGTCAGAGGGGTGATGTGATTGGTGGCTATGTGACTATATTATGGTTTGATGATGGTTTGGGTTTTTTTTATTACTATTTTATTTTTGAAGGTGTGAAATGATGAGTGAAGCATGATAATTGGTACTGGAGGTGACTCGGGCAAGTTGAGCAATGACTAGTGGGCTGAAATAGCAATTCTTACTCAGGTGTTGTATTGTGGGTGAAGTTTTAAGTGTCCTTTGGGTCTGTTTTACAGGTGGTTCATAAGCGTCAAAGTGGCAGCACAAAATCCTGGAGGGCAGGTGGACGAGAGGCCAGGGTAAAGGAGTAGGAGAGGGGAATAGCTTTGGGCAGGTGAGGTTTTGGGCAGTATCTCAGCATCTGCCTTTTAGTTGTCTTTTTTTTTTTTATTTTTGATTTTTTCAGGTGCAGGAGGGGCTCAGAGTGATGCAGTGATGCTCAGAGGGGCTAAGCTGCATGCCAATGAGCAGGCTGAGAAGGTGAGGTGGTTGTGGGCCGGCCGTATTGGTGTCTAATAGTCGAGTATTATATGGCAACTTGGTTAAGTATTTACCTTCTGGTTTTGCAGGTGTTCTGTGAGCCATCTTTGGAAATGGATGAGCGTTGGAGGTGAGCCAGAGCAATAGCAAGAAGGAGCGTGGGGCTAGTGACTTCTCACGTGCGCAATAGTAATTTTGTTTCTTGGTCTCTCAAGCGATGATGGCCATAGTGTCTGACTCTGGAATGAGCAGGTGAGCTGGATACCATTGCGCTTCTGAGGAACGGGTAATTGTGGAAGAGGTAGGCACTGACCTCTCTGATAATTCTTGCCGGCACTATTTGATTTTCTTTAATCGCAGATGATGAAGAGGAACCTGGTGACTACAGGAATGTCCCAGATAGTTGATGTGCTGGTTTTTTTTTTTTCTTTTGTCCACAGGGGATTTAAGACCTCCAGCCCTCTGAAAGCTAAGTTGAATGGCCAGGGCTGGGGAGGGACTGGGAGGGGAGAAGTTTGGGATTTGCAGGGTGGGGGTTTAAAGTTAGAGAAGGGCAGAGGACTGTCCTGCAGCAGTCCCCTGTGGGCAGGTAACGGGAGCGGGTTAGTCTTCAGCACAATGCTAGCGTGAGCCGGGCAGGGCGGTTCCAGCCTGTGTCCGTTGTGTTGTCTGTGTGGACTGTCTTCTGTGTGTTAGACCTTCCTTGGGTCTCGATGTCCTCTTTACACTTGAGGAGCACGGTCTGTACTTCAGGCACCATCCCAAGAGTCTTGAATGCCTGTACTCATCGGCATTGCCCCAGTCAGGCCCCGCTTTTCTTGCATTGTAAGCTTAAACAGTGGATCGGTCTTGCATCTCGGAAGTTTCCGGATAGTCCTCATTTGCAGCATTGTTACTGGCTGCATGAGCAGCTCTGTTCTCTAGCCATCCATTTTCAGTGACTGGGACTTATTCCCTGCATCCTTAAGTTCTTAGGTCTTGAAGCCAGGCTTCCTGCGCATACATCTTTGCAGTTTTGGAGTCGCTTCTTGTCCCAGGCCATTACATTGTACTCATTTCCTGGGGTTTCCCTAGAGCCTTCTCGTGTCACCATCGTGGTCTCGCAGGTCGTCTTGCCCGACAGTCACTTATGTTGGTGTCATCCTTTTTGCTGAGAGTTTTCTGTCATCTGTGAGGTGCATTGTTTGTTGTGTTCTGTGTAGCGTTGGTCTGTGCTTGTGTGTGTTTGGCTTGGAGCTGCTCTGCCTGGTCACGTAGAGTCAGGGGTAGGTGGAACATCAGTAGGAGTCTATGGTTAGTTTGTTGATCTACCTAGACTGTTGAGGCAAAGGTGGTACAGTCAACTCCCATTGAGTAGCCAGCAGCAGGTGGTGTGGGCAGCTTTTTAATTAATGGGTTTTTTTTGGGATGAGCAGAGCTATGTGGGAGGGGCTGTTCAGCAGTAGTGAAGCAGACTGCATCTCAGTGATGTTAAGGCTGCTTTGTATGGGGTGTAATGTTTGTATATTTTGCTTTGGTGTGTGTGTTTTTGTTTTTTTTTTTTAATATTAGGCTGTAATTGTACTCCAGATGGTATTTCTAAGGCAAAACAAGACCTTTTTGAGGGGGTGTGTGTGTCACACAGGGTTCCCACCAAAGAGGCAGTTCACAGCCCAAAAATGCCTGAAAATTCATGCGGGGAATGTGTGTTTAAAAAAAAAAACAAAACCTGTATATATGGGCATGAGGCATTGAAATAAAGAACAATTTCTCATTTTTATACATTTTGAAAAATATGAGTGTATATATATAAAAAGGAGTTCAAAATAAAACCCTGTATCTACTATATTGTATAAACAATGTTATAATATTAAAAGATCTGTCCCATAGACAATTTTTGCCTTCATGGTTCTCTCTCAGTCTGGTTCCCTGTTGCTTCCTCCTCTCTGGTCTGTAGCCCATAGCTGTTTTCTTTCCCCTGTGGCTCCCTTTCCCTGTTTTTCACCCCCCCACTCTCAGCCCTGTAGCTGATGGCTGTTGTATTGGGTTTAAGTGACAAGGTTTTGTTGGCTGAGTTGCGGGGGCAGGGGCTGCAGGGGTGGGTTGTGTGAGAAGACACCAGAAGCTCCCCCCATGTTGGGCACAGCCAGCTCAGAGAGGGACCTGCCGCTGGTCAAACAACACTGTGGTCAGCAATGCTGGCCGGGAGCGGAGCAGAGAGTCCCTGCAACTCGTGGAGGCCCCGCTGTTGGAGCAGAAAAAGAGTGCGAGGAGGAAGGAGCAGCAGAGACAATGCGAGGTGAACTGACCTCAACCCTGACTCCCTGTCACCCTGTCATCTGGGGGTAGGATGTAGAGAAGTCATGAGTGAAGATGATCTCAGAAAAAAAGAGAGGAGTGGTGGGAAGGTGTTTTTTAAATTTGTTCTTATTTCTTGTTATTTGATTGACAATAAATTAAAAGAATTTCCCTAAGTTGAGTCTGTTGTTCTCGTGACTATGAGCGATCTCTAGGTCCTTGTCTCAACCTACAAGCTTTTTCATTTTAACTTCTCCCCTTGTCTCATTGCGGAAGGGCAGCGATAGAGAGGCTGGTTGGGCACGCAGGGGCCAGCCAAGGTCAGTCCACCACAGATTACTTCTACTAGGCTCTGTGTCCTTGTTTTTTCATGCTTGACTATGTTTTACCCAATCACTTTTGAAACTTTTATTTCTCCCTTTCCATCCCTTTCTTTTAAATTCTTGCTTAGATTTCTTGAATCCAGTTATTTTTAAATTTTCTTGCTACTTTTCCCTTTCTCTGTCTCCCCAAATTAATTTTAATTTCTTGCCCCTGTTTCTTGTACCCTGTCACTGTTCATAATTGTCTTCCTCCATCTCTTTCGAAGCAGTTCTGCGTACTTGTCTTTTAAGTCTTGGGTATGATTCTTGTATCCTGTGCCTTTCAAAATTTTGTGTCTACATCTCCTCCTAGCCATCTCCCTGCCTATAATTCCCAATTCTTCCCTCTCTTTTCTGCACGCTGTCGCTTTGTTCATTTTTTTTTTCTACATCTGCCTGTTATTTTTTGCTTAAGTTTCTTGTACCCTGTCGCTTTTCAAAATTTTCTTTCGATGTATACTTCTGCCTGGGTCCCTGTTCCTATTTTTTATTTCCTGGTGATGTTTCTTTTCCCCCACTCCTGTGTGTTGTCTCTTCTTATCCTGCTGATCCCTTTTACATCTCTGTCCTGGTCCCTGTCTCTCTTATTTATTCCTTCATCTCTCTATCTCTTGGTTTTTGGACAGTATTCCCTTTCTTCTCATGGCTGTCCTGCTATTACCCCCTGTCTTGATTGCAGCATCAACTGCCAACTCGCTGCTGGGATTTCTTGGGCACGCAAAGGAATAAACACTTCCTGCCTCCTCTGTGCCCCTGGATGCACTTGCTGCCCCTGGGGTGCAGAGCTCGTTGCTGGGGACAGGCTCAGGGGAGGGCATGCTGTGGGGCTTTGGCAGTGGCCCCTCTTCCCGGTGGGCTCCAGCTGGGGCTGAGGCAGCCCAGGTGAGACCCATGAGGTGAGGATGGGCTGGGCCAGGCTCAGGTTCAGCCAGTGAGGCTGAGGTCGCAGCTGGCTCTGCTGTGCCGAGGGGCCTGCCTGGGCACAGCTGCCTGCTGGAGCTGGCTGAAGAGTGACACAAAGGGGGTTCCACAGGCATGTGCCTCCAGCAAGGCACAGATGGTCCCCACGGTGAGGAAGGATCCATCCCCGACAGAGCGCACCACCAGCACAGAGCGCCAGGAGCTCGCTGCCCCTGTCGTCTGCACGTGTGAGCCACCGTGCCTCTGGGAAGCATAGTGGGGCAGGAGTTTAATGGTATGCCTTTTTTTTTTTTTTTTTTAATTCCAGGGACACTGCATTTTGAGGAATTCACAACTTTACTGAAGAGGGAGCTGTTTTTTTTCAACAGGTTTGCTGTATACTGTGTAAGTTGCTGATACCGTTTTTCTTTATACGGGTGATGGTGAGATTATTTAGCAGGGGGTAGGGAGAGCATCTCGAGTCCTCCCTTTCCCCCTTACTTTCCCACCATCCCACACTTCCTCATTGCGACCCCCCCTGCTTGCTCTCACCTCTTTCCCCATTTCCCCTTTTCTTCTCCCCTGCCTCCCCTTTCCTCCCCCGTCCTCTGTCCGCCTTTTCGCTCTTTCCCCATTCTGCCCCTTGTTTCACGTCACCCCTTTTCTCTCTTTGCTCCTCCACGTCCCACCTTTCCACTTCCTTTACCTTTTATTCCCCGTTCCAAGTCTCCCCTTTCCCCTTTTCCTCTTTCAGCCTTCTTTGTTCCCTCTCCTGCCCTGTTCCTCTCTGTCCCCTCTCCCCCTTCCCTATGTCTCACTCACTGCCTCCCCCTTTCCTATTCTCTGTCTCCCTTTCCCTTCTTTTCCCCATTCTACCCCCAAGTGCCCTGTCAGCCCTTTCCCCTGTCTTTGTTCCTCCTTCTCTCCTGTCCCCCCCTTTTTAATTCCTTTACCCTTTCTTTCCTCTGTTCTATGTCTCCCTTTCCCCGCCTTTTCTCTCGCAGCCTCCCCTGTCCCCCTTTTCCGTTTCTTTTCCCATCACCCCTCTCCCCTCATTTCCCCTTTCTTCCCCCCCAGTTCCCCCATTCCCCATTTTCCTTTTCTTCCCCCTGTTCCCTTTCCCTTTCTCCCCCGCCCCCAACCTGGTCCCCCATTTCCCTTTTCTTTCTCCCCCTGTCCCTCTTTCCACTTTCTTTCCCTTTGGTCTGTCCCCTGTCCCCCTTTTCTCCCTTGCCCTTTTCTTCCCCTCCCATGTCCCCGCTTTGCCCTTTGTTCCCCCCTTGTCCCACCTTTCCCCTTTCTCCCCCAGGTCCCCATTCCATCTTTTCTGCCTCTTTCCCACCCCACATTCTCTCTTGCCGCCTCCGTTGTCCCTGCTTTCCCCGTTGTCCCCCACGTCCCCTATCCATCCTTTCTGTTTCTTTCCCCGCGTGTCCCATCCCCCCTTTCCCCTTTTCTCCCCCCATCGTACCCCTTTCCCCCATGCTTCCTGTCCCAGCTTTCTGTCTTTTTTTCCCTGTCCCCTTTCCCATTTCTTACCCCTGCCCCCTCTTTCTTTCTTGCCCCCCTTTCCCCCTGTCTTTCTCCTCTTTTGTCCCCCCTTTTGTCCTCCCTGACTTTTCCCTTCGGACTCCTCCCGTCTCTACCCTTTCCCCCTTATTCTCCCCGCTTTCCCCTCTCTCGCAACCGCCCCCTATCCACCTTTTTCTTTTTCCACCCTGTTCCCTCTCCCACCTTTCTTCCTTTCTTTCCTCCCCATTCC
This sequence comes from Larus michahellis, assembly GCF_964199755.1. Lineage (NCBI taxonomy): Eukaryota > Metazoa > Chordata > Aves > Charadriiformes > Laridae > Larus > Larus michahellis. Next base: position 10,138,965 of record NC_133911.1, read on the forward strand.
CAATTTTCCCCCTTTCTTCCCCTCTATCCCCTTTTCCCCCCAACCCCCCTTTCCACTTTCTTTCCCTCCCGTCCCCTTTTCCCATTCTATCCCCCCCAGTTCCCTGTCCTTCCTTCCCCCCTTCCTTCACCCCTTGTCCCCCCTTCTTTCTCTGGCCCCTTTCTTTTCCTCCTGTACCCCTTATTCCTTCCCCCTGTCTGCCCTCTCCCCTTTCTTCTTGGCCAGTCCTCTCTTCCTCCTGTCCCTCTTCCCCCATTCTTCCCCTGTTGAGCCCTGTTCCTCCTTTCCTCCTTTCCCCGTTCTTTCCCCCTCGTGCCCTCTTCCTCCTTTCCTTATTTCCCTGTTATTTACCCCTCGTCCCCTCTTCCTTTTTTTTTTTTATTTCTTTCCCCATTCTTTTCCCCCATCACCTCTTCCCCTTTTCTTTCTTTTCCCATCCTTCCCCCTGTACCCCGTTCCCCCTTTCTTCCTTTACCTATTCTTTCCACTCCATCCTCTGTTCCTCCTTGCTTTCTTTTCCCATGTCCCCTTCTTCCCCCTTCCCATTTCCTGCTATTCCATTCCTTCCTTCTTCATTTTTTGCCCCTTCTCCCTTGTTTCTTTTCCCCCTTCTGTCCCCATACTTCCCAGCTGCTTCTCTGTTGCATCTTAATATCATTCACCAGTCTTTTTTCCTCCTTGTGCCTGTTCTTTCTTTCCTTCTTTCCCTATTCTTTTTCCTCTGTCCCCTGTTTCTTCTTTCTTTCTTTCTTTCTTTCTTTCTTTCTTTCTTTCTTTCTTTCTTTCTTTCTTTCTTTCTTTCTTTCTTTCTTTCTTTCTTTCTTTCTTTCTTTCTTTCTTTCTTTCTTTCTTTCTTTCTTTCTTTCTTTCTTTCTTTCTTTCTTTCTTTCTTCATTTTCTTCTCTTTGTCCCCTCTTCCTCCCTTCCTACTTTCCCCATTCTTCCCCCCATTCCCTGTTCTTCCTTTCCTTCTTTCCCCATTTTTCCACCCTGTCACCTCTTCCTTCTTTGCCTCTATCCCTATTCTTCTAGCCCTCCTCTTTTCCTCTTTTCTTTCCTCCTCTTCTCCCTTCTTTCCCCATACTTCCTCCACTCTTCCCTGTTCCTCCTTTATACTTCCCCCATCCACTGTTCTTCCTTTCCTTCCCTTCTTTCCCGCCCATCCGTCTTTCTTCCTTTCCTTCTTTCCCCGTTCTTCTCCCCTCAGGCCCTGTTTCTCCTGTCCTTCTTTACACATTTATCACACTCCATCCCACACTTCCTGCACATTCCCTCTTTCTCCTTTCTTGTCTTTCATCATTCTTCCCCCGTCCCTTATTCTTCCTTTTCTTTCTTAACCCATTTTTCTCTTCAGTCTCCTTTTCCCCATTTCCTTCTTTCTTCACCCTCTGTCGTCTATTTCCCCTTTCCTCCTTTCCAGATTCTTCCTCCTTTCCTACTTTCCCCCTTCTTCCTCTCTGTTTTCTGTTCCTCCTTTTCTTCCTTACTCATTCTTCCTCCACCCTGTCCAATATGTCCCATTTCTTCCTCTCTGTCCCATTTCTTCCACCACCGTCTTTTCCTACTTTCCTTCTTTCCCTGTTCTTTTCTGTCTGTCCTCTTTTCCTCCTTTCCCTTCTTTCACCATTCTTCTTCCCCCATCCCGTGTTCTGTCTTTCCCATTCTTTCTGCCTCCCATCACATATTCCCCTTTTTAGTCTGTACCCATTCTTACTTGTCCCGTCCCCTGTTGTCCCTTTTTTTCTTTTCCTATTTCTTCCTCCCACATCCCCTCTTCCTTCTTTCCCCATTCTTTCCCCTCCATCCCCTGTTGCTCCTTTCCTTCTTTTGCCATTCTTTGCCCCCTCGCCCTTGTTTCTTTTTTCTCTTCTTTCCCTGTACTTCCCAGCTGGTTCTCTGTTGCATCTTTGCCTGTTCTTTCTTTCCTTTTTTCCCCATTCTTTTCCCTCTGTCCCCTGTTCCTCATTTCTTTTTTTTTTTTCCATTCTCTTCTCTCTATCCCCTCTTCATCCTTTCCCTTCTTTCATCATTCCTTCCCCTCCATCCCCTGTTGCTCTCTTTCTTTTTTCCCCACTCTTCACAGAATCACAGAATCGTAGGGTTGGAAGGGACCTCTGGAGATCATCTAGTCCAAGACCCCTGCCAGAGCAGGGTCACCTAGAGCAGGTTGCACAGGAACATGTCCAGGCGGGTTTTGAATGTCTCCAGAGACAGAGACTCCACCACCTCTCTGTGCAGCCTGTTCCAGTGCTCTGCCACCCTCAGAGAAGTTCCTTCTGATGTTTGGGTGGAATTTCCTATGTTCACCTGCCCCGTTCCCTGTTACTCCTTTCCTTCTTTCCACATTTTTCCACCCTGTTGCGTCTTCCTTCTTTCTTTCTTCATTCTTTGAGTCCTCTGGTTTTCCTTCTTTTCCTCCTCCCCATCTCCTGTGCCTTCTTTCCCCATACTTCCCCCACCGTTCCTTGTTCCTTCTTTATTCTTGCCCCGTCCACTGTTCGTTCTTTCCTTCTTTCCCCATTCTCTTTCCTCCATCCCCTGTTCCTCCTTTTTTCTTTCCCCTTTCTCTTCTCTCTGTCCTCTCTTCCTCTTTTCCCTTCTTTTACCATTCTTTCCCCCCTTCCCTGTTCTTCGTTTTCTTCTTCCCCCTTTTTCCAACCTGTCGCCTCTTCCTTCTTTCCTTCTGTCCCCATTCTTCTAGCCCTGTACTTTTCATATTTTCTTTCCTCCCCCTGGCTCTTGTCCCTTCTTTCCCCATATTTCCCCCACTGTGCCCTGTTCATCCATTCCATCTTTCCCTTTTTCCACCCCATCCCCATTCTGTCCCCCCATTCCCTGTGCCTTATTTCCTTCTTTTCTTCCCCTTCCCACCACCCGTCTCCTGTTCCTAATTTCTTTTTTTTCTCCATTTCCCCCCATCCACTGTTTCCCCTTTCCTCCTTTACCTGTTCTTTCCCCGTCCCATTTCTTCTCACCCAGTCTCTTGTTTCTCCTTTCATTCTTTTGCCTCTGTTCCTTCTTTCTCCATTCTTTCCTGCCCGTCCCCTGCTCTTCCTTTCCTTCTTTCCTAATTCTTCCCCCATCCTTCTTCCCCTTTCCTTCTTTCCCCATTCTTCCCCTGCATTGCCTGTTTTCCCTTTACTTTTCCCCCATTATTTCCCCCATTCCCTGTTTTTCCTTCAATTCTTAACCCATTTATCCCTCCTGTCCCCTGTTCATCCTTTCCTTCTTTCCCTATTTTTTCTTCCTGTCCCATGTTCCTCATTTCCTTTTCCCCCATTCCTTCTGTCTGTTTCCTTTTCTTTCTTTCTGCATTCTTTCCCCATCCCCTGTTCTTCCTTTCTTTTCCCCATTCTTAAACCTTATCCCCTGTCCTTTCATTCTTCTTTCCCCATTCTCTTCATCCTTGTCATCCTTCTTTCCCCATTCTTTCTGCATGTTGCCTGTTCCTCCTTCCCTTCTTTCCGCATTCTTTCCTTTCTGTCCCTTGTTCCACCTTTCCTCCTTCTCCTATTCTTCTCACCCTATTCCCATATTTAGCATTTCTTCCTCCTCTGTCCCTTTTTTTACCCCCTGTCCCCTGTTCCCCCTTTCCTTTCCCCATTCCTCCTCCCATCCCCTCTTCCTCATCTTCTTTCTTTCTCCTCGTCCCCTTTCCTTATTTCCCCATTCTTCTCCTCTGTCAGTTGTTCCTTTTTTTCCTTCTTACCTCTTTCTTCCCCCTCATTCCCTGTTCCTTTTTTCCTTCTTTCCTCATTTCCCCTCCTGTCGCCTGTTCCCCCTTTCCTTCTTTCTGCATTCTTCCCCACTCCCCCCTGCCCTACCCCCTATTCCTTCCTTCTTTCTTTGTTCTCCCCCTGTGGTCCCACACTTCCCCTTTATTCCTCGTGTGGCCTCTTTCTTCCCACGCGTCCCCTGTTCTTCCCTTTCTTCTTTCCCCATTCTTTTGTCACTGTCCCCTGTTCCTCCTCTCCTTCATAACCCATTTATCCCTTATTTTCCCTGATTCTCTTTTCTTTTTTACCATCTCCTCGTTCTTTCTTTATTCTTTCCCCCCATCGCCTCTTCCTCCTTTCTTTCCCCATTGTTTCTGCTCATTGTCTGTTCCCCATTTACTACTTTCCCCAGTCTTTCCTCACTTTTCCCTCATTTGTCACACATTTCCCCATTTGTCCCTCCCTCTCCCCTTTTTTCTCCCCGTCCCTTTTCTTTCATCCCCATTCTTTCCCCCCATCCCCTGTTCCTCCTCTGCATTCTTGCAACCTGTCCCTTTTTCTTTTTTCCCTTCTTCACCATTCTTCCCTCACCTGTCACCTGTTCCTCTTTTCTTTCTTTCCTCATTCTTCCGCATCCCATCCCCTGTCCCCCCTTTCCTCCTTTCTTTCTATCCCTGTCTCCCTTTTTCTCCTTTTCTTTCCACCCCTGTCCCCCCTTTCCCCTTCTTCCCTCCATTCTCTGTTCCCCCTTTCCTTCTCCCTGCTTTTCCAGCTTTGTACCTGGTCCCCCATTTCCCTTGTCTTCTTCACCTGTCCCCCTTTCTTTCTTTCCCTTTGCTTAATCCCCTGCCCCCTCTTTCTCCCTTTCCCCTTTCTTCCCCTCTTATGTCCCTGCTTTGCCCCTTATTTTCCCCCCTTGTTCCCCCTTTCTCCTACAGGTCTTCTATCCATCCTTTCTGCCTCTTCCCCCCCGACCCATGTCCTCTGTCCCCCCTTCCATCTTTTCATTTCCCCCCAACATATCCCCTTTCCCCATTCTTCCTGTTACCCCATTCTCCCTTTTTGTCATTCTCCCCTGTCCCCTTTCCCATTTCTTCCCACTGTCCTCTGTACCCCCCTCCCCGTTTATTCACCCCCTGTGGCCCCTTCCTGCCTTTCTTGACCCCCTGACACCCTTTCCCTGTCTTTTTTACACCCCTTTTTCTCTCCCCTTCCCCCCCCGCCTTTCTCCCCTGTACCCCTCATTGGGTTAAGAGGCAAAGTAGTTTTGGCAGAAAATAAACCACCTTGCATTATAACACTCCTCACTGAGATCGGAGGCTAGGTGCGGCTAGGTTTAAAGTCTGAGTGATGCTCAATTCACCACTATCAGTCCAGTTGTGTTTAATATATTAAACTGTTCCAATTCTGGATACACTAATAACGGACTGCACCTTCAGTCTAGTCGTGCTCATGAACTAACACAGCCACTCTCCAGTCTTTGGTTGTGTTCAATGAGAAACCAAAACGACTAGCGGTTTATTTATTTAAACCGCACCGACAGTGCGGTTTATTTAAGCAGCAGATATATAGGTTCTTATGGATTGCTGGCGATACACACACTGTCTGCAAAGCACATGCAAATGAAAGTATTGTTAATTATACAAAATGCATGACAAAGTTATAAACTGTCTATAAACGTAGGAAACAGAGTCTTCAGAGAGATTTCTAAGTTTCCTGATGAAGCACTCTGTATAGTCTACGTCTTACCCACAGTCGTCCCTATGGGGAGGAAGAAAGTCTCAGTCCGTCAACCGGTCCCGGAAGTCAAAGGCAGTCTGTGTTGGAGTCCTCCTTGACTTGTTCACGATGGTGTCTTCCCTGATATTCCCCCTTCCTTGGCCTATTTTTATACTATATTTTACCTTCAAGGTGGAGTTTGAGTGACTCTCGTCATAAATACCTTTATTATGATTGGTGTAAAATTATATCGCCTCACATTTAAAGGTATAGTTTGTGAAAAATTCAGTGCGCAGACTCAAGGAGGAGCGGTTGCACCTTGGAGGTGGGTAGCCTTTGGGATGGAGGTGTGTTTTGGTATTATAATGACATTATAATGAGCAAAGTTCGTACAAAGGACAGCATTTTGTCAAAATTTGACAGACTGTTGGCTCAGGGTAGTAAGCACACAGCTTATCAGTTCCATAGGACCACCTCAGTCCCGTATCTGCTGCATTATCACAGAGCTTGGCTGTAGAATCTCCTCCCTACTGCATCCTCCGTGTTCCTTCATAAGCAATATTGTACAGGGACCTGCAGATGTAGTGGATTCTTCGCATACTAGCTGCAGCTGTATTCTACCCGAGAAACTTTTTGATTTTATACCTTTCCTTCATGTGTGAACAGCACCATATTTTTGATCATTTTAGTAATTATTCCACACCCCTTATTCCCCTCCCCTTTCTGCTGATTTCCCTTTGTTCTCCCCCATCCTCTCTCCACTTCCTTCTTTCATTATTCTTCCCCCTGTCCTGTCCTCCCTTTCTGCCTTTTTTTTACCCCCATCTACTGTCCCACCTTTCCTTCTTTTTCCATTATTCTTCCCCTTTCCCCCATTTCCTTATTTCTTTCCCACTGTTGTCTCTTGCCATCTTTCTGTCCCCCCTTTCTTCCAGTCCCTTTCTGCTTTCCATGTTTTTCCCCTTAGTCTCATGTCCCCCTTTCCCCTTTCTTCCCTTCCCTGTCATCTGTCCCTTCTTTCCCCATTCTTCCCCTCCCTATCCTGTCCCCCTTTTCCACGTTGTGCCACCTCTCTCACCCCTGTTCCCTATTCACTCTTTCTGACTTTCTTTCCTGTCCTTTCCCCCCTTTCTATTCCCCCCCTCCATTTACTTTCACCATTCTTTCCCTTGGTTCCCTGTCCCCTCTTTCCCCCTTTCCCCTATATTTGCTCCTCCTACGTCACCCCTTTCTTTCAGCTTCCCCTGTCCCCCTTGTTCTGGTCCGTACCCTGTCCCTCTCTCCCCTCATCCCCCAACTCCCCTTTCTTCCTCTTCCCCCTTCACCCACCTCCTTCCTTCCCTTTTCTCCTTCCTATTCCACTATCTCTTTTCGTCCCCTTTCTGCTTTCTTACTTCTCCTTTTACCATTTCAATGCCCTTTTCCTTTCTTCCTTCCCATTTACCCTGTTTTCTTCTCCTTTCCCCCTCCTATTCCCCTATTGCCTGTCCTCTTTCCCTTTCACCTTTCCAATTTCCTGTTTTCTATTTTCCCTTTCCTTTTTTCCAGGTCCCTTTTCACCTTCCCCTCTCTCCTTTCCCCATTACCCTTCCTATTCCTGTCCCATTTCCCTTTCCCTCTTCCACCATCACCTCTTGTCTTCCCATTTCTGTATTCTTATTACCCTATTCCCTTGTCACCCATGCCCTTCTTTCCCTTTTCCCTCTCAGCAAGTCGCTTTAGGTAGCGATATGGATTGCAGCATCAGGAATCCCACCAGCCCGGCCCCTCCCTCTCCCCCCCCCCCAAAAAAAAGTTAAACCATATGGGGGAATCTCTTATTTTGATGAGTTTCTTTTTTTGCTAAACAAAACTCTAAAGAAAGTTAAAATCGTACAATTTATAAACCAACTTGCATTGTTTAAATTGCAGCTCCCATATGTCTGTAGCGTACAATGTATTAGGTGTACTTAAGGAGTTAGGTAGTTGTTCTGTATCTTTACTAAGAGAGGTAATTAATTGCAATGGGCTTTTTTTCGCCCCCGATATTTTGACAAAGTGCTCTGAAGTGCTTTATTTCTGTCTCACTTTCAGTGGCACATTTCCCCAGCAGTCCAGTAGCATCTCTCTTGGGCAATGCAGATGGCCAGATGTCCCTCCTCATTGTGTAACACACAAAAATCCCTATTCAAATTATAACCATGTATTTTGGAGATAGATAGTTTAATGATATCAACTCACAGCTGTGCAAGTTAAATGAATGACAAAGGAAAGCCAAGTACTTTTATAGCGTATTTTTATTGCCTGTATATAAACAGAGGCACATCCTTCCAGCAAAAGGGAAGGGACAAGGCATCCTTTTCTTTTAGTTCTTGCGAACATTTCTTGAGCCCAGTTGCTTTTTAAATTTCTTCCTACCTTTACCTCTCTGTGTCTCCCCAACCTAATTTTAGCTTCTCACCCATGTTTCTTGTACCCTGTCGCTTTTCATCATTGTCTTCCTACATCTGCCTCTCCGCAGTTCCATGTACCTGTTTTAATTCTTGCGTATGATTCTTGTATCCTGTTGCTTTCAAAATTTTGTCTCCCACTAGCCATCTCTCTATCTATAATTCCCAGTTCTTCCCTCTCTGTCCTGCACCTCGCCACTTTTTACGCTTTCTTTTTACATAGCCTTGTCCCTATTTGTTAGTTCTTGCCTATGTTTCTTGTACCTTGTCGCTTTTCAAAATTCTTTTTCAACATCTACCTCTGTCTTGCTTCCTGATTCTATTTTCTATTTCTTGCCTTTGCTTCTTTTTCACGGTCCCTGTAGAATTTTCCCCTGCCCCTTGTCTCATCTCTGTCTTCTTGTCCTGCTGGTCCCTTCCACCTCTCTCTCCTGCTCCCTGTCTCTCATATATTCTTCCATCTGTCTGTCCCTGGTTTGTTTTGCACAGTCTCTCCTCTTGCTGCATCGCAGTCCTGCTTCCCACTCCTCTCTTGTTTGTGGCATCCCGTTTCCTGGCTTCCTGTCCGACACCTCTTCTCTATGTCCCTCTGTCCTTCCTCCTGCTGTTTCCTTCCCTTTTGTCCCTCTGTCCTGCCGCCTTTGGGCGCTGAGCCTCGTAGCCAACTCACTGCCAGGATTTCCTAGGCACGTTAAGGAATAAACACTTCCTGCCTCCTCTGTGCCCCTGGATGCACTTGCTGCCCCCAGGGTGCAGAGCTCATTGCTGGGGACAGGCTCAGGGGAGGGGGTGATGTGCTGTGGGGCTTTGGCAATGGCCCCTTTTCCCAGTGGGCTCCAGCTGGGGCTGAGGCAGCCCAGGTGAGACCCATGAGGTGAGGATGGGCTGGTCCAGGCTCAGGTTCAGCCAGTGAGGCTGAGGATGGAGCTGGCTCTGCTGTGCTGAGGGGCCTGCCTGGGCATGGGCATGGCTGCCTGCTGGAGCTGGCTGAAGAGTGACACAAAGGGGGTTCCACAGGCATGTGCCTCCAGCAAGGAACAGACGGTCCCCACGGCGAGGAAGGATCCCTCCCAGCCATCCCCGACAGAGCACGCCACCGGCACAGAGCATCAGGAGCTCACTGCCTCCATTGTCTGCACATGTGAGACACTGTGCCTCTGGGATGCCTCACAGGAGAAGAGCATTGGGGCACCCACCACCCACTCATAGGCAGGCAAGGGTCAGGCTGCCAGCACCACTGAGGAAGAAGGGGCAGAGAGAGAAGCCTCTGGGCTGTGAAGGTTTCCCACCTGCGCCAGGAGCTGCGGTGAGTCACCTGCCCTCTCATGTGTGTCCAGGCCCTTCCCTGCCACGCTTCTCCTGATCTCTGCCTGCGTCCTTGCCTGTCCCAGGCTTTGGCTCCCCAAAAGTTTTTGCTCCTCTGCCAATGCCACCCTGTACTCCGTCCCCTTCTCTGTTTCCTTTCTGCGAGTCTGCCTTCCCAGCTCCCCATGTGCTATTATTTCATTCTTCCCACACTGCCTTCTTCATTATTGCTTGTGAAAATTGCATTTGTAAGTCTCTCTCTACCCAGTGAGCCATCTCTTTTTCCAGTGCCTCCCTCTGCTCCACCCCCCATCCCTCTTCCATTGTCCTCTGCCTGTGGCTATTGATCCAACTCCATCTCCTGCTATTTAACTTCCTACCTACCTGTATGGACAGTACCCTGTTGCTTTCCAAATTTTTTTTCTGTGTCTCCATTTACCCAGATTACCGTCTGTGGTTTTTAATTCTTCTTGCCTGTCCTCTACTTTGTTACTTTTAACATTTTGTTTCACTGTCTTTATTTATTCAGTTTGCTGACCCTATTTTTTCCCCTCTTTTCTTAATCAGTTTGTTTTTTAAATTTTCTTACTATGTCAACTTTTATCTAGTTTGCCAACCTCGCCTTTTTATTTTTCCTGTCTTTCTCTTACCACCTCACTTTAAAAATTGTCTGTCTACTTTTATGAAGCTGCCAATATCAATTTTTGTTTGGTCTGTATCAGTCTTGTACTTCATTGCCTGTAAACATTTTTATTTAGTTTGCTGTGCCTATGGTTTTTTTTTCCTTTCTTTTCATAACCGCTCTTGCTTTTAAAAGGTTCTTTCTGTCTACTTTTATCTCATTCACTGGGTATATTTTTATTTTTTTTTCCTTATTTCATTAATGCAGAGGCTTTTTTAAATTTTCTATCTACATCTCCATTGTACTTTGCTGTCCATATTTCCTAATTATTTCCTTTTGTTTCCCCAATCCCCATCACTTCTTAAATTACTTACTTTTATCCTGTTTGTCTTTATTGCTTATCTTTTCTTTTAATTATTTCTTGTGTTTCCTTACTGCTGTCACATTTAAAATTTTCTTTCTACATCTGTTTTTGTTTGCCATCCCTATTTTGTAATATTTCTCTTTATTTACCCTACCAGCTAGCACTTTTTAAGTGTTCTTGCTATGCCTACTTTTATTCCCTTTGCTGTCATTTTAAAATTATTTATTCTTTCCTTAGTGCTGTTGCTTTTTAATTTTTCCTATGTCTCCAATTTAGTTTGCTGCTGTTATGTTGTAATTTGTTTCCTTGCTTCTTTAATCACAGATGCTCTTAAGATTTTCTGTCTACATGTATCTCCTTTGCTGTCTTTATTTTTAATTATTTCTCGTCTTTCCTTAGTGCCTTTTGTTTTTCAATTTTCTTTCTATGTGTTTTAAGTTCACTGTTTCTATTTTTTAATTTTTTCCTTATTTTCTTAATCCCTGTTACTTACATAATTTTATGTTTGAGCTCTTTCCCTCAGAAACCTGTCCTTGGGTTTGTTTGTGCCTCAGAGCCGTTATCATCCTCTGTGCCATCTAGGATGCTTCCATTTGGTCCCTGGCCTCCTGAGGACATCTGTACTCCATTGCAATCCCCCCCAGACTTCCTCCTCATGTCCCTGTACCTTCTTCGGTCTCTCTGGCCCATTCAGGACCCCTCCTGTGGTGTCACGACAGCTATAGATGTCTTCAAGGTTGCCCTTAGCACATCTTCAGCTTTGTTGTGGACCTCGCACACCCCTCTCCTTCCCTCAGAAGGCTTCCCGACTCCATATCTGTGACCTGGTGTCAGTCACTGAAGTTTTGCTTAGCATAAGTACCTAGACCAGCAAAGCCTTACCTGCAAGATGTAACCTAGCAACATAGCAAACTTTGGCTGAACTGCTTCTTAGTCCAAGAAGGATGGATAGTAGTTTTGTTTTACTTTGATACACTGAAACTTAACTAACACAATGAAATTGTATAAGTAACATTAATGAAGATTATATGCTTAACATTATGAATTACAGTGACCGTTATGACCAAAGGAAAGGGAACTCTAATTCTTGGAAATGAAGAAAGGGACCATTCTATCCCGAGTCAGCAGAAGGAGGATAAAATATAGGTGCAGATGTGACAAAGAGGTCACAAAACCAGGTCAGAAGGTAAAAGCATTTGCACCAAAACTCCAGTCATCGAAGAGGACACTTAATGGCTGAACAATTTTATCAGAGATGAGACACATGCTTGTCACGTGAACAGGGGCACAAATAGCTTATGTCATAGATTGTGAGGCTTTACAAAGCACAGGAAAAGTATTGTGGGGGTCCCTATTCTGAGGTACCCAGCTCAAGCCATATTAAACCGACTCTGTGACAGAACCCAGGTCCAAACTGGTCTTTACAGTCGGAGGCTAAGACTGGATCCAGCCACACCTGGACTCCTCTCTGAGATGGAGTTTAGAAAGCAAGGGGGTCCAGTCTGAACCTCACCACTCAGTGGGAGGGTCTTCCCGCACTCTTCTTCAACACCCAGCACAGTTCTTCTGTCCTCTCCTCCTTCTAGCCATGCCTCTATTAGTTCCCTGGCCTCCAAGGCAATGTTTACTCAGTTCAGATCCCCCCTGGATTTAGTCATTACGGTCCCTATCATTTTTCTGTCTCTCTGGCTCCATCAGGACTTTTCTGCTCCTGGTCACGATGCCCCCCAGAAGTTACCTGGCACTCCACATCCGTCTCGTAGCATTTTAGGTGGGCCCGCCTTTGAGTTGTAGAGCTTTCGTTTGTTCCTCTACGCTACGTAGGATTTCTGTGTTCAGTCCCCGGCCACCCGGGAACATCCATACTCCCCTCAGATGATCATCCGAGTTCCTCCTTGTCCTACCCCAGCCTTCTTTTGTCTACCAGCCCCCCTCAACGCTCCTCTCTTCACCCTTATGAAGTTTCCTGAGACCTTCCTCAAACTCCACAGCCTCTCATAGAATTTTATCTCCCTATCTCTTTTGTTCCATCAGAGCCTCCCGTCTTTCTCCGTTTGGTTCCTCTCTCACTCATTCATGTAGTTTGCCCAGACCCCCTCCCAAGACTCCTAAGCCCTCACTGCGTCTCTGAGCCTTCTTTTCCTACCGTGCCCCCTCATAGTGCCTCTGCTCTTTAAAGCCATGTCCTCCAAGTCCTTTCTCATACTCCACAGCACACTCAGCACTTCAGCTCCCTTTTGATTTTGTTTTTTTTGCGCTCTTCAGAGTGCCCTTAACTTCCTCTTTGCTGTTTAGGATGCCTTCATTCTGTCTCCAGCTCCCTGACATCATCTGTACTTTGTCAAAATCCCATTCACAGTTCTGCCTTGTTATCTCTGAGGCTTATTTGGTCTCTCAGGTGGGGACTCCCCTACTCCCATTGCCAAGCTCTCATGAGACATTCCCTATGCTACAGAACCCTGTTTTAGTCCCGGAGTGCACTTTGAACCCCTCTTTTCCCCTCAGAACCTTTCTAGAGTCCGCAACCATTAACCCCATCAGTCTTCTGGTCCTCTCATCTTTTTGGTGCACCTGCAGTCTGTCCCCTGAGGACAACCGTACTTTGCTTGATTCCCTTTTGAGCTCGTCGTATCCCAAGACATCTTTGGTTTCTCTGGCCCCTTTAGCCTCTCATTTTGCCAGAACCTTTTCCAAAGTCATCTCTGTGCTCTAGAGCAGTCTGTTCCATTTCTGCGTTACGGTATGTTTCTATTTTGTATATGGTACCCTAACAATGTCTATCATAGGCTCAGATCCTCTCTTAGCCTTCATCTACTTTTATCAATATATCTGCCATGATTATTTTTGCTGCCTTTTACAACTTATTTTTGTTCTAGCTACTTAGATGTTAATCAGTGTGCTTTATGCAGTTTCAGGTACATTACTTGTATTTCCATGCTTTTTTTGTTGCTTTCTGTCTTTTGGGACTCAAGTAGTGCTGTAAGTAAATAAGTTAAAAAGAGATCATCAATATGACTAAGTTGCCAATAATTTATAGTAAATAACTTATTTTGCAGAGGAACATGTTGTTGAGAATGTTTTCTCACAAAATCTGATTTTATTTTGTCATTCACTCCCATCCACAATGCAGTTCTGGCAGAAGCTCAGCAGTACACATAGTCTTACAATAACAAAGAATAAGCCCATAATAGCATGTTGGGATTTTTTTTTTTAGAGGATACTCAAGTACATAAACTTTGTTATTTTTTTCTATCTATGTTCCACAAAAAAATAATCTAATTGCCTACCTGGTCATGTTGTTGATGCAATAGATAGAGTTATAGTAAAACAGCAGGTATCATTTTTTCTAGAAAAGGTCACTCTCCCTCTTTGCCACTTCACACCCAGTAAACTTAAAGCAAATAACAAAACCTGCTGCTCTTCCAGCAGCTTTTATGCTTCTGGGGGTTGGCCCCACCCTTTCCCCAGGAGATTGTGGGAAGGGAAGTGGGCGGGGCCTGAGGGCAGTGGGTGGGGCCCAGGGTATATGAACCACAGCCTCGGCTCAGGAGCTCATTGTGCTTCTGGGCTTCTCTAGGGTCAGAGCTCTGTGGCCTGTTAAGCAAAGTGCAGCTTTGGAGCTTGTTCAGCTGTTTGGGTAGTTCTTTTTTAATATTAAGACTAATATAAGTAAGAAATTAGAGGTAAGGCTTTTCAGCTAATGTAAGGCTTGATGCCATGTATAGTAGAAAATGCACTCATATGTTACTTTTCTTGTATGGGTTTTTTTTTTCAGATCAGTGGTTTCACAATGAATATTTGGTGTGGCTAGGTGGTTTAATAGTATGTCTCTTTTTTTATTTCAGGTGCTGTGTGTCTTACTGTAATTCCTCACTTTATTGAAGATGGTATTCTAGTTTTTTCTCTAGTTTTGTGCTACACTCTGTAAGCAGATGTTCTTATTACCCTTAATTGGGCCAGTTATAAGATTATTGAATAGGAGTTAGGGTGAATATCTTTTATGTGTTTATATATGGGATTTTAGTGCTTTGCAGAAGTGGCAGGGATGTAAGGCATATTGCCTTTCAGGGTATGGGACAGCTCATTGTCTTCCCTGATGGTACGCAGAGTATCACAGTGGTCCTAGAGCCTTTGCAGATTGCAGCAGGCCACTGGTAGGTCACATCAGGGCTTCACTGACTTTCCGGGTCTGTAGCAGAGCCCAGAGTCTGTAGGAAGACATAATATAGGAGGTGACTGCTGAATGCAGGGCAGGGTGCAGTAGAGCAGCTCCTGAGGAGTGACTGATGCAGGGGGTTCAAGCTGGCCAACGGAGGGCAGGAGTTGTCAGGAAGAAGTGGTGTTTTTTTCCTGATGGCTCAGGAGAAAGGGTTTCTAAAGTTTTGGTGCCGGGGGATGGCTGGGAAAGGGAGGTGGGTTCACAATTCTGTCTTAGACAGGTTTTGCAGTTGGGTTTGGGTGTTGATGGGGTCTGGTGTGTTCTAGCACCTCACACTTGAGGTGAGCCAGATAGTAGTGAGGAGGAGCACAGAACTGGTGATTTCACAGAAGCGCATTGGTAACGTTGTGTCTCTTGGTATCTTAGGTGCTGTGAATCATAGAATCATAGGGTTGGAAGGGACCTCTGGAGATCATCTAGTCCAACCCCCCTGCCAGAGCAGGGTCACCTAGAGCAGGTTACACAGGAACGCGTCCAGGCGGGTTTTGAATGTCTCCAGAGTTGGAGACTCCACCACCTCTCTGGGCAGCCTGTTCCAGTGCTCTGTCACCCTCAGGGTAAAGAAGTTCCTCCTCATGTTTAGGTGGAACTTCCTATGTTCAAGTTTGTGCCCATTGCCTCTTGTCCTGTCCCCGGGCACCACTGAAAAGAGCCTGGCCCCATCCTCCTGACACCCACCCTTTAAGTATTTATAAGCGTTGATAAGGTCACCCCTCAGCCGTCTTTTTTCCAGACTGAAGAGACCCAAATCCCAAATCCCTCAGCCTTTCAATATCAAACCAGTCAGCTGGATGCAGCTCAATATTTCCATAACACCAAAATTCTTCTTCCTGAGCAGGCCAGCAGAATTCCTCGGCGTTCATGAGGCTGAGGGTGTCGTGGAAGAGGTTGGTTTCTCCTCTCAGGATGATTATTGCTGGTGTGGGTGCTGCTTTTGGGATAACTTTTTTTTCTTTTCCTTTTGCAGAGGAAGAGGAGGAAGCTGGTGACCACAGGAATGTATTGGATGGCTGTTTTCTGTGGACTGCCTCAAGGATGGATTCGGACCCCTGGCCCTCCACAAGCTAAGTTGAGAGACTGGTGCCCGAGAGGGGAAAAGGTTGAGAATTGCAAAAAGGTGCCTTTGCAGTTGGCATAGGGGAGAGGTTTGTCCTGGAGCGCAGTCTCCTTTAGGCACGTAAGGGATATGGTTTACTGTTTGGCATTCCCGGGCAGGGCGGTTCCAGCCTGTGTGTGGTGCTGTGTCTTTTGTGTGGTCTGTGTTCTGTCTTAGACCTTTCTCGGATCTCGAGGTCATCTTTAAGCTCCAGGAGCATGGCATGGCGCCTCAGGCGCCATCCCTAAAGTCTTGAACACCTGCACCCATGGGCATAGCACCATTCGGCTGCTGGTCTTTCGTTAGAAGCTTAAAGCTCGCATCGGTCTTGCATCTTGGAAGTTTCTGGATGGCCCACTTCCACGACTGGGACTTCTTCCCTACGTCATTACGTTCTTAAGTCTTGAAGCCAGGCTTCCTGCACATACATCTTATCGGTCTTGACAGTCCCTCCTTATCACAGACGATGACGTTCTACACTTTGTTTCGGGGGCTTCCATAGAACCTCTTCACATCACCACCACGGTCTCCAGGTCTTCTTGCCCGATGGTGACTTCGATCCAGGTGTCATCCTTCTTGCTGAGAGTTTTCTCTCATCCTTGAGGCATGTTGGTTTTGGCATTCTGTGTAGTCTTGGTCTGTGATTATGTGTGTCTCTGGCTTGCAACCCTCCTGCCCAGGTGTGCAGAGCTCAGGGCAGGCAGAATAGTGACATGAGTCTATAGTTAGTATGTGGATCTGAGACTGAGGCAAAGGTTGGGTAGTCATCTGGAATTGATTAGCTCTCAGTAGGTTGGGTGCGTGGGTGTTTCATTAGTGGGTGTTGGCATAAGCAGAGCCAAGTCAGAGATGCTGTTCACAGTTAGCAAAGGAGATACTACCTCAAAGATGTTTAGGCTGCTTTGTGTGGGGTGTAATTTTGTGGGCTTATTTTTTTTTTGATGGCAGGCTGTAGTTGGATCTAGTGGAACAGTGTTACAAAGTAGAAACAAGACCTTTGGAAATAAGCTATTGCTCTGCATCAGGGTAATGTTTGATATTTTTTTCTCTTTTTAGATGCGGAGAGACGAGATGTGCAGGGTGATGCAGGGGAGCCGAGAGGAGCGCTGTACGGAGGTGGCTCGGCATGTGGTATTAGAGGGAAGATGTGAGTGGCGCCTCTATGAATACAACTGGGTACTTTTTTTTTTTTCACGTGAATGTGAGGTTGCATAGCCATGTGTGAGTGTGCTGGACTGAGGTACAGCAGAACCAGTTTTCCTTTCAGTAATTTTACTTTTCGGGTAAGTCTCTTCTAAGTAACTGAATCCTCTGAAGATAATGATGTATTTTTCAGGTAGTATCCACTTCCAGAGTGCTAAGACCTTATATTTACACTTAATGCCCAGGGATGCTATGCAGAGAGTTTTTTGCTTATACTTATTGCTGTAACAACCTGTGTCAGGTAACTGTGTGCGCCATGTTGGAGGGTCGGAAGCGCGTAGAGGGGTCGCACCCACGGTGAAGAGTGGACAGGACTGGTGACCCCAATCCGACTGATGGGGTATGCCATCCCGTCCTCACCACGCTCCATATAAAAGCTTGAGGGATCAAAGGGGTCGGTACCTTTCCTTCAATGTCCGGCGTCCGAGGACCCCTCTGTCCGTTCGTCATCATTTCATCCCGATCCATGCTTTTGCGCAACCAGATCTGGACTCCAGTTTCCATCCGTTGCTGACTCCAGTATCGGACTTTCCCCATGCCTGCCAGTGAAGCGATGGTCATCCTGGGAGCTTGGTACCGTGTTGTTTATATACTGTATATATTTCCTTCTTTTCTTCCTAATGTTATCTTTTGTTGGTATTATTTTTCTGTTAATATTTCATTACGGTTCAGTTTCTTTTTCAATCCATAAATCCCACTCATTCATTTCTCCCTTGGGAGAGAAGTTAAAAGGGAGCATCTGTCTCTTGTTTTAATGCCCAGCCTAAACTGTGACAGCAATGACAGGTAGGACACCCGAGCGGAGTTGGCCGAGGTGACTGGCAGCCCAAGGTGTCAGTTCTTTCTCAGCTGCTGTATTACAGGCAGGGTACAAGGCTCTGCTTGTGCTCTGACTGTCGGTCCTATCCAGAATACAGTTCTGGCAGAAGTTGGGTTATATGCTTGGTCTTGCTAGAAGTGCTGTATGACCCATTGTGGGGTTTCTTTTATGAGGAAGCTAAAGCATGTTGAGTCTTGATAAAAATATTGTTATTGCGCTTAATGATCTTCTTGCCTATGTAGGTTAGCATGACATGTATCTCTTTCTATCTATGCCCCGCAAAAGTTTAATTACAGTTTACTTCTCTACCCAGTCCCATTGCTGACACAGTGATGTAGCTGTAGTAAAAGAGCACGTATTGTCCGTTCCTCTAAGGGTCACTTTCTCCGTTTTGGTGTTTTGCACAATCTTCAGGCCTGTGAGAAAAGGAGCAGCCGCTTCTCTGGCAGACTTTATGCCTTGTGGAGGTTGACCCGGCCCCTTTCCCTGGCAATGGTGGGAGGGGGAGTGGGTGGGCCCCGGGGTACATGAACCACAGCCTCTGCTGGGGCAGCTCATTCTGCCACCGGGCTTCTCCAGGGTTAGAGCTCCACCGGTCCTTCAGTCGATTGCAGCTTTGGAGGCGGCTCAGCTCCTTGGGCGGAGATGTGATCCCATTTAGAGAATAGCAGGTATGAAGCTGGAGGTGGTAAGACCTTGAGGACCAGGTGAGGTTTGGCAGTGTGTATAGTAGAGAGCGGCCTTGTGTGCTGGTTCTCTTCCTTGTGTTTTTTCAGGTCAGTCATATTGTAATGAGTGTTCAGAGGCAGTGAGATGGTTTAACAGTATGGTTTTCTTTATTCTAGGTGCGGTGTGTTTTCCTGGAATCCCTGACTGTATTGAAGATGGAACTTTTTTTTTTTTTCCACGGGTTTTGCTGTATCCCAGGTAAGATGCCAATAGAATTTGTCTCAGTCGGGCAGATGATGAGATTACTTTGCAGGGATTGGGCGAGCATCCTGTCTGCAGTCATAGATGGAGCTTTCGCATTTCTCAGGAAAGGAAGAGGGACGTAAGGTATAATGTCTTTCAGGGTGTGCGATGGCATGTCGCCTTCCCCCACAGCGTGCAGGGTATGGCATTCAGGAGGCTGACGGTGTTGTGGAGGAGGCATCTCCTCTCAGGCTGCTTATTGCTTGTGCTGTTGCTGCTTTTAGGATTTTTTTTTCTTCTTGCAGAGGGAAGAGGAGGAAGCTGGTGACTGTAGGAATGTATCGGATGGCTGGTTTTTGTGGACTGCGTCAAGGATGGATTTGGATGCCACCCGGGCATCCAAAAGTTAAGTAGATAGTCAGGCACTGGAGAGGAGGGGCCGAGGTGGACAATTGCAAAATGAGGTCTTTGACGTTAGTGTAGTGGCGAGGGCTGTCCCGGGGCACAGTCGTATTTGGGAAGGTAAAGGATGTGGCTTACTGTTCAGCGTCCTGCTAGCGCGTCCCGGGCAGGGCAGTTCCAGCCTGTGTGTGTTGTCGTGTCGTTTGTGTGGTCCGTGTTCTGCATCTTAGCCTTTCTTGCCTCTCGAGGTCAGCTTTAAGCTCAATGAGCACGGTGTGAGGACTCGGGCATCATCCTTAGGGTCTCGAATGCTCGGATCCATGGGCATATCAGCATTCAGCTGCTGCTCTTCTTGCATTAGAAGCTTTAGGCGTGCATCGGTCTTGCGTCTCAGAAGTTTCCAGACGGCCCAGTTCCGTGACTGGGACTTCTTCCCTGCATCGTTATGTTCTTAGGTCTTGAAGACAGGCTTCCTGCGCATACATCTTGTCGGGCTCGACAATCCCTTCTTATCAGGTACCGCCATGTTCTACACTTTGTTTCAGGGGGTTCCGTAGAGCCTCTTCATGTCATCACCACCACAGTCCCACAGTTCTTCTTGTCCGATGGTGACTTTGGTCCCGGTGTCATCCTTCTTGCTGAGAGTTTTCTCTTGTCTTTTCAGGCGTGTCTTTCATGGTGTTCTTCATAGTGTTGGTCTACGACTGTGTGTGTTTGGTGTGGGGCTGCCCTGCCCAGGTGCGTAGCGTCTGGGGTAGGCAGAATCACGATGAGAGTCTGTAGTGAATATGAGGATCTGTCTAGACCCAGGCAAAGGTTGCGTAGTCGTCTCGAATCGATTAGCTCTCGGGAGACTGCATGGATGGGTGTTTCATTAACGGGTGCTGGCATAAGCGGAGCTAATTTGGAGAGGGTGTTCATGGTTAGTGAAGGAGACAGTATCTCAAAGACAGTAAGGCTGCTTTCTGTGGGGTATAATTTTTGTGGGCTTATTTTTTTTTTTTGGATGGCACTTGGACTTAGGTGAACTCAGTTGGACTTAGGTGAACAGGGTTCTTAAGTGCAAACAAGACCTTTAGAATTAAGCTACTGCTCCGCATTAGGGTAATGTTTGATATTGGTGTTTTTTTTCAGATGCAGAGAGATGAGATGGACAGGGCGATGCAGAGGAGCCGACAGGAGTGCAGTACAAAAGTGGCTCGGCACGAGGTAATAAAGGGAAGATGTGACCGGCGGCTCCATGAATACATTTGGCCACTTCTTTTATTCATGTGAATGTGAGTTTGCGTAGCCATGTGCTAATGTGCTGGACTGAGGTACAACAGAACCAGTGTTGTTTTCAGTCACTTTGCTTTGCAGGTAAGTCTCTTCCAACGAACTCAATTCTCTAAAGGTAATGACGTATTTTTCAGGTAGTATCTGCCTGCAGAGTGCCAAAACCTTGTATTTACACTTAATGCGAAGGGATGCGGTGTGAAGAGGCTCTTGCTTATACTTATTGCTGTAACAGCGCAGCTCAGCTAACTTTTATATATGCTCCGTTGGAGGGTCGGAAGCAGAAAAGCGTAGAGGGGTCGCATCCACGGTGAAGAGTAGACGGGACCGGTGACCCGAATCTGACCGATGGGGTATTGCATCCCATTGTCATCATGCTCAGTATAAAAGCGGAGGCATCGAAGGGGTCAGTATTTTTCCTTCAGCGGCCGGCATCCGAGGACTCCTCTGTCCAACAGGGTTTGATCCTGATTCGTGCATTTATGCAACCAGATCCAGAATCCGGTTCCAATCTGTCATCGAGTCCGGTCTCGGACTCTGCCCGTGCCTGACAGTGAACCGATGGTCGTCCTGGGAGCTCCATACTGGGTTGTGCATATATTTTCTCTCTGCTACTATTTTCCTGTTACTGTTGTCTTTCCTCGGTATTACTTCTCTGTTTATGTTTCATTACGAAAGAGTTCAGTTTCTCTTTCAGTTCCTAAGTCTCCCTCGCATTCTTTCCTTCCTCAGGAGAGAAGTTAAAAGAGAGCATCTGTCACTTGTTTTAATGCCCAGCCTAAACTGTGACAGCAGCGGCGGTTAAGGCACTGGAGCGGACTCGGCCAAGGAGAGTGGCAGCCTAGAGCATCGGTTCTTTCTCAGCTGCTGTATTACAGGCGGCGCACAAGCCTCTGCTTGCGCTCTTTCTGTCGGTCCTATCCAGAACGTAGTTCTGGCAGAAGTCGGGTAATACGTGGGGTCTCGTTAGAAGTGATTTATGACCCCGCTAACATTGTGGGTTTTCTTTTACAAGGAAACTGAAGACATTGTGTTTTCTTTACAGGCATGGTTATCGGGCTTAATGATCTACTTGCTTATGGAGGTTGGGATGATGTCTTTCTGTCTACGCCCTGCAAAAGTTTAATTAAGCTTACTTACCTACCGGTCCCTGTTGCTGACACAATCGACGTAGTTGTAATAAAAGAGCACGTATTGTCTGTTCCTCTAAGGGTCGCTTTCTCCGTTTTGGTGGTTTGAGTGCTGTAACTTTCAGGCCTGTGAGAAAAGGAGCAGCTGCTCCTCTGGCAGGCTCTATGCCTTCTGGCAGTCAGCCTGGCCCCTCTCCCAGGTGATGGTGGGAAGGGCGGTGGGTGGTGCCCAGGGTATATAAACCACAGCTTCTGCTGGGGCAGCTCATTCTGCTGCCAGGCGCCTCCAGGGTCAGAGCTCCGCTGGTCTTTCTGTCGTTGGCAGCTTTGGAGGTGGCTCAGCTCCTTGGGTGGAGATGTTATCCCATTTAGAGAATTGCAGGTAAGAAGTTGGAGGTGGTAATACCTTAAGGACCAGGTGAGGTTTTGTAGCAGGTATAGTAGAGAGGGGTGTTGTATGCTGCTTCTCTTCCTTGTGTTTTTCCAGGTCAGTCATGTTGTAATGAGTGTTTTGGGGGTGGTGAGATGGTTTAAGGGTAAAGTTTTCTCTTTTCCAGGCATGGCGCATTTTCCTGGAATCCCTGGCTGTATTGAAGATGGACCTTTCTTGGGGAGGTTTTTTTTTTCCACCGGCTTTGCCGTATCCCGGGTAAGACACCAATAGAATTTTTCTCAATTGGGCAAATGATGAGATTACTACGCAGGGACCGGGTGAGCATCTTGTCTGCAGCCGTAGATGGAGTTTTCGCATTTCACAGGAAAGCAGCAGGGCCGTAAGGTATAACGTCTTTCAGGCTGTGGGGCGCCTGCTCACTTTCCCCCACAGTACGCAGGGTACCGCCATGTCCCTGGAGCCTTTGCGGCTTGCGGCAGGCCCCTGCTGTAGGTTGGGTCAGGGCTTCGCTGACTCTGTGGGTCTGTAGCAGAGCCCGGAGTCCGTGGGAAGACGGAAGATAGGAGTTGATGGTGTGGCGGTTTGGCAGAAGCGCAGTGGTAATGTTGTGTTTCTTGGCCTCTTAGGTGCTGTGAATAACTATCACCGCAGCCTCGGACTCCAGAATCGGTGCGGAGCGGGCAAGCAGAATGCCACGGCATTCGTGAGGCTGAGGGTGTTGTGGAAGAGGTTGGCATCTCCTCTCAGGATGCTTATTGCTGGTGCTGTGGCTGCCTCTGGGATTATTTTTTCTCTTCCTTTTGCAGAGGAAGAGGAGGAACCTGGTGACTGCGGAGCTGTATCGGATGGCTGGTTTTTGCGGACTGCATTGAAGAAGGATTCAGATGCCTGGCCTGCCAAAAGCTAAGTTGACAGTCAGGTGCTGGAGAGGGGCCGAGGTGGACAACTGCAAAATGGGGTCTTTGACGTTAGCGTAGTGGCGAGGGCTGTCCCGGGGCACAGTCATATTTGGGAAGGCAAAGGATGTGGCTTACTGTTCAGTGTGACGCTAGCGTGTCCTGGGCAGGGCAGTTCCAGCCTGTGCATGTTGTCATGTCGTTCATGTGGTCTGTGTTGTGTATCTTATCACTTTCTTGGGTCTCAAGGTCATCTTTGGGTTCCAGGAACACGATGTGGGGCCCCAGGT
Organism: Larus michahellis; assembly: GCF_964199755.1. Classification (NCBI taxonomy): domain Eukaryota; kingdom Metazoa; phylum Chordata; class Aves; order Charadriiformes; family Laridae; genus Larus; species Larus michahellis. Next base: position 10,161,757 of record NC_133911.1, read on the forward strand.
GTCATCCTTAGGGTCTCGAATGCTCGGGCCCGTGGGCGTAGCACCATTTGTCTGCTGCTCTTCTTGCGTTAGCATCTTAAAGCGTGCATCAGTCTTGCCTCTCGGAAGTTTCTGGACGGCCCACTTCCATGACTGGGATTTCTTCCCTGCGTCATTACGTTCTTAGGTCTTGAAGGCAGGCTTCCTGCATGTCCATCTTATTGGGGTCAACAGTCCATTCTTATTATGTACCATCACGTTCTACAGTTTGTTTCAGGGGATTCCGTGGAGCGTCTTCACATTGACATCATCACGATCCCACAGATTTTCTTGCACGTCGGTGACTTTGGTCTCCATGTCATCTTTCTTGCTGAGAGTTTTCTCTCATCTTTGAGGTGCGTTGTTCGTAGCATTCTGTGTAGTGTCTGTCTGTAACTGTGAGTGTTTGGCTCGGGGCTGCCCTGCCCGGGCGTGTAGTGTCCAGAGTGGGCGGAATCGTGTGGGGAGTCTATATGTAGTACATGAATCTATGTTGATCGGGGCAAAGGTGTTAGAGTTATCTCAGGGTAGCCATCGGGAGGCTGTGTAGATACCTCTTCTGTTTTGTTTGGAAAGAGCAGAGGCATGTTGGAAAGGCAATACAGCAGTAGTGAAGAAGAGCTCATGTGGAAGAGGGTATGGCTGGTTTTGATACGGATTTTTTTCTGCAATTTTCTTTGTGTAAGGTTGTATTTGGACCTTAGGTGGTATTTGTAAAAAGGTGCAAGACTTTTTGTTGTTATGACTCTATTGCTCTGCCTCAGGGTGATTTCTCTGTCGTTCTTGCAGATGCAACGGGACAAGCTTGGCAGGGCAGCGTAGAAGAGGAGAGCAATGTAAGAAGGTGAGTCAGCATGTGGTATTAGAGAGAAGATGTGGCTTTGAGTACTATATGTATTGGTTCTTTTCAATTTGAAGTTTCGAAGCGATGAATGACATGGGATGTGGGGATGGGGATGAGTCAGTCAAGGTCAGCAGCAGTGGATGGGCTGAAGTATCACATCTTTCTCAGATGGAGCAAATTTCAAGTGTTAAGCAACCCACTTCAGTTGGGTTTTACAGGCGGTTTGCAAGCCTTCAGGTTGCATGCCTCCGGGGAGGATAGGTGTTCAAGGTGAGGGAGCAGGAGATGGGAATTTGGTAGGGTATTGGGTGGTATCTCAGCATGTGTTTCTTTGGTTGGTGTGACACGCAGGGTCAGAGGGGCGATGCTGCATGCCCACTGAGTAGTCCCAGCAAGTGAGGCGGGTTGTGGACACGTTGGTGTCTAATAGCCCAGTACTACATTGCAGCTCAGTGGAGTGTTTGTCTTTGGTTTTGCAGGCACCACAGGCATCCGGAGCCGGACGAATGTTGGAGGTGAGCTGGGTAGTAGAGAGGTAGCGCATGGGGGTGGTGGTTTCCCGTAAGCTCAACAGTAATATTGTGTCTTAGGTGTTTTAGGTGCCAGAACCAGGGTGTGCCACAAAGTCCAAATCCGGAATCCATGCGGAGCAGGTGAGCAGAAGGGTACGGCGCATCTGATGCGGGGGATATTGCAGTACAACTTAGTGTTGATGGACATGATGGTGCCTGATGGCACCATTTTGTGCAAGTCGGGGTTCCATTGTTTGTTTTTGCAGATGATGATGAGGAAACCCAGCGACTCCAGGATGAATCAATTTGATGTATGGTAACTTTTTTTTCTCGTCAAGCAGGGCTCCAGAGTCCCGGCCCTCAGTGAAGTTGAGGTACCAGCAGCGGAGCTTCCTTGGGGAGGGGACAGGGTTGGAAATAGCAGCGAGGCATTTAAAAGTTAGCTTAGTGCCCCAGGCTTTCCAGGAGCGGTGCCCTTTGGGCACGTAAGCGGAGCAGTAATTGTCCTGAACGTATGTGACACTATCTTGCATTGCACTGCCTTGTATTGTGTTTAGCCTGGAATTGTATAGCTCTGTAGTGTTCTTGTCTGCAGTCTCAGACGGCTTAGCTTGGTAACGCCTGTATTCCGTTGTGTCTTGCGCTGTATTGCTCGGTTATTGTCTTGACAGCCATCTGAGACTGTCATGTTGTACCGTTTGCCATGTTGTTACTTTGATGGATTGTTCTGCATCTGACTGTATTGCGTTGCCGGGCTCTGTGTTGGTTTTGAGTTGCATTGCTCTGTAACTGTCTTGACGGCTGTCTGAGACTGTCTTGCGTTGTATGCTTATGTATCTTTTGTGTTGAATTGTGTATTTGAAATAGTATTGCACTGCCCGGCTCTGTATCGGTCTTGCATTGTAGCGCCCCGTAATTGTCTTGACCGGCACATCGGACTGCATTGCATCGTATAGTTCTGTATTTTGTGTGGCTTTCCATCAGTCTGTACTTTAAATTGTATCACTTTGCCTGCCCGTATTTCGGTTTCGTGTCGTATCGCTTCATCACTGTCTTGACTGCCATCTGAGATGATCAGGCATGGTAGTCTTCCATATTTTGTTTTGAATCGCGCAGTTGTATATATGAACCTCTATTGCGTCACCTGGCCGTGTTTTGGTTTTGCAGCATATGGCTTTGTCATTGTCTTGACAGCCGTCCGACATATTCTGTTGTCATTCTGCATGGTACTAAGGATTTTTTTTTATTCAGTTGTTCTTCCTTTGACCATGTATTGCATTGTTCTGCCCTGTATCACAGTACGTCTCAAATCGTTTTGGTCTGTCACTGTTTTGACTGTCACGTGAGACACTCTGGCATTGTATCCTTAAGTATTGTGTTGTGTATTTGAAGGCTGTGTATTTTAAATTGTATTGCATTGTTTGGTGCTATTTCGGTTTTGCATCACATCACTCTGTATTTTCCTTAATCGCCATCTGAAACCATCTTGCATGGTGTTGTTCCGTATGTTGTTTGTTTAATGGATTGTTTTGTATGTGACCATATATTGTGTTGTTGGGCAGGGCGTTGTTTTTGCATTATATCGCTCTGTAATTTCCCCGATGGCCGTCTGGGATGGTTTTGCAGGGTACCGCCCCGTATTGCGTTTCATCTTGTGTTGTATTGCCCCGTAACCGTCTCGACTGCCATCTCAGGCCGTCTGCCATTGTAACCGCTGTATTGCAGGTTTTTTGATTCATCGTTCTTAAGTTACCCTATGTATTTTATCGTATTGCCCTGTATTGTGTTATGTCTTGCATGGTATTGCTCTGCATATATCTTGACTGCCATCTGAGACCGTGGAGTTGTACTGTTCGATATGTTGTTTCTGGAACGGATTGTTTTGTATCTGACCACATAGTGCATTGCTGGGCAGCGTGTTGTTTTTGCATTACGTTGCTCAGTAATTTCCTCGACTGCCATCTGAGATGGTCTTGCGTCGTACGCTTAAGAATTCGGTTCCGTATTATATTCTTGTATATTTGAAGTAGTATTGCTCCGCCTGGCTCAGTATCAGCTTTGCATCGTGTTGCCTTGTCACGCTCTTGACTGCTATGTGATCTATTCTGGCATTGAACCACACCGCATTGCGTGTTTTTTAATCGGTTGTTCTTTGACTGTGTAATGCCTTGTACTGCCCGCTATTGTGTTACGTCTTGCATTATATTGCCCCGTCATAGCCTTGACTGCCTTCTGATCTGTTTGGGCCTTGTACCACACTGTATTGCGGGTTTTTTAATCGGTTGTCCTTCATTTGGCTTTCTAACGCCTCATACTGCCCTGTGTTGTGTAACATCTCACATTATATTGCCCCATTTTAGTCTCGACTGCCTTCTGATCTACTCTGGCACCGCACCGCACTGTATTGTGTGTTTTTTAATTGGTTCTTCTTTATTTGACTGTGTAATGCCTTGTACTGCCCTGTATTGTGTTACTTCTCGCATTATAGTGCTGTCATTGTCTTGACTGCCTTCTGATCTCTTCTGGTATTACAGTTGAACGATGCTGGGTTTTTTAATCGGTTGTTCTTCATTTGGCTGCATGGTGCCTTGTTACCACCTGGTATGGTGCTGTATCTTGCATCGTATCACCCTGTCATTGTCTCGACGGTCATTTTACACGTTCTGTTCTAGGACCTCGCTGTATTGTGAATTCTTTCATGGGTGGTTGTTTCTTTGACTGTATCGCCTGGTAGGGCCCCCTGTCGTGTTACGTCTTGCCTTGTAGTGCTCTGTCATTGTGGTGACTGACATCTGATATATTCTACCATTGTATGGCACTGTACCATCAATTCTTTCATTGTCTGTTCTGCATTTGATTGTATGTTGCCTTGTACTGCCCTCTGTAAGGTTCAATCTTGCATTGTATTGCCCTGTCATTGTCTTGCCAGTTATTTTAGGCTGTCTGGCACTGTATTGTGCAATTTTTAACCAGTTGTTCTGTATTTGACCACTGTTGTGATGTCACCCCCCTTTTTCACCCAGGCTGCTGCTTAAGCTAAAACGACCAGCAGGAGTCACTACGAGTGGCACTTGAAGTTTTGGGGATGGCTGGCAACAGAGTCAAAACACTGTAAGTCAGTTAGCTTGCTATATAACTAGCGGACAGACCAAGAGCCCTTTTGAGCTTTCTTGCAAGGCAGCGGCCTGTTCGCCATCATTTCCCGGGGACACTCACTTAAGTTTCTGCTCTTCGAGGCTGAGAGATGCCTTGCCGCAACAGATTCTGGGTAAGTGACTAGCATGCCAGACTTTGCAATCTTAGCTGAGCAATATAAAGGGTTTGATCACGCAGATATGAACCTTTAGAGGTAAACTGTTGCCCAAGTCCGGGGCAAGGATCGGATCCAGCCGCACCTAGACTCCTCTCCGAGAAGGAGTTTAGAAAGCGAGGGGGTCCTTTCCGAGCCTCGTGACTCAACGAGGAGGGTCTCCCTGACAGCTTGTCTGACCCTGTGCCCTAGGCAGGAAATAATCTGGGGTATGTGGTGATGGAATCTGGTAAAGTGCCATCACATGCGCTGCTACCTTTGTTGAATCACTGCTGTTATGTTTGCAAATGTTTCTCTACCACTCTCTTAGGAGTGAATTTTATCACTGCGCCCACCACAACTGCATATTGCCTGTGTTACGTCTTGCATTGTATTGCCCTGTCGTCTTGACGGTCACGTTAGAGAATCTGTCCGAGGACTGGACTGTATTGTGATATCTTTCATGGGTTCTTATGTGGCTGTGTATTGCCTCGTACTGCCCCATGTGGTGTTACGTCTTCCGTTGTATCGCTCTGTTGTTGTCTTGATTGTCATCTGATGTATTCTGCCATTGTATGCCACCATATTGTCACTTCCTTCATCAGCTGTTTTTTATTTGACCGTGTATTGCATTGTACTGCCATGTACGCTGTTACGCCTCGCATTGTATTGTCCTGTCACTGTCGTGTTTGTGATTTTAGACGTTGCGTTAAAAATTTCACAGTCCGTTTCAGTCCTACAAGTGGCTGTTTTTTATTTGACTGTGTATTCATTAAAAAGTTTGCAACCCCGTGCAGTCCTATAACTGTTTGCTGTTTATTTGACCAGGTATGGGGTTGTACTGACGCGTACAATGTTATGTCTTGCATTGTATTGCCCTGTCATTGTTTCGTTTGTGATTTTAGATGTTGCGTTAAAAAACTCACAATACAGTGCCGTGCTATAATTTGCTGGTCTTTGACTGCATATTGCCTGGTTTTGCCCACTATACTGTTACGTCTTGCATTCTATTGACATGTTGTAGTCTGGATTGTCATTTTACAGACTGTGTTAAAAGATTCATAATGCGGTGCAGTCCTATAATTGGTTGTTGTTTATATGACCGCGTATTGGATTGTACTGTCTGGTGTGGTGCTACGTCTCGCATTGTATAGCCCTGTCACTGCATTTATTGTCAGTTTAGAGATTGTGTTAAAAAAATTCTCAGTACCGTGCAGTCCTATAATCAGTTGCTTTTATTTCACTGTGTATCAGATTGTAGCGCCCGGTATATTGTTAGATCTTGCATTGTATTGCTCTGGAACCGTCTTGATTGATATCTGATATATTCTGTCATCGTAATGAACTGTACTGTCAGTTTCATAATCGGTTGTTCTCTATGTGATTGCCTATTGCATTATACTGCCCCCTATAATGTTAAGTCTTGGATTCTATCGCTCAGTTTTATCAACCACCATCTGCGACTGGGATTGCAGCGCACTCGTCTGTGGGTTTTCGATCGGCGTTTCATTATTTGACTACATCTTGTGTCGTCCTGCCCAGTATCGTGTGTTGTCTTGAATTGTATTGCCCTGTAATCGCCCTATCTGATCCGTTCTGGTATGTACTGCTCCATATTCCGTGTTTTTTTTAAAAGTTTGTTCCTGATTTGGCTGCGTATTTCTCTGTAGCGCCCTGTATCATGCTGCATCTTGCATTGCGTTGCCCCGTCGTTCTCTTCACTGTCATTGTAGACGCTCTTGGACAGGAGCCATCTGTATCGTGGGGCCTTTACCGGGTGTTCTTTCTTTGACCATGTATTGCCGTGTTACCGCCTTTGTGTTGGGTCTTGAATGGTGTTGCCGCGTCATTGTTTTGACTGCCATTTGATGCATCTTAGCATTATACTGTCCTCTATTGTCTTCCGTTGTGCATTGTATTGCTCTGTCGTTATCTTGCCTGCTGTCTCATATCCATTGGCGTTGTAATGCACAGTATTGTGGGTCCCTTTGTCGGTTGTATGTTTGACTGACTCTTGCACTGTACTGCGCTGTGTAACGTTACGTCTCAGATTCTGTTGTCCTGTAACTGTCTCGACCGCCACCTGATGCTCCGTGGGATAGTGCTGCCCTGTATGTTGGGGTTTTGACAGGTTGTTCATTCTTTAATTCTGTTTTGCATTGTACTGCCCCGTGTTGTGTTATGTTTGGCATTGTATTGCCATATAATAGTCCTGAGTGATATATTCTGGCATGGTACTGCATGCACTGTGTTGTGGGGTTTTTTAAGGGGTGGTTGTTTACATGCCTGTGTTTTTGCCTTGTAGTGCCCCGTATTGTGTTTCGTCTTGCATTGTATTGCCCTGTCATTGTTTCGACAGTCACTTTATATGTTCTGTCACAGGACTGCACTGTATTGTGACTTCTTTAATAGGTGGTTGTTTCTTTGACCGTGCAGTGTCTTGTAGTGCCCCGTATCATGTTATGCCTTGCGTTGTATTGCTCTGTTGTTGTCTCGACTGACATCTGATAGATAGTCTGCCATTGTATGGCACTGTACCGTGAATTCTTTCATTGTTGGTTCTTTATTTGTGTATGGCGTTGTACTGCCCTGGATAACTTTGTCTTGCATTGTATTGCCCTGACAATGTTGTCTAGCTTGTTATTTTAGATTGTCTGAGATTGTACTGCACCGTATTGTGAGTTTGTGAATTAGTTCTTTGGTTGTGTGTTCTATCGTACTGTCCTGTACTGCGTTATGCATTGCATTGCCCTATCATTGTTTTGACGGTCACTTTAAACATTCTGTCGTAGGACTGCACTGTATCGTGGGTGTTTTGATCGGTTGTTCTTAATTTGGCTGCGTATTGCCTTGCGCTGCCATGTGTTGTGTTATGTCTTGCATTGTATTCGTCTGTCATTGTTTCGACTGTTGTTTTAGACTGTCTGGGATTGTACTGCACTGTATTGTGAATTATTGAATTGGTTGTTCTTTGTTTGACTGTTGTAGAGGTGTGGTCCCCTCCCCCTCTCCCCCCTTTCTCCCCTCCCCACAGGCGACAGAGTCAATGTGCCATCTGGAGTGGGGACCTAGATATTTTTTTCCCAGGCTGATATGACTAAAAGTCAATTATCTGCCTCTACAAATAGTCAACAGGACAAGAGCCCTTGTAACTCTCTGCAAGGCAGCGGCCCGTTCACCAGCACCTCCCGTTGAGTGGGGATGCTTGTGTAAGATTCTGTTCCTTAAGGCAGAGAGATGCCTTGCCGCAACAGATTCTCGGTAAGTGACTAATAACATGCCAAACTTAGCAGTCTTAGCTGAGTGGTATAATGGGTTGATGGTGCAGATGTAATCCTTTAGAGGTAAACCGTAGTCCAAGGCAAGGATTGGATCCAGCCGCACCTAGACTCCTCTCCGAGAAGGAGTTTAGAAAGCAAGGGGGTCCTTTCCGAGCCTCGTGACTCAAGGGGAGGGCCTCCCAGACAGCTTGTCTGACCCTGGCCCCTAGGTAGTAAATAATCCGGGGTGCGTGGCCATGGAATCTGGTAAAACACTGTCACGTGCACTGCTACCTTTGGAGAATCACTGTGTTTATGTTACTCTATGTTACACTACTTCTCTCTTAGGAGTGAAGTTAGTCGCTCTGACAGACAGAACTGCGTATTTCCTCGTCCGTCCCTCTATTGTGTCATGTTTTGCGTTGTATTGCCCCTTCACTGTTTTGATTGCTGTTTGATGCATTCTGTCGTAGCGCGCCATATTGTGATTTTTTTTAACTGCCTGTTATTAATTTGACTTTGAATTGCCTTGTACTGGCCTGTATAATGTAATGTATTGCTTTGTCTTGCTCTGTCGTTGTCTCGATCGACATCTGAGACTGTCTGGCTTTTTAGTGCACCGTATTCTGGGTACTGTAACTGGCTGTTGTTTGACTGCACTATGGATTGTATTGCCCTGTAGACTGTAATGTCTTGCATTGTATTGCGCTGTCACTGTCTTGATTGTCGTTTTAGAGATTGCGATAAAAAAATCACCATACAGTGTAGTCCTGTAATGGGCTGTTTATTTGACTGTGAATTAACAGTATATGGAGCGGTACAAGGTATGTCCTGTGCTGCATTGCTGTGTCATTGCCTTGACTGTCGTTTAAGATACTGTGTTAAAAAATACACAATGCAGTGCAGTCCCGTAATGGGCTGTCCTTTGACTGCTGTGTTGTCATCTCCTGTTTCCCGCGACACCACCCCCCGCCCCCCACTCCCTTGTTTTCCCCTGGGCTGTGGCTCAAGCCATAACCATCAGTGGGAGTTCTTATGAGCGACACATACTTTGGGGGATGGCTGGCAACAGAGTCAATACGCAGTCTGGAGTGGGGACCTAGATATTTTTTTTCCCAGGCTGTTATGGCTAAAAATCAATTAGCTGCCTCTATAAATCGTGGACAGCCAAAGAGCCTTTTGCGCTTTCCCACACAGCAGCAGCCTGTTTGCCAGCATCTCCCCTTGAGCGGGGAAGCTCACTTAAGGTTCTAGTCTTCGAGGTTGAGAGGTGCCTTGCTGCAACAGAGTCTTGGTAAGTGACTAATAGCACGCTAAACCTTGTAGTCTTAGCTCAGTGGTATAAAGGGTTGATGGCGCAGATACAATCCTTTAGAGGTAAACCATTGCCCAAGTCCGGGGCTAGGAGTCGGATCCAGCCGCACCTAGACTCCTCTCTGAGAAAGAGCTTAGAAAGCAAGGGGGTCCTTTCTGAGCCTCGTGACTCAACGGGAGGGCCTCCCTGTCAGCTTCTCTGACCCTGGCCCCTAGGCAGTAAATAATCCGGGGTACGTGGCCATGGAATCTGGTAAAATGCCATCACGTTCACTGCTACCTTTGGAGAATCACTGTGTGTGTGTGTGTGTTTCTAAATGTTTCCCGACTTCTCTCTCAGGAGTGAAGTTAATCGCTCTGCCCGCAACAGCCGCATATTGCCTTGTCTGTCCCCATATGGTGTTGTGTCTTGCCTTGTATTGCCCCATCATCATCTTGATTGCCATCTGATCCATTGTGTCAAGTAGTGCACTGCATTGTGAATTTTTTAACTGTCTGTTCTTTATTTGACTACGTATTGCCTTGCGCTGGACTGTATTGTGTCACATCTTGCACTGTATTGCCCTGTAATTGTCTTGACTGCCATCTGAGCCTTTTTGAGACTGTACGGCAGCGTAGTGTGGGTTTTCTGACTGGCTGTTCTTTATTTGACTGGGTATTGCCTTGGACTGCCCTGCACGGTGTTTCGTTTTGCATTGGCATTGTCTTGACTGACACGTGGGGTTTGCCATTGTACTGCAGTGTGTTTTGGGTATTGTAATTTACTGGTCTTTATTTGACTGTGTATTGCCTTGTACTGACCCGCATAATGTTATGTCTTGCACTGTATTGCCCTGTCATTGTCTTGACCGACATCTGAGACTGTCTGGCATTGTAGTGTGCTGTATTGTGGGTCTTGTAATTGGCTGTCGCTTACTTGTCTGCGTACTGGGTTGTACTGCCCTGTATACTGTAACGTGTGGCATTGTATCGCCCTGTCATTGTCATAACGGTCGCTTTGGAGATTGTCATAAGACTGCACTCTGTTGTGAATTTTTTCATCAGTTGTTCTTTGTTTAGCTGCATATTGCCTTGTACTGCCCAGTATTGTGCTAGCCTTCCGTTGTGTCGCTCTGTCACTGTCTTGAATGACATCTGATGTTTTCTAACATTTGATGGCAATGTATTTTCAATTTTTCCATTGGCTGTTCTTTATTTGAGTGTGTAGTGCCGTGCACCTCTCTGTATAATGTTATTTCTTTGCACTGTATTGCCCTGTCGTTGTCCTGATTTACTTTAGAGTGTCTGGGATTGTATTGTACTGAATTGTGAGTTTCTTACTTTTTGTTTCTAAATTGGAGCGCTGTGGTGGTGTGATCCCTCCTTTTTTTTTCTCTCCCCACCCCCCAGCCCCCTTTTTTTTTTCCTCCCCTTCCCTGCCGCTGCCCCCTTTTTTTTCCCCTCTCTTCCCTGCCGCCGCCCTCCGTGTTTTTCTCCTCTGCCCTTCTGCCCCCCTCTTATTTTCCTTTTTCTTCCCACAGCTGCCCCCTTCTTTTATCTTCTGCCCTTCTACCCCCGCCAGACGCCCCCTTTTTTTCTCTTCTGCCCTTCTACCCCCGCCGGCCGCCCCCATTATATTTTCCTCTCTTCTTCCCCACGGCCACCCCCATTATATTTTCCTCTCTTCTTCCCCACGGCCGCCCACCTTTTATTTTCCTCTTCCGCCCTTCTACCCCCCTTTTTTACTGCTCTTCCTACACCTGCCCCCTTTTTTCCCTCCGCTTCCGCCCCGTGTCGCCCCCTTTTTTCCTCCGCTTCCGCCCCGTGTCGCCCCCTTTTTTCCTCCGCTTCCGCCCCGTGTCGCCCCCTTTTTTCCTCCGCTTCCGCCCCGTGTCGCCCCCTTTTTTCCTCCGCTTCCGCCCCGTGTCGCCCCCTTTTTTCCTCCGCTTCCGCCCCGTGTCGCCCCCTTTTTTCCTCCGCTTCCGCCCCGTGTCGCCCCCTTTTTTCCTCCGCTTCCGCCCCGTGTCGCCCCCTTTTTTCCTCCGCTTCCGCCCCGTGTCGCCCCCTTTTTTCCTCCGCTTCCGCCCCGTGTCGCCCCCTTTTTTCCTCCGCTTCCGCCCCGTGTCGCCCCCTTTTTTCCTCCGCTTCCGCCCCGTGTCGCCCCCTTTTTTCCTCCGCTTCCGCCCCGTGTCGCCCCCTTTTTTCCTCCGCTTCCCACAGCTGCCCCCTTTTTTCCTCCGCTTCCCACAGCTGCCCCCTTTTTTCCTCCGCTTCCGCCCCGTGTCGCCCCCTTTTTTCCTCCGCTTCCGCCCCGTGTCGCCCCCTTTTTTCCTCCGCTTCCGCCCCGTGTCGCCCCCTTTTTTCCTCCGCTTCCGCCCCGTGTCGCCCCCTTTTTTCCTCCGCTTCCGCCCCGTGTCGCCCCCTTTTTTACTTTGCTTCCGCCCCGTGTCGCCCCCTTTTTTACTTTGCTTCCCACAGCTGCCCCCTTTTTTCCTCCGCTTCCGCCCCGTGTCGCCCCCTTTTTTCCTCCGCTTCCGCCCCGTGTCGCCCCCTTTTTTCCTCCGCTTCCGCCCCGTGTCGCCCCCTTTTTTCCTCCGCTTCCGCCCCGTGTCGCCCCCTTTTTTCCTCCGCTTCCGCCCCGTGTCGCCCCCTTTTTTCCTCCGCTTCCCACAGCTGCCCCCTTTTTTCCGCCCCGTGTCGCCCCCTTTTTTACTTCGCTTCCCACAGCTGCCCCCTTTTTTCCGCCCCGTGTCGCCCCCTTTTTTCCGCCCCGTGTCGCCCCCTTTTTTCCGCCCCGTGTCGCCCCCTTTTTTCCGCCCCGTGTCGCCCCCTTTTTTCCGCCCCGTGTCGCCCCCTTTTTTCCGCCCCGTGTCGCCCCCTTTTTTCCGCCGCTTCCGCCCCGTGTCGCCCCCTTTTTTCCGCCGCTTCCGCCCCGTGTCGCCCCCTTTTTTCCGCCGCTTCCGCCCCGTGTCGCCCCCTTTTTTCCGCCGCTTCCGCCCCGTGTCGCCCCCTTTTTTACTTCGCTTCCCACAGCTGCCCCCTTTTTTCCGCCCCGTGTCGCCCCCTTTTTTCCGCCCCGTGTCGCCCCCTTTTTTCCGCCCCGTGTCGCCCCCTTTTTTCCGCCCCGTGTCGCCCCCTTTTTTCCGCCCCGTGTCGCCCCCTTTTTTCCGCCCCGTGTCGCCCCCTTTTTTCCGCCCCGTGTCGCCCCCTTTTTTCCGCCCCGTGTCGCCCCCTGTCGCCCCCTTTTTTCCGCCGCTTCCGCCCCCTGTCGCCCCCTTTTTTCCGCCGCTTCCCACAGCTGCCCCCTTTTTTCCGCCGCTTCCGCCCCGTGTCGCCCCCTTTTTTCCGCCGCTTCCGCCCCGTGTCGCCCCCTTTTTTCCGCCGCTTCCGCCCCGTGTCGCCCCCTTTTTTCCTCCGCTTCCGCCCCGTGTCGCCCCCTTTTTTCCTCCGCTTCCGCCCCGTGTCGCCCCCTTTTTTCCTCCGCTTCCGCCCCGTGTCGCCCCCTTTTTTCCTCCGCTTCCGCCCCGTGTCGCCCCCTTCTTTCCGCTTCCGCCCCGTGTCGCCTCCTTTTTTTCGCTTCCCACAACTGCCCCCTTTTTTCCGCCGCTTCCGCCCCGTGTCGCCCCCTTTTTTCCGCCGCTTCCGCCCCGTGTCGCCCCCTTTTTTCCTCCGCTTCCGCCCCGTGTCGCCCCCTTTTTTCCTCCGCTTCCGCCCCGTGTCGCCCCCTTCTTTCCGCTTCCGCCCCGTGTCGCCCCCTTCTTTCCGCTTCCGCCCCGTGTCGCCTCCTTTTTTTCGCTTCCCACAACTGCCCCCTTTTTTCCGCCGCTTCCGCCCCGTGTCGCCCCCTTTTTTCCGCCGCTTCCCACAGCTGCCCCCTTTTTTCCTCCGCTTCCGCCCCGTGTCGCCCCCTTTTTTCCTCCGCTTCCGCCCCGTGTCGCCCCCTTTTTTCCTCCGCTTCCGCCCCGTGTCGCCCCCTTTTTTCCTCCGCTTCCGCCCCGTGTCGCCCCCTTTTTTCCTCCGCTTCCGCCCCGTGTCGCCCCCTTTTTTCCTCCGCTTCCGCCCCGTGTCGCCCCCTTTTTTCCCTCCGCTTCCGCCCCGTGTCGCCCCCTTTTTTCCCTCCGCTTCCGCCCCGTGTCGCCCCCTTTTTTCCCTCCGCTTCCGCCCCGTGTCGCCCCCTTTTTTCCCTCCGCTTCCGCCCCGTGTCGCCCCCTTTTTTCCCTCCGCTTCCGCCCCGTGTCGCCCCCTTTTTTCCCTCCGCTTCCGCCCCGTGTCGCCCCCTTTTTTCCCTCCGCTTCCGCCCCGTGTCGCCCCCTTTTTTCCCTCCGCTTCCGCCCCGTGTCGCCCCCTTTTTTCCCTCCGCTTCCGCCCCGTGTCGCCCCCTTTTTTCCCTCCGCTTCCGCCCCGTGTCGCCCCCTTCTTTCCGCTTCCGCCCCGTGTCGCCCCCTTCTTTCCGCTTCCGCCCCGTGTCGCCCCCTTCTTTCCGCTTCCGCCCCGTGTCGCCCCCTTCTTTCCGCTTCCCACAACTGCCCCCTTTTTTCCGCCGCTTCCGCCCCGTGTCGCCCCCTTTTTTCCGCCGCTTCCGCCCCGTGTCGCCCCCTTTTTTCCGCCGCTTCCGCCCCGTGTCGCCCCCTTTTTTCCGCCGCTTCCGCCCCGTGTCGCCCCCTTTTTTCCGCCGCTTCCGCCCCGTGTCGCCCCCTTTTTTCCGCCGCTTCCGCCCCGTGTCGCCCCCTTTTTTCCGCCGCTTCCGCCCCGTGTCGCCTCCTTATTTTCGCTTCCCACAGCTGCCCCCTTTTTTCCTCCGCTTCCGCCCCGTGTCGCCCCCTTTTTTCCTCTTCCGCCCCGTGTCGCCTCCTTTTTTTCGCTTCCCACAGCTGCCCCCTTTTTTCCGCCGCTTCCGCCCCGTGTCGCCCCCTTTTTTACTTTGCTTCCCACAACTGCCCCCTTTTTTCCTCCGCTTCCGCCCCGTGTCGCCCCGTTTTTTACTTTGCTTCACACAGCTGCCCCCTTTTTTCCTCCGCTTCTGCCCCGTGTCGCCCCCTTTTTTCCGCCGCTTCCGCCCCGTGTCGCCCCCTTTTTTCCGCCGCTTCCGCCCCGTGTCGCCCCCTTTTTTCCGCCGCTTCCGCCCCGTGTCGCCCCCTTTTTTCCTCCGCTTCCCACAGCTGCCCCCTTTTTTCCGCCGCTTCCGCCCCGTGTCGCCCCCTTTTTTCCTCCGCTTCCGCCCCGTGTCGCCCCCTTCTTTCCTCTTCCGCCCCGTGTCGCCCCCTTTTTTTCGCTTCCCACAACTGCCCCCTTTTTTCCGCCGCTTCCGCCCCGTGTCGCCCCCTTTTTTCCGCCGCTTCCGCCCCGTGTCGCCCCCTTTTTTCCGCCGCTTCCCACAGCTGCCCCCTTTTTTCCTCCGCTTCCGCCCCGTGTCGCCCCCTTTTTTCCTCCGCTTCCGCCCCGTGTCGCCCCCTTTTTTCCTCCGCTTCCGCCCCGTGTCGCCCCCTTTTTTCCTCCGCTTCCGCCCCGTGTCGCCCCCTTTTTTCCTCCGCTTCCGCCCCGTGTCGCCCCCTTTTTTCCTCCGCTTCCGCCCCGTGTCGCCCCCTTTTTTCCTCCGCTTCCGCCCCGTGTCGCCCCCTTTTTTCCTCCGCTTCCGCCCCGTGTCGCCCCCTTTTTTCCTCCGCTTCCGCCCCGTGTCGCCCCCTTTTTTCCCTCCGCTTCCGCCCCGTGTCGCCCCCTTTTTTCCCTCCGCTTCCGCCCCGTGTCGCCCCCTTTTTTCCCTCCGCTTCCGCCCCGTGTCGCCCCCTTTTTTCCCTCCGCTTCCGCCCCGTGTCGCCCCCTTTTTTCCGCTTCCGCCCCGTGTCGCCCCCTTCTTTCCGCTTCCGCCCCGTGTCGCCCCCTTCTTTCCGCTTCCGCCCCGTGTCGCCCCCTTCTTTCCGCTTCCCACAACTGCCCCCTTGTTTCCGCCGCTTCCGCCCCGTGTCGCCCCCTTTTTTCCGCCGCTTCCGCCCCGTGTCGCCCCCTTTTTTCCGCCGCTTCCGCCCCGTGTCGCCCCCTTTTTTCCGCCGCTTCCGCCCCGTGTCGCCTCCTTATTTTCGCTTCCCACAGCTGCCCCCTTTTTTCCTCCTCTTCCGCCCCGTGTCGCCTCCTTTTTTTCGCTTCCCACAGCTGCCCCCTTTTTTCCGCCGCTTCCGCCCCGTGTCGCCCCCTTTTTTACTTTGCTTCCCACAGCTTCCCCCTTTTTTCCTCCGCTTCCGCCCCGTGTCGCCCCGTTTTTTACTTTGCTTCACACAGCTGCCCCCTTTTTTCCTCCGCTTCCGCCCCGTGTCGCCCCCTTTTTTCCTCCGCTTCCGCCCCGTGTCGCCCCCTTTTTTCCTCCGCTTCCGCCCCGTGTCGCCCCCTTTTTTCCTCCGCTTCCGCCCCGTGTCGCCCCCTTTTTTACTTTGCTTCCCACAGCTGCCCCCTTTTTTCCGCCGCTTCCGCCCCGTGTCGCCCCCTTTTTTCCTCCGCTTCCGCCCCGTGTCGCCCCCTTTTTTCCGCCGCTTCCCACAGCTGCCCCCTTTTTTCCGCCGCTTCCGCCCCGTGTCGCCCCCTTTTTTCCTCCGCTTCCGCCCCGTGTCGCCCCCTTTTTTCCTCCGCTTCCGCCCCGTGTCGCCCCCTTTTTTCCTCCGCTTCCCACAGCTGCCCCCTTTTTTCCTCCGCTTCCGCCCCGTGTCGCCCCCTTTTTTCCTCCGCTTCCCACAGCTGCCCCCTTTTTTCCTCCGCTTCCGCCCCGTGTCGCCCCCTTTTTTCCTCCGCTTCCTCCCCGTGTCGCCCCCTTTTTTCCTTCGCTTCCGCCCCGTGTCGCCCCCTTTTTTCCTTCGCTTCCGCCCCGTGTCGCCCCCTTTTTTCCTTCGCTTCCGCCCCGTGTCGCCCCCTTTTTTACTTTGCTTCCCACAGCTGCCCCCTTTTTTCCTCCGCTTCCGCCCCGTGTCGCCCCCTTTTTTCCTCCGCTTCCGCCCCGTGTCGCCCCCTTTTTTACTTCGCTTCCCACAGCTGCCCCCTTTTTTCCTCCGCTTCCGCCCAGTGTCGCCCCCTTTTTTCCGCCGCTTCCGCCCCGTGTCGCCCCCTTTTTTACTTTGCTTCCCACAGCTTCCCCCTTTTTTCCTCCGCTTCCGCCCCGTGTCGCCCCCTTTTTTCCGCCGCTTCCGCCCCGTGTCGCCCCCTTTTTTTCCGCCGCTTCCGCCCCGTGTCGCCCCCTTTTTTTCTGCCGCTTCCGCCCCGTGTCGCCCCCTTTTTTCCGCCGCTTCCGCCCCGTGTCGCCCCCTTTTTTCCGCCGCTTCCGCCCCGTGTCGCCCCCTTTTTTCCGCCGCTTCCGCCCCGTGTCGCCCCCTTTTTTCCGCCGCTTCCCACAGCTGCCCCCTTTTTTCCTCCGCTTCCGCCCCGTGTCGCCCCCTTTTTTACTTCGCTTCCCACAGCTGCCCCCTTTTTTCCTCCGCTTCCGCCCCGTGTCGCCCCCTTTTTTCCTCCGCTTCCGCCCCGTGTCGCCCCCTTTTTTCCTTCGCTTCCGCCCCGTGTCGCCCCCTTTTTTACTTCGCTTCCCACAGCTGCCCCCTTTTTTCCTCCGCTTCCGCCCCGTGTCGCCCCCTTTTTTCCGCCGCTTCCGCCCCGTGTCGCCCCCTTTTTTCCTCCGCTTCCCACAGCTGCCCCCTTTTTTCCTCCGCTTCCGCCCCGTGTCGCCCCCTTTTTTCCTCCGCTTCCGCCCCGTGTCGCCCCCTTTTTTCCTCCGCTTCCGCCCCGTGTCGCCCCCTTTTTTACTTCGCTTCCCACAGCTGCCCCCTTTTTTCCTCCGCTTCCGCCCCGTGTCGCCCCCTTTTTTCCTCCGCTTCCGCCCCGTGTCGCCCCCTTTTTTCCGCCGCTTCCGCCCCGTGTCGCCCCCTTTTTTCCTCCGCTTCCCACAGCTGCCCCCTTTTTTCCTCCGCTTCCGTCCCGTGTCGCCCCCTTTTTTCCTCCGCTTCCGCCCCGTGTCGCCCCCTTTTTTCCTTCGCTTCCGCCCCGTGTCGCCCCCTTTTTTACTTTACTTCCCACAGCTGTCCCCTTTTTTCCTCCGCTTCCGCCCCGTGTCGCCCCCTTTTTTCCTCCGCTTCTGCCCCGTGTCGCCCCCTTTTTTACTTTGCTTCCCACAGCTGCCCCCTTTTTTCCGCCGCTTCCGCCCCGTGTCGCCCCCTTTTTTCCTCCGCTTCCGCCCCGTGTCGCCCCCTTTTTTACTTCGCTTCCCACAGCTGCCCCCTTTTTTCCGCCGCTTCCGCCCCATGTCGCCCCCTTTTTTCCGCCGCTTCCGCCCCGTGTCGCCCCCTTTTTTCCGCCGCTTCCGCCCCGTGTCGCCCCCTTTTTTCCGCCGCTTCTGCCCCGTGTCGCCCCCTTTTTTACTTTGCTTCCCACAGCTGCCCCCTTTTTTCCTCCGCTTCCGCCCCGTGTCGCCCCCTTTTTTCCTCCGCTTCCGCCCCGTGTCGCCCCCTTTTTTACTTCGCTTCCCACAGCTGCCCCCTTTTTTCCTCCGCTTCCGCCCCGTTTCGCCCCCTTTTTTCCTCCGCTTCCGCCCCGTGTCGCCCCCTTTTTTACTTCGCTTCCCACAGCTTCCCCCTTTTTGCCTCTTCCGCCCCGTGTCACCCCCTTTTTGCCTCTTCCGCCCCGTGTCGCCCCCTTTTTGCCTCTTCCGCCCCGTGTCGCCGCCTTTTTTCCGCCGCTTCCGCCCCGTGTCGCCGCCTTTTTTCCGCCGCTTCCGCCCCGTGTCGACCCTTTTTTCCTCCGCTTCCGCCCCGTGTCGCCCCCTTTTTTCCTCCGCTTCCGCCCCGTGTCGCCCCCTTATTTACTTTCTTCCCACAGCTGCCCCCTTTTTTCCTCCGCTTCCGCCCCGTGTCGCCCCCTTTTTTCCTCCGCTTCCGCCCCGTGTCGCCCCCTTTTTTCCTCCGCTTCCGCCCCGTGTCGCCCCCTTTTTTCCGCCGCTTCCGCCCCGTGTCGCCCCCTTTTTTCCGCCGCTTCCCACAGCTGCCCCCTTTTTTCCGCCGCTTCCGCCCCGTGTCGCCCCCTTTTTTCCGCCGCTTCCCACAGCTGCCCCCTTTTTTCCTCCGCTTCCGCCCCGTGTCGCCCCCTTTTTTCCTCCGCTTCCGCCCCGTGTCGCCCCCTTTTTTCCCTCCGCTTCCGCCCCGTGTCGCCCCCTTTTTTCCCTCCGCTTCCGCCCCGTGTCGCCCCCTTTTTTCCTTCGCTTCCGCCCCGTGTCGCCCCCTTTTTTCCTTCGCTTCCGCCCCGTGTCGCCCCCTTTTTTACTTTGCTTCCCACAGCTGCCCCCTTTTTTCCTCCGCTTCCGCCCCGTGTCGCCCCCTTTTTTCCTCCGCTTCCGCCCCGTGTCGCCCCCTTTTTTACTTCGCTTCCCACAGCTGCCCCCTTTTTTCCTCCGCTTCCGCCCAGTGTCGCCCCCTTTTTTCCGCCGCTTCCGCCCCGTGTCGCCCCCTTTTTTACTTTGCTTCCCACAGCTTCCCCCTTTTTTCCTCCGCTTCCGCCCCGTGTCGCCCCCTTTTTTCCGCCGCTTCCGCCCCGTGTCGCCCCCTTTTTTTCCGCCGCTTCCGCCCCGTGTCGCCCCCTTTTTTTCTGCCGCTTCCGCCCCGTGTCGCCCCCTTTTTTCCGCCGCTTCCGCCCCGTGTCGCCCCCTTTTTTCCGCCGCTTCCGCCCCGTGTCGCCCCCTTTTTTCCGCCGCTTCCCACAGCTGCCCCCTTTTTTCCTCCGCTTCCGCCCCGTGTCGCCCCCTTTTTTCCTCCGCTTCCCACAGCTGCCCCCTTTTTTCCTCCGCTTCCGCCCCGTGTCGCCCCCTTTTTTCCTCCGCTTCCGCCCCGTGTCGCCCCCTTTTTTCCTTCGCTTCCGCCCTGTGTCGCCCCCTTTTTTACTTCGCTTCCCACAGCTGCCCCCTTTTTTCCTCCGCTTCCGCCCCGTGTCGCCCCCTTTTTTCCGCCGCTTCCGCCCCGTGTCGCCCCCTTTTTTCCTCCGCTTCCCACAGCTGCCCCCTTTTTTCCTCCGCTTCCGCCCCGTGTCGCCCCCTTTTTTCCTCCGCTTCCGCCCCGTGTCGCCCCCTTTTTTCCTCCGCTTCCGCCCTGTGTCGCCCCCTTTTTTACTTCGCTTCCCACAGCTGCCCCCTTTTTTCCTCCGCTTCCGCCCCGTGTCGCCCCCTTTTTTCCTCCGCTTCCGCCCCGTGTCGCCCCCTTTTTTCCGCCGCTTCCGCCCCGTGTCGCCCCCTTTTTTCCTCCGCTTCCCACAGCTGCCCCCTTTTTTCCTCCGCTTCCGTCCCGTGTCGCCCCCTTTTTTCCTCCGCTTCCGCCCCGTGTCGCCCCCTTTTTTCCGCCGCTTCCGCCCCGTGTCGCCCCCTTTTTTACTTTACTTCCCACAGCTGTCCCCTTTTTTCCTCCGCTTCCGCCCCGTGTCGCCCCCTTTTTTCCTCCGCTTCTGCCCCGTGTCGCCCCCTTTTTTACTTTGCTTCCCACAGCTGCCCCCTTTTTTCCGCCGCTTCCGCCCCGTGTCGCCCCCTTTTTTCCTCCGCTTCCGCCCCGTGTCGCCCCCTTTTTTCCTCCGCTTCCGCCCCGTGTCGCCCCCTTTTTTACTTCGCTTCCCACAGCTGCCCCCTTTTTTCCGCCGCTTCCGCCCCATGTCGCCCCCTTTTTTCCGCCGCTTCCGCCCCGTGTCGCCCCCTTTTTTCCGCCGCTTCTGCCCCGTGTCGCCCCCTTTTTTACTTTGCTTCCCACAGCTGCCCCCTTTTTTCCTCCGCTTCCGCCCCGTGTCGCCCCCTTTTTTCCTCCGCTTCCGCCCCGTGTCGCCCCCTTTTTTACTTCGCTTCCCACAGCTGCCCCCTTTTTTCCTCCGCTTCCGCCCAGTTTCGCCCCCTTTTTTCCTCCGCTTCCGCCCCGTGTCGCCCCCTTTTTTACTTCGCTTCCCACAGCTTCCCCCTTTTTGCCTCTTCCGCCCCGTGTCACCCCCTTTTTGCCTCTTCCGCCCCGTGTCGCCCCCTTTTTGCCTCTTCCGCCCCGTGTCGCCGCCTTTTTTCCGCCGCTTCCGCCCCGTGTCGCCGCCTTTTTTCCGCCGCTTCCGCCCCGTGTCGCCGCCTTTTTTCCGCCGCTTCCGCCCCGTGTCGACCCTTTTTTCCTCCGCTTCCGCCCCGTGTCGCCCCCTTTTTTCCTCCGCTTCCGCCCCGTGTCGCCCCCTTATTTACTTTCTTCCCACAGCTGCCCCCTTTTTTCCTCCGCTTCCGCCCCGTGTCGCCCCCTTTTTTCCGCCGCTTCCGCCCCGTGTCGCCCCCTTTTTTCCGCCGCTTCCGCCCCGTGTCGCCCCCTTTTTTCCGCCGCTTCCCACAGCTGCCCCCTTTTTTCCGCCGCTTCCGCCCCGTGTCGCCCCCTTTTTTCCGCCGCTTCCCACAGCTGCCCCCTTTTTTCCTCCGCTTCCGCCCCGTGTCGCCCCCTTTTTTCCTCCGCTTCCGCCCCGTGTCGCCCCCTTTTTTCCCTCCGCTTCCGCCCCGTGTCGCCCCCTTTTTTCCCTCCGCTTCCGCCCCGTGTCGCCCCCTTTTTTCCCTCCGCTTCCGCCCCATGTCGCCCCCTTTTTTCCCTCCGCTTCCGCCCCGTGTCGCCCCCTTTTTTCCGCTTCCGCCCCGTGTCGCCCCCTTTTTTCCGCCGCTTCCGCCCCGTGTCGCCCCCTTCTTTCCGCTTCCCACAACTGCCCCCTTGTTTCCGCCGCTTCCGCCCCGTGTCGCCCCCTTTTTTCCGCCGCTTCCGCCCCGTGTCGCCCCCTTTTTTCCGCCGCTTCCGCCCCGTGTCGCCCCCTTTTTTCCGCCGCTTCCGCCCCGTGTCGCCTCCTTATTTTCGCTTCCCACAGCTGCCCCCTTTTTTCCTCCGCTTCCGCCCCGTGTCGCCCCCTTTTTTCCTCTTCCGCCCCGTGTCGCCTCCTTTTTTTCGCTTCCCACAGCTGCCCCCTTTTTTCCGCCGCTTCCGCCCCGTGTCGCCCCCTTTTTTACTTCGCTTCCCACAGCTTCCCCCTTTTTTCCTCCGCTTCCGCCCCGTGTCGCCCCGTTTTTTACTTTGCTTCACACAGCTGCCCCCTTTTTTCCTCCGCTTCCGCCCCGTGTCGCCCCCTTTTTTCCTCCGCTTCCGCCCCGTGTCGCCCCCTTTTTTCCTCCGCTTCCGCCCCGTGTCGCCCCCTTTTTTCCTCCGCTTCCGCCCCGTGTCGCCCCCTTTTTTCCTCCGCTTCCGCCCCGTGTCGCCCCCTTTTTTACTTTGCTTCCCACAGCTGCCCCCTTTTTTCCGCCGCTTCCGCCCCGTGTCGCCCCCTTTTTTCCTCCGCTTCCGCCCCGTGTCGCCCCCTTTTTTCCGCCGCTTCCCACAGCTGCCCCCTTTTTTCCGCCGCTTCCGCCCCGTGTCGCCCCCTTTTTTCCTCCGCTTCCGCCCCGTGTCGCCCCCTTTTTTCCTCCGCTTCCCACAGCTGCCCCCTTTTTTCCTCCGCTTCCGCCCCGTGTCGCCCCCTTTTTTCCTCCGCTTCCCACAGCTGCCCCCTTTTTTCCTCCGCTTCCGCCCCGTGTCGCCCCCTTTTTTCCTCCGCTTCCGCCCCGTGTCGCCCCCTTTTTTCCTCCGCTTCCTCCCCGTGTCGCCCCCCTTTTTCCTTCGCTTCCGCCCCGTGTCGCCCCCTTTTTTCCTTCGCTTCCGCCCCGTGTCGCCCCCTTTTTTCCTTCGCTTCCGCCCCGTGTCGCCCCCTTTTTTACTTTGCTTCCCACAGCTGCCCCCTTTTTTCCTCCGCTTCCGCCCCGTGTCGCCCCCTTTTTTCCTCCGCTTCCGCCCCGTGTCGCCCCCTTTTTTACTTCGCTTCCCACAGCTGCCCCCTTTTTTCCTCCGCTTCCGCCCAGTGTCGCCCCCTTTTTTCCGCCGCTTCCGGCCTGTGTCGCCCCCTTTTTTACTTCGCTTCCCACAGCTGCCCCCTTTTTTCCGCCGCTTCCGCCCCGTGTCGCCCCCTTTTTTCCGCCGCTTCCGCCCCGTGTCGCCCCCTTTTTTCCTCCGCTTCCCACAGCTGCCCCCTTTTTTCCTCCGCTTCCGCCCCGTGTCGCCCCCTTTTTTCCTCCGCTTCCGCCCCGTGTCGCCCCCTTTTTTCCTCCGCTTCCGCCCCGTGTCGCCCCCTTTTTTCCTTCGCTTCCGCCCTGTGTCGCCCCCTTTTTTACTTCGCTTCCCACAGCTGCCCCCTTTTTTCCTCCGCTTCCGCCCCGTGTCGCCCCCTTTTTTCCTCCGCTTCCGCCCCGTGTCGCCCCCTTTTTTCCGCCGCTTCCGCCCCGTGTCGCCCCCTTTTTTCCGCCGCTTCCCACAGCTGCCCCCTTTTTTCCTCCGCTTCCGTCCCGTGTCGCCCCCTTTTTTCCTCCGCTTCCGTCCCGTGTCGCCCCCTTTTTTCCTCCGCTTCCGCCCCGTGTCGCCCCCTTTTTTCCTTCGCTTCCGCCCCGTGTCGCCCCCTTTTTTACTTTACTTCCCACAGCTGTCCCCTTTTTTCCTCCGCTTCCGCCCCGTGTCGCCCCCTTTTTTCCTCCGCTTCTGCCCCGTGTCGCCCCCTTTTTTACTTTGCTTCCCACAGCTGCCCCCTTTTTTCCGCCGCTTCCGCCCCGTGTCGCCCCCTTTTTTCCTCCGCTTCCGCCCCGTGTCGCCCCCTTTTTTACTTCGCTTCCCACAGCTGCCCCCTTTTTTCCGCCGCTTCCGCCCCATGTCGCCCCCTTTTTTCCGCCGCTTCCGCCCCGTGTCGCCCCCTTTTTTCCGCCGCTTCCGCCCCGTGTCGCCCCCTTTTTTCCGCCGCTTCTGCCCCGTGTCGCCCCCTTTTTTACTTTGCTTCCCACAGCTGCCCCCTTTTTTCCGCCGCTTCCGCCCCGTGTCGCCCCCTTTTTTCCTCCGCTTCCGCCCCGTGTCGCCCCCTTTTTTACTTCGCTTCCCACAGCTGCCCCCTTTTTTCCTCCGCTTCCGCCCCGTTTCGCCCCCTTTTTTCCTCCGCTTCCGCCCCGTGTCGCCCCCTTTTTTACTTCGCTTCCCACAGCTTCCCCCTTTTTGCCTCTTCCGCCCCGTGTCACCCCCTTTTTGCCTCTTCCGCCCCGTGTCGCCCCCTTTTTGCCTCTTCCGCCCCGTGTCGCCGCCTTTTTTCCGCCGCTTCCGCCCCGTGTCGCCGCCTTTTTTCCGCCGCTTCCGCCCCGTGTCGACCCTTTTTTCCTCCGCTTCCGCCCCGTGTCGCCCCCTTTTTTCCTCCGCTTCCGCCCCGTGTCGCCCCCTTATTTACTTTCTTCCCACAGCTGCCCCCTTTTTTCCGCCGCTTCCGCCCCGTGTCGCCCCCTTTTTTCCGCCGCTTCCGCCCCGTGTCGCCCCCTTTTTTCCGCCGCTTCCCACAGCTGCCCCCTTTTTTCCGCCGCTTCCGCCCCGTGTCGCCCCCTTTTTTCCGCCGCTTCCCACAGCTGCCCCCTTTTTTCCTCCGCTTCCGCCCCGTGTCGCCCCCTTTTTTCCTCCGCTTCCGCCCCGTGTCGCCCCCTTTTTTCCTCCGCTTCCCACAGCTGCCCCCTTTTTTCCTCCGCTTCCCACAGCTGCCCCCTTTTTTCCTCCGCTTCCGCCCCGTGTCGCCCCCTTTTTTCCTCCGCTTCCGCCCCGTGTCGCCCCCTTTTTTCCGCCGCTTCCCACAGCTGCCCCCTTTTTTCCGCCGCTTCCGCCCCGTGTCGCCCCCTTTTTTCCGCCGCTTCTGCCCCGTGTCGCCCCCTTTTTTACTTTGCTTCCCACAGCTGCCCCCTTTTTTCCTCCGCTTCCGCCCCGTGTCGCCCCCTTTTTTCCTCCGCTTCCGCCCCGTGTCGCCCCCTTTTTTACTTCGCTTCCGCCCCGTGTCGCCCCCTTTTTTCCTTCGCTTCCGCCCCGTGTCGCCCCCTTTTTTACTTCGCTTCCCACAGCTGCCCCCATTTTTCCTCCGCTTCCGCCCCGTGTCGCCCCCTTTTTACCGCCGCTTCCGCCCCGTGTCGCCCCCTTTTTACCGCCGCTTCCGCCCCGTGTCGCCCCCTTTTTACCACCGCTTCCGCCCCGTGTCGCCCCCTTTTTACCGCCGCTTCCGCCCCGTGTCGCCCCCTTTTTACCGCCGCTTCCGCCCCGTGTCGCCCCCTTTTTTCCGCCGCTTCCCACAGCTGCCCCTTTTTTCCTCCGCTTCCGCCCCGTGTCGCCCCCTTTTTTCCTCCGCTTCCCACAGCTGCCCCCTTTTTTCCTCCGCTTCCGCCCCGTGTCGCCCCCTTTTTTCCTCCGCTTCCGTCCCGTGTCGCCCCCTTTTTTACTTTGCTTCCCACAGCTGCCCCCTATTTTCCTCCGCTTCCGCCCCGTGTCGCCCCCTATTTTCCTCCGCTTCCGCCCCGTGTCGCCCCATTTTTTCCTCCGCTTCCGCCCCGTGTCGCCCCCTTTATTTCGCTTCCCACAACTGCCCCCTTTTTTCCTCCGCTTCCGCCCCGTGTCGCCCCCTTTTTTCCGCCGCTTCCGCCCCGTGTCGCCCCCTTTTTTCCGCCGCTTCCGCCCCGTGTCGCCCCCTTTTTTCCGCCGCTTCCGCCCCGTGTCGCCCCCTTTTTTCCGCCGCTTCCGCCCCGTGTCGCCCCCTTTTTTACTTTGCTTCCCACAGCTGCCCCCTTTTTTCCTCCGCTTCTGCCCCCTGTCGTCCCCTTTTTTCCTCTTCTGCCCCGTGTCGCCTCCTTTTTTTCGCTTCCCACAACTGCCCCCTTTTTTCCTTCGCTTCCCACAACTGCCCCCTTTTTTCCTCCGCTTCCCAAAACTGCCCCCTTTTTTCCTCCGCTTCCGCCCCGTGTCGCCCCCTTTTTCACTTTGCTTCCCACAGCTGCCCCCTTTTTTCCTCCGCTTCCGCCCCGTGTCGCCCCCTTTTTTCCTCCGCTTCCGCCCCGTGTCGCCCCCTTTTTTCCTCCGCTTCCCACAGCTGCCCCCTTTTTTCCTCCGCTTCCGCCCCGTGTCGCCCCCTTTTTTCCTCCGCTTCCGCCCCGTGTCGCCCCCTTTTTTCCTCCGCTTCCCACAGCTGCCCCCTTTTTTCCTCCGCTTCCGCCCCGTGTCGCCCCCTTTTTTCCTCCGCTTCCGCCCCGTGTCGCCCCCTTTTTTCCTCCGCTTCCGCCCCCTGTCGCCCCCTTTTTTCCTCCGCTTCCGCCCCCTGTCGCCCCCTTTTTTCCTCCGCTTCCCACAGCTGCCCCCTTTTTTCCGCCGCTTCCGCCCCGTGTCGCCCCCTTTTTTCCGCCGCTTCCCACAGCTGCCCCCTTTTTTCCGCCGCTTCCGCCCCGTGTCGCCCCCTTTTTTCCTCCGCTTCCGCCCCGTGTCGCCCCCTTTTTTCCTCCGCTTCCGTCCCGTGTCGCCCCCTTTTTTCCTCCGCTTCCGTCCCGTGTCGCCCCCTTTTTTCCTCCGCTTCCCACAGCTGCCCGCTTTTTTCCTCCGCTTCCGCCCCGTGTCGCCCCCTTTTTTCCTCCGCTTCCGCCCCGTGTCGCCCCCTTTTTTCCGCCGCTTCCGCCCCGTGTCGCCCCCTTTTTTCCGCCGCTTCCCACAGCTGCCCCCTTTTTTCCGCCGCTTCCGCCCCGTGTCGCCCCCTTTTTTCCGCCGCTTCTGCCCCGTGTCGCCCCCTTTTTTACTTTGCTTCCCACAGCTGCCCCCTTTTTTCCTCCGCTTCCGCCCCGTGTCGCCCCCTTCTTTCCTCCGCTTCCGCCCCGTGTCGCCCCCTTTTTTCCTCCGCTTCCCACAGCTGCCCCCTTTTTTCCTCCGCTTCCCACAGCTTCCCCCTTTTTTCCTCCGCTTCCGCCCCGTGTCGCCCCCTTTTTTCCTCCGCTTCCGCCCCGTGTCGCCCCCTTTTTTCCTCCGCTTCCGCCCCGTGTCGCCCCCTTTTTTCCTCCGCTTCCGCCCCGTGTCGCCCCCTTTTTTACTTCGCTTCCCACAGCTGCCCCCTTTTTTCCTCCGCTTCCGCCCCGTGTCGCCCCCTTTTTTCCTCCGCTTCCGCCCCGTGTCGCCCCCTTTTTTCCTCCGCTTCCGCCCCGTGTCGCCCCCTTTTTTCCTCCGCTTCCGCCCCGTGTCGCCCCCTTTTTACCGCCGCTTCCGCCCCGTGTCGCCCCCTTTTTTCCGCCGCTTCCCACAGCTGCCCCTTTTTTCCTCCGCTTCCGCCCCGTGTCGCCCCCTTTTTTCCTCTGCTTCCCACAGCTGCCCCCTTTTTTCCTCCGCTTCCGCCCCGTGTCGCCCCCTTTTTTCCTCCGCTTCCGTCCCGTGTCGCCCCCTTTTTTACTTTGCTTCCCACAGCTGCCCCCTTTTTTCCTCCGCTTCCGCCCCGTGTCGCCCCATTTTTTCCTCCGCTTCCGCCCCGTGTCGCCCCATTTTTTCCTCCGCTTCCGCCCCGTGTCGCCCCATTTTTTCCTCCGCTTCCGCCCCGTGTCGCCCCCTTTTTTACTTTGCTTCCCACAACTGCCCCCTTTTTTCCTCCGCTTCCGCCCCGTGTCGCCCCCTTTTTTCCGCCGCTTCCGCCCCGTGTCGCCCCCTTTTTTCCGCCGCTTCCGCCCCGTGTCGCCCCCTTTTTTACTTTGCTTCCCACAGCTGCCCCCTTTTTTCCTCCGCTTCTGCCCCCTGTCGCCCCCTTTTTTCCTCTTCTGCCCCGTGTCGCCTCCTTTTTTTCGCTTCCCACAACTGCACCCTTTTTTCCTTCGCTTCCCACAACTGCCCCTTTTTTTCCTCCGCTTCCCACAGCTGCCCCCTTTTTTCCTCCGCTTCTGCCCCGTGTCGCCCCCTTTTTTACTTTGCTTCCCACAGCTGCCCCCTTTTTTCCTCCGCTTCCGCCCCGTGTCGCCCCCTTTTTTCCTCCGCTTCCGCCCCGTGTCGCCCCCTTTTTTCCTCCGCTTCCCACAGCTGCCCCCTTTTTTCCTCCGCTTCCGCCCCGTGTCGCCCCCTTTTTTCCTCCGCTTCCGCCCCGTGTCGCCCCCTTTTTTCCTCCGCTTCCCACAGCTGCCCCCTTTTTGCCTCTTCCGCCCCCTGTCGCCCCCTTTTTTCCTTCGCTTCCGCCCCCTGTCGCCCCCTTTTTTCCTCTGCTTCCGCCCCCTGTCGCCCCCTTTTTTCCTCCGCTTCCGCCCCGTGTCGCCCCCTTTTTTCCTCCGCTTCCCACAGCTGCCCCCTTTTTTCCGCCGCTTCCGCCCCGTGTCGCCCCCTTTTTTCCGCCGCTTCCCACAGCTGCCCCCTTTTTTCCTCCGCTTCCGCCCCGTGTCGCCCCCTTTTTTCCTCCGCTTCCGCCCCGTGTCGCCCCCTTTTTTCCTCCGCTTCCCACAGCTGCCCCCTTTTTTCCTCCGCTTCCCACAGCTGCCCCCTTTTTTCCTCCGCTTCCCAAAACTGCCCCCTTTTTTCCTCCGCTTCCGCCCCGTGTCGCCCCCTTTTTTACTTTGCTTCCCACAGCTGCCCCCTTTTTTCCTCCGCTTCCGCCCCGTGTCGCCCCCTTTTTTCCTCCGCTTCCCACAGCTGCCCCCTTTTTTCCTCCGCTTCCGCCCCGTGTCGCCCCCTTTTTTCCTCCGCTTCCCACAGCTGCCCCCTTTTTCCTCCGCTTCCGCCCCCTGTCGCCCCCTTTTTTCCTCCGCTTCCGCCCCCTGTCGCCCCCTTTTTTCCTCCGCTTCCGCCCCCTGTCGCCCCCTTTTTTCCTCCGCTTCCCACAGCTGCCCCCTTTTTTCCTCCGCTTCCGCCCCGTGTCGCCCCCTTTTTTCCGCCGCTTCCCACAGCTGCCCCCTTTTTTCCTCCGCTTCCGCCCCGTGTCGCCCCCTTTTTTCCTCCGCTTCCGCCCCGTGTCGCCCCCTTTTTTCCTCCGCTTCCGCCCCGTGTCGCCCCCTTTTTTCCTCCGCTTCCCACAGCTGCCCGCTTTTTTCCTCCGCTTCCGCCCCGTGTCGCCCCCTTTTTTCCTCCGCTTCCGCCCCGTGTCGCCCCCTTTTTTCCGCCGCTTCCCACAGCTGCCCCCTTTTTTCCTCCGCTTCCGCCCCGTGTCGCCCCCTTTTTTCCGCTGCTTCCGCCCCGTGTCGCCCCCTTTTTTACTTTGCTTCCCACAGCTGCCCCCTTTTTTCCTCCGCTTCCGCCCCGTGTCGCCCCCTTTTTTCCTCCGCTTCCGCCCCGTGTCGCCCCCTTTTTTACTTTGCTTCCCACAGCTGCCCCCTTTTTTCCTCCGCTTCCGCCCCGTGTCGCCCCCTTTTTTCCTCCGCTTCCCACAGCTTCCCCCTTTTTGCCTCTTCCGCCCAGTGTCGCCCCCTTTTTTCCTCCGCTTCCGCCCCGTGTCGCCCCCTTTTTTCCTCCGCTTCCGCCCCGTGTCGCCCCCTTTTTTCCTTCGCTTCCGCCCCGTGTCGCCCCCTTTTTTACTTCGCTTCCCACAGCTGCCCCCATTTTTCCTCCGCTTCCGCCCCGTGTCGCCCCCTTTTTTCCTCCGCTTCCGCCCCGTGTCGCCCCCTTTTTACCGCCGCTTCCGCCCCGTGTCGCCCCCTTTTTTCCGCCGCTTCCCACAGCTGCCCCTTTTTTCCTCCGCTTCCGCCCCGTGTCGCCCCCTTTTTTCCTCCGCTTCCCACAGCTGCCCCCTTTTTTCCTCCGCTTCCGCCCCGTGTCGCCCCCTTTTTTCCTCCGCTTCCGTCCCGTGTCGCCCCCTTTTTTACTTTGCTTCCCACAGCTGCCCCCTTTTTTCCTCCGCTTCCGCCCCGTGTCGCCCCCTTTTTTCCTCCGCTTCCGCCCCGTGTCGCCCCCTTTTTTCCTCCGCTTCCGCCCCGTGTCGCCTCCTTTTTTCCGCCGCTTCCGCCCCGTGTCGCCCCCTTTTTTACTTTGCTTCCCACAGCTGCCCCCTTTTTTCCTCCGCTTCTGCCCCGTCGCCCCCTTTTTTCCTCTTCTGCCCCGTGTCGCCTCCTTTTTTTCGCTTCCCACAACTGCCCCCTTTTTTCCTTCGCTTCCCACAACTGCCCCCTTTTTTCCTCCGCTTCCCAAAACTGCCCCCTTTTTTCCTCCGCTTCCGCCCCGTGTCGCCCCCTTTTTTACTTTGCTTCCCACAGCTGCCCCCTTTTTTCCTCCGCTTCCGCCCCGTGTCGCCCCCTTTTTTCCTCCGCTTCCCACAGCTGCCCCCTTTTTTCCTCCGCTTCCGCCCCGTGTCGCCCCCTTTTTTCCTCCGCTTCCGCCCCGTGTCGCCCCCTTTTTTCCTCCGCTTCCCACAGCTGCCCCCTTTTTGCCTCTTCCGCCCCGTGTCGCCCCCTTTTTTCCTCCGCTTCCGCCCCGTGTCGCCCCCTTTTTTCCTCCGCTTCCGCCCCCTGTCGCCCCCTTTTTTCCTCCGCTTCCGCCCCGTGTCGCCCCCTTTTTTCCGCCGCTTCCCACAGCTGCCCCCTTTTTTCCGCCGCTTCCGCCCCGTGTCGCCCCCTTTTTTCCGCCGCTTCCCACAGCTGCCCCCTTTTTTCCTCCGCTTCCGCCCCGTGTCGCCCCCTTTTTTTCCTCCGCTTCCGCCCCGTGTCGCCCCCTTTTTTCCTCCGCTTCCCACAGCTGCCCGCTTTTTTCCTCCGCTTCCGCCCCGTGTCGCCCCCTTTTTTCCTCCGCTTCCGCCCCGTGTCGCCCCCTTTTTTCCGCCGCTTCCCACAGCTGCCCCCTTTTTTCCGCCGCTTCCGCCCCGTGTCGCCCCCTTTTTTCCGCCGCTTCTGCCCCGTGTCGCCCCCTTTTTTACTTTGCTTCCCACAGCTGCCCCCTTTTTTCCTCCGCTTCCGCCCCGTGTCGCCCCCTTTTTTCCTCCGATTCCGCCCCGTGTCGCCCCCTTTTTTACTTCGCTTCCCACAGCTGCCCCCTTTTTTCCTCCGCTTCCGCCCCGTGTCGCCCCCTTTTTTCCTCCGCTTCCCACAGCTTCCCCCTTTTTTCCTCCGCTTCCCACAGCTTCCCCCTTTTTTCCTCCGCTTCCCACAGCTTCCCCCTTTTTTCCTCCGCTTCCGCCCAGTGTCGCCCCCTTTTTTCCTCCGCTTCCGCCCCGTGTCGCCCCCTTTTTTCCTCTGCTTCCGCCCCGTGTCGCCCCCTTTTTTCCTCCGCTTCCGCCCCGTGTCGCCCCCTTTTTTCCTCCGCTTCCGCCCCGTGTCGCCCCCTTTTTTCCGCCGCTTCCCAGAGCTGCCCCTTTTTTCCTCCGCTTCCGCCCCGTGTCGCCCCCTTTTTTCCTCCGCTTCCCACAGCTGCCCCCTTTTTTCCTCCGCTTCCGCCCCGTGTCGCCCCCTTTTTTCCTCCGCTTCCGTCCCGTGTCGCCCCCTTTTTTACTTTGCTTCCCACAGCTGCCCCCTTTTTTCCTCCGCTTCCGCCCCGTGTCGCCCCCTTTTTTCCTCCGCTTCCGCCCCGTGTCGCCCCCTTTATTTCGCTTCCCACAACTGCCCCCTTTTTTCCTCCGCTTCCGCCCCGTGTCGCCCCCTTTTTTCCTCCGCTTCCGCCCCGTGTCGCCCCCTTTTTTCCGCCGCTTCCGCCCCGTGTCGCCCCCTTTTTTACTTTGCTTCCCACAGCTGCCCCCTTTTTTCCTCCGCTTCTGCCCCCTGTCGCCCCCTTTTTTACTCTTCTGCCCCGTGTCGCCCCCTTTTTTCCTTCGCTTCCCACAACTGCCCCCTTTTTTCCTTCGCTTCCCACAACTGCCCCCTTTTTTCCTTCGCTTCCCACAACTGCCCTCTTTTTTCCTCCGCTTCCCAAAACTGCCCCCTTTTTTCCTCCGCTTCCGCCCCGTGTCGCCCCCTTTTTTACTTTGCTTCCCACAGCTGCCCCCTTTTTTCCTCTGCTTCCGCCCCGTGTCGCCCCCTTTTTTCCTCCGCTTCCGC